>NC_088684.1:143776081-144088998 GCF_028017835.1 Emys orbicularis | reverse complement strand
TCTTTGATGAGATCACAAGTCGGGTTGATAACGGTAACTGTGTTGACATAAATACTTAGATATGTTAGTTTTACTTAGATTAGTTTCTTTGGGGGCGAGGACGGTCTTGTTGGTCTGTGTTTGTACAGCGCCTAGCACAATGGGGTCCTGGTCCGTGACTGGGGGATCCAAGATGCTACCATACTGTAAACAGTAAATAATAATGTACTTGGATTTCTGTAGGGCATCAGTGCTGCACAATGTTCTGATCAAAAAGTAGCATAGTGCTGAATCGTTATGGGACCTAATCCGTGGGGTAAAAACTGGCTAACGGATAGATCTCAACATGGAACGGTTAGTGGGGAATCGTCACCCCAGAGGGTGTTTCTAGGGGGGTTCTTCAGAGATCTGTTCTTGGGCCAATCCAGTTCCATATCTTTATCAATGATCTGCAAGGAAATATGCAGTCATTGCTGGTGAAGTTTGCAGATGACGCAGACTGGTGGGGAGATAAATAATGGACCTGTATCCCCCCCGCTGGGGTTCACTTCGACTAGCTCCATCGAGGTGGGCTCCGCTCCAGAGCCTTGTCTCCACTAGGAGTTCATTGTCCCGGTGTAAAAAACACCTTTTCTGAAGTGAAGCCATAGTCACAGCCTCTCGGTTTAGACCCAGCAGGGCCTCTGCTCTGCATAGGGCCTTTATCGTTGGGATCACAAAGCTACTTTGCACAGCACTCAGGGAGCTCTGGTGTGATGCATGTCTGGCAGCACCGATTACCCAGCAGATAGCTTATCTGGGGAGTTAACCTCCCCCACCAGCACAGCCTCTGGTTTCAGAACTGCGTCATTTCCATCCCTTCTCCCCCATGGGGGCTGGGTGGCCAGCGCCCATGGCGCTCTCTCCTTTGTTGCTCACTGTGATGAAGTGGGGGAGTTTCTTGTTTTCCGTGTTTCCTATGGGGGATTTTCTTGGTTTTCCTATGGTTTGCATGCAGAGGGGGTGGGATTCAATTTCCCTGGGTGTTACTGGTTTAACGAGGTGATGGGAGAGGGAGTTTGTTGTTACAGAGGACTGGCGAGGGAACTTGGGACCCCCAACCACTGGCGTGGAGAATGAAGACCCCAGCAACTGGTGACCTGGAGGTCCAGCTCAGGAGTCACAGCCGGTTCTGGCCAGTGGGAGGACAATGGGCTGCGAAGAGAGCAGAGGAGGCTCAGCAGGGCCGGCTTTAGGCCAGTTCCACCAATTCCCCCGAATCGGGCCCCGCGCCCAAGAGGGCCCCGCGCCCAGTGGCAGGGACGCCCAGAGTGGGGGGCAAATGCCAGAGAATCCCTTCCCTGGCTAGAGGCACCTTTTTAATTTTTACTCACCCGGCGGCGCTCCAGGTCTTTGGCGGCGGGTCCTTCACTCGCTCCGGGTCTTTGGCGGCGGGTCCTTCAGTGCCGCCGAAGACCCGGAGCGAGTGAAGGACCCGCCGCCAAAGACTAGGAGTGCGGCCCGGTGAGTACAAGCCCCACGTGTATTTTTTTATGTGTTTTTTTTTTTTTAGTCATCCCTGCCGGGGCCCCGTCGAAACTGTTCGAATCGGGCCCCGCACTTCCTAAAGCCGGCCCTGAGGCTCAGAGGACCCTGTTTACCTGGATAGGGGACAATGGACAGAGGCGGGGCTTGGGGCCGATGATATCGGATGCCCAGCTGGGAAGCGGGAGCTCTGGGCTGGAGGAGGGAACAGGCAGAGCTCACCTGAATGCAGGGAGACTTGGATGTGCTGTGCTGAGGGAGGCCAGGCCTGAGGCCCTGAGAGTTTTCTGTGCTGGGTTCAGACTCTCAATAAACCCTCCTGTGTTACACTGGCTGAGAGTCACTCCAGTCTGGAGAACAGGGGGGCATTATTCCCTCTGGGAGTGGAGGCCCCGGGGGTCCAGAGTGAGGGGACTCCCTGAGGGGGCCCACGGCAGAGACAGACGTGCTAAGGCTCAGAGAGGTGTGGCTCCAGGAGGCGGAGGGGCTTAACCCCCGCGAGAGAGTGGACCCCCGAGAAGGGCTGTCTCACTGAAAGGGGCACCCCCCACGGACCGCACGGGGCCAAGAGTGGGCACGAACTGTGAAGGGAGCCTCTTGCTCTTTGGGATTCAGTTCCAGTTCCCTGGCACGGTCACCACCACATCCCACTCCTCCCCTCCCCACCCCCTTTTAACTACTCTATCTTCTCTGCTGAGCTATGAAAACCATCCCGCTAGATCGTGGTCCTGTGCCCAAGGCCACAGTTTCCTTCATTTATTAAACCTCCTTCCTCTTGTGGCCTGTTTCCCTGCTCTTTGCATGTCTGCCCAGCACACGGACACCCCGCTCCAGCTCCATCTGCTCCAGCAGGACTCGATCTTCTGCCGTAGTTTATATACAGCACCAGGTGCTGCAGCAGAGATGAGGGTGGTGACAGGGCTGGGATAGCAGGGGGCCGCGGGTCGGGAGTGAGGGGCACTGGCAGCGCTGGGGGTGGGGCTCAGGACTGGAATAGCAGGATGCAAAGGCGGTACGAGCCCATTGAGGGCCCGGAGCAGGAATATTCCCCTTCCCCAACACATAACACATACTAATAAACTTGTTATCCAGTCCACGTTCAATGAAATGAACAGTATTGGAAAGAAATAACAATGAAACTACATCAACGGTGTCTGGCCTTCATTAAAAGCGACGTCGCCAGCCCTTTTTCGATGCAAAGTCGCCAATCACGTCATTGCACAACGGTTGTCTTTCGAAAGTGTTTCTCAACTTGGGGGTCGTGGCCCTCAGGGAGGTCGGGGGACGGGTTTAGGCGGGGTCGCAAGTGGAGGGCCTGCGTTAGAAGGTGGGAAGCAGGGCCATTGCCCAGGGCCCCTCTGGCCGGGGCTGAAGCATGTAACTTAGCTTCGCTGGGCTGTATTTTCAGATCTGTTTGAAAACCGTTTTTAAAATGAGTAAAATACTAACCCAGGCCAGTGCTTCTGACAATAACACTAATGAAAAGCGAAGGGAGGCCCCACCTTGAGCTGCCAATTGCTGAGTCTCCTTACGCCCAGCACGGCATTGGCAGGGTGGGGGGCAGGTCAGGAGTCAGACGAGTCACTGGCCCAGCAGCGCCGGATTCTCTTTCTCCCCGGCAGCCACAGAGAAGCGAGTTGCTGGAGAGGAACAGGGTGTGGGCGAGGGATGGCCCCTCCCAGGAAATCTGATTTTAAACTCCTGTGGCTTAAGGTTTTGCAGTACAGGCTGACGACTCCCCCGGTGAGTAACTTTGCTCCTCCGCTGCCTCTTCCTGTTTGTCGCAGGCCTGGTTAGGCAAGGGGAAACCTTCCAGTTGTGGTGCAGTAATTGCGCGTGAGGGGGTGACCCCTTCTTGTGCAGGCTGGGACCCAAGCAGGGGATCAGGGCTGGCTTATCCGGGCAGAGGCTCCATAAGTGTTTCCTGGCAGCCTGGCTTGTTGGTTCAGTTAGCTGCCTGTAGCTGAATCCCCGGGCAGACACCTCTCCGGTGTGTGCCCCCTCCTCTGTCATTTACAGGGCACTCAGCACTGGAGCCCGACTCCCCCAGGCCAGGCAGGATCAGGGCAAGCGTCCCCTGCTGGGCCTTGTCCCAGTCAGGAGGGACTCGGGTTGCTAGTTTGGGTTGGCCGTATTCCTGAAGGTTACGTCCCATGACATAGTCCTGGAGGGCTGGCAGCACTAGGCGGGATGGGAGGTCGGTCCCCGGACAGCTCTACCCTGTGCTGAGGCTGCCGACAAGGGGGCCAGCTGCAGGGACGCGCCCGGGTTTGGGGGCGGTTGGCCTGGCTTGCAAAGAGGGCAGGATCCATCACTGCCGGGGGGCACTGTCCGGCGGGCGGCTCGGCCAGCCCTGAGCGGGACTTAGCCAGGGCTCCGGGGCTCGGCCGCCCCTGCTGTCAGCAATGCAGCGCTTTGCATCACAGGCCAGGCTGCGCCACCTCGTCAGAGCGGGGATTTAGTGGTGAGCCTGGCATCCGTGCCCTTCTGGGGGCTGCAGGCAGCCACTGGCTCCCAGGCTGTGCAGCTCGGGGATGGGCATAAAGCCAAGAGCCCCAGGTTCGAATCCAGCTCAGGAGGGACCCAATGGGCAGGCGGGGATCGGCTGGGCCACGCAGAGGGCACCAGGAGGCAGGGGTGCTGGTGGGAGCGGGTGTGGGGAGCTGATTCTATGGCTGGCAGCCGTCCCGTCTCGGCAGGATGCGTGCGGAGGAGGCAAACGGCTGGGAGATAAACAAGCCTTCGGAGCGGAGCTGGGCACAGGCCCCCCGAGGGCGGCTGGGGCTGGCAGGAAGGCGGGTGAGAAACGCGACACATGATTGACCACAGTGGGCTGTGAAGTAACAGGGAGTGTGAGAGGATGTCAGAGCCCCCAGGGAATAACACCCAGCACACCCAGCCCCGCCTCGCCATGGCCAGCACTGGGGGGCGAGGGGGGCGGGGCTGCTTTCTCTGGGCCAGCGCCCACCCTGACACGGGGGTCCCTGCACCCACACGCCCGGCCCCACCTCCTCCTTCCTCTGCCTGGCTGGGGATGACTCAGCAGCAGCCAAACCAGTTCTGTTACCTTCTCAGTGTGCAGGCCGGGAGGGGCCCGCGGCCCCCAGCCCAGCCACGGGGCAGGAGCCCTCGCCCGCCGGCATGGCGGGCACCTCCTGGCCAGGGAGCCAGGGTGTGCCCGGTCCTCTGTCCACCCGGCCCTAATGCTAACCAGCTCCTCTCTCTCCCCAGGGCCCTGACACCATGTACACGGCGATCCCCAAAAGGTACCGAGCCAGTCGCCCCTAGTCCCCCCAACCCCAACCCCTGGATTTACCCCTAACTCCTGCCCCACACCCCTCCTCACCTGGATTTTCCACAGCCCCTCCCCATCCCCTGGAGTTACCCCCATCCCCTCCCCCACACCCATCCCAATCTGGATTTACCCCCATCCTGCCCCTCCCACCCTCAGCCCCTCATCCCCAGCCCTCGCACCCCTCTCCGGATTCACCCCAGCCACTTTTCACTCCGGCAGCGGCTCCCCCTTCGATGCCTCGGTGAACCAGCCAGGCCTGCACATCTGGCGGGTGGAGAAGATGAAGCCGGTCCCGGTGCCGGCAGAGTCCAAGGGCATCTTCTACTCGGGGGACTCCTACCTGGTCCTGCACAACGGCCCAGAGGAGCAAGCCAACCTGCACATCTGGATCGGTAAGAGCCGGCTCTCCGGCATGGCGGTTCGGGCTCCCGGCCAGCCCTGTGGGGGGAGGCAGCCTGGAGGGGAGAAGCGGGGTGCTGGGGCCATGGCCCAGCTGAGGCTGCCGGCACCCTGGGCCATGCCTGCCCCCCTGAGAAAGGGAGATTTGCCCCCTCATGAGCTGGGGCAAGGTTCCCCTGACAGCGCCGGTGAGCTGGCGGCCTGAGCAGAGACCACAGGACCTGGGGCTGCCCCGCCTCTTCCTCACACCCCATAGGGGACAGCGCCCTGGCTGGCAGAGACCAGGGTCTGAGCTCTGAGCCAGGGCCCGGAGCTGCCCTTCTGGGCTAGCAGGGGTGTGAGAGCCC
This sequence comes from Emys orbicularis, assembly GCF_028017835.1. Taxonomy (NCBI): domain Eukaryota; kingdom Metazoa; phylum Chordata; order Testudines; family Emydidae; genus Emys; species Emys orbicularis. The sequence continues at coordinate 144,083,454 of NC_088684.1, read as the reverse complement.
AACCAGTGCCTGTGCTCGGGCTCTGCTCCCTGCCCTAACTGCACTCCCTGGCATGGCACTGCCAGCCCCCTTCCCCCCTGGGGGCTCCCGTTATGGGGTGAGGGGACTTCAGGCTCCTCGGGCTCTCCGGTGAGCACATCAGCCTGGGCCCCCTGGCCACCCTGTAGGGCTCCCCAGCCCACAGCGCAGACAGCCCTGGTGCCAAGGGGTTGCCAATGTTCTAATCGCAGAAAACCAAACACCCCTGCCCTGCCCCGAGGCCCCGCCCCTTCTCTGAGGCCCCGCCCCCACTCACTCCATCCCCTCTCCCTCCGTCGCTTGCTCTCGCCCACCCTCACTCACTCCCTCGTTTTCACCAGGCTGGGGCAGGGGGTTGGGGTGGCGGGAGGAGGTTCGAGGTGCGGGCTTCAGGTGGTGCTGACCTCAGGTGGCTCCTGGGAAGCAGCAACATGTCTCTCCGGCTCCTAGACGGAGGGGCAGCCAGGGGACTCTGCACGCTGCCCCCAGCCCTGCAGCTCCCATTGGCCGCAGTTCCCGGCCAATGGGAGCTGCGAAGCTGGTGCTCAGGGCGGGGGCAGCACACGGAGCCCCCCTGGCCGTCCCACCGGGCAGGGAGTCTGCCAGCCTTGCACCAACCGGACTTTTAACAGCCCGGTCAGCGGTGCTGACCAGAGCCGCCAGGGTCCCTTTTCGATCAGGTGTTCTTGTCAAAAACTGGACACCTGGCAACCCTCGGCGCCGGGGCCCCTGCCAGCCGGGTGGCAGCTCAGCCGTTGCTCTTCCTCCCCCGCCGCGCCCAGGCCAGAGCTCCTCGCGGGATGAGCAGGGGGCCTGTGCCGTGCTCTCCACCCACCTCAACACCCTGCTGGGCGAGCGGCCCGTCCAGCACCGCGAGGTGCAGGGCAACGAGTCCGACGTCTTCATGGAGTACTTCCCCCATGGCATCAAGTACCAGGTACCAGGGAGGGGCCCACCCCAGATCCCCAACTGCCCCCCAGCCCTGGCCTGCCCCATCTGACCCCCTCAACCCCCCCGCCCCAGCCTGATCCATCTGACCCTCCCCAGCCTGATCCCTCCCCAACCTCAGCCTGACCCGTCTGATCCCCTCCCCAACCCCCAACCCTGACCTGTCTGACCCCTCACCATCACCCCAGGCCTGCCCTGCTTCCCCCCCTTGACCCCTCAATTACTCCCTTTGCCACAGGTCAGCCCCTGCCTCCCCTCCCCCCCCATCCTGACCTGCTCCATCTGCCCCCCTCCCCCTGCCCCCAGCTAGTCCCCGTGCTCCCCGCCCGGCTGGCGCTCAGGGCCCCTCTCTGTCTCTGCCCCTCAGGAGGGCGGTGTGGAGTCCGCCTTTCACAAAACCCAGTCCAGCCAGGGCTCCGGGCCCATCCGCAAACTCTACCAAGTGAAGGGCAAGAAAAACATCCGGGCCACCGAGCTGGAGCTGAGCTGGGCCAGCTACAACACCGGGGACTGCTTCATCCTGGACCTGGGCGACGTAAGACCGCACTGGGGGCAGGGGCCTGGGCGGACACAGGGGATGGAGGGGATTGACCAGGACAGGTGACGGGTGCATTAGCACCTGGGGGTGGAGGGGGATCGGCCAGGGTGAGTAGTGGGTGCATTAGCCCCGGGGTGGGGATGGACTGGCTGGCGTCCGGGGGCAGGGTGTGCATGGGGCAGGCGGGCAGAGGCGCTGGCGGGTGATGGCGTTGGCATTGCTAGGGGGGTAGCAGGGAGGTTGGCAGGCAGGGGGTGAGGTAGGTAGGCCGGGCGCTGGCGGGTGGCAGCATTGGCATTGCTAGGTGGGTAGCAGGGAGGTTGGCAGGCGGGGGGTGAGGTAGGTAGGCCGGGCGCTGGCGGGTGGCGGCATTGGCATTGCTAGGTGGGTAGCAGGGAGGTTGGCAGGCGGGGGGTGAGGTAGGTAGGCCGGGCGCTGGCGGGTGGCGGCATTGGCATTGCTAGGTGGGTAGCAGGGAGGTTGGCAGGCGGGGGGGTGAGGTAGGTAGGCCGGGCGCTGGCGGGTGGCGGCGTTGGCATTGCTAGGTGGGTAGCAGGGAGGTTGGTAGGCAGGGGGTGAGGTAGGTAGGCCGGGCGCTGGCAGGTGGCAGCATTGGCATTGCTAGGCGGGTAGCAGGGAGGTTGGCAGGCGAGGGGGTGCGGTAGGGAGCCCGGGCGCTGGCAGGCAGGTGTATTTCCATGCGTGCCCCTCTCTCCTCTCAGACCATCTACACGTGGTGCGGGGAGACATCCAACATCCTGGAGCGCAACAAGGCCCGGGACCTGGCGCTGGCCATCCGGGACAGCGAGCGGCAGGGCAAGGCCCGGGTGGAGATCGTGTCCGACGGGGAGGAGCCGCCCGAGATGATCCAGGTCTGGCCGGCAGGGCTGGAAGCGGGGCCCTTGTCGCTCTGGTCCTGCCAGGGCGGATCCGGGGAGGGCTCGGGGCATGGGGGTGGGGCTGGGATTGGGGAGGGGGCAGAGGGGACGGGCTGGAGACGGGGGGGGGAGGGTGTGGCGGCGCTGGCTCTGAAGGATTTCCCCTTTCCCTAGGTGCTGGGTCCCAAGCCCGCTCTGAGGCAGGGCAGCCCCGAGGAGGACGTCACGGCGGATCAGAAGAACGCGGGGGCAGCTGCTCTCTATAAGGCAAGGCTCCCCCCGCCCCGCCCCAGCTTCAGAGCTCCCGCGCCACTCTGGGCAGGGCACCCCACCACGGGCTGGGCACAGCGGGGCACCGGGTAGCAGGGCTGGGGCTGAAGTGGGGAGGGGCTGGGGCTGCAGGCTGTGGTGCAGGCTGGGAAGCAGGGCTGAGGCTGTGGGGGTGGGGGCTATGGTGCAGGCTGGGGGCTGGGGAGGAGCTGGGGCTGCAGACTGTGGGGGCTGCAGTGCGGGCTGGGGGGGGCTAGGAGCTGCAGGCTGGGGGGCCGTGGAGCAGGGGGCTGTGCTCCCTGGGGTGGGTTCGGCAACGTAGGGGGACGGGCGCTGAAGGGATCCGCCTCTCCCTGTCCCCGGCAGGTGTCGGACGCGACGGGGAAGATGAACCTAACCAAGGTGTCCGGGAGCAGCCCCTTCAGCCAGGGCCTGCTCTGCACCGATGACTGCTTCGTCCTGGACAATGGCCAGTGCGGCAAGATCTACGTGTGGAAAGGTACCAGCCCCCGGGCACGGCCCGCCCGCAGGGGGCCAGTTGGCTCTGCAGGGGGGCAGAGACGCACGGCCCGGGTGGTACCAGCGAGCCTCAGTTGGGGGGTGCCCCAACCCCATCTCTTCTCCCATTCACCCCACCCCCCTTCCCACCCGCCATGCCCCCAGCCCTACCTCTCCTCCTATTCACCCCACACCCAGCCCCACCCCCCTTCCCACCCACCATGCCCCTAACCCCACCTCTCCTCCCATTCACCCCACACCCAGCCCCACTTCCCTTTCTACCCGCCATGCCCCTAACCCCACCTTTCCTCCCCTTCACCCCACACCCAGCCCCCCCTCCCTTCCCCTTTGCAGAACATCCCTGTGGCAAGCAGCAGCTTTCAGTGTACACACAGCTGGCTTTAATGCACTGTGGCAGGGGGCACCAGGCAGGGTGCAGGACAGAGCACGGGTGCCGCTTACCGATCCGTCCCGTCCCGCCCGTAGGGATCCAGGTGGCCGAACCCCTCGCGAGTCAGTCTCTTGCGGGTTCCGCTGGCTCTAGGAAGGGTTGGGCCAGGATTTCCCTGCCTGTCCTGCCGATGAGCTCCCCGCTGAGCCCTCATCCAGAGCCGGCGTAGCCCCTCTGCCATCTTCCCCTCCGAGGTGGAGCCCGTGCCCACTGCCAGCAGCCAAGGCTTTCAGAAGCCACCTTGGGGGTCCCATCTGGAGCTGCCTTTCAAGGGGTCTGGGTTTTCAGCGGTGCCTGAAAATGTGGAGCGGGGTACGGAGCCAAGTGAAGCTCCCCCCTTCCCTCCCAGGCTAGATCCTCAAAGGGATTTAGGCACCTAACTCACTGCAGTCAATGGGAGTTAGGTGCTGGAATTCCATTCAGGAGCTGGGCCTCGTTGCTCTGGAAAATGGTGGCCGTTCTCGCGAGTCAGCGATGGCACCTGGCCCACCGGGAGGGTCACTGTCTCGGCCGTCACCGTGGAGCTTGCAGCTCTTGGCATAGGGCCATGCAGCAGCCCGGTGCACTACAGTCAGCGCTGCAGGAACGTCACACCCAGTCCCCAGGCAGGCGTCAGGCAGTCCCTCATGCGCACTGCCTGCGCGGTATACGCCCCTGCCTGGCTTTGCACATGGGACCGCCCTGCTGGCTGGCAAAAGCTCCCGGTCTGCACCTGCCTGGCTGAGCGGAAGCTGTTTCACCGCGGTCCCCTCACGGCTGCCCCCGCGCCAGGCTCTGCCACGCCAGGCCCTGCCTGTCTCTGCCATCAGGGCAGCTGGCAGGCTTCTCCGTTCCATGCCTGGCACCCAAGGAACTCGGGGACCACCCTCCCCTCCCCCCCACTGACCCATCTTCCCTCCCCAGGCCCCAGCCGGTCTGAAAGCCCCTCTCCATGTCTCAGGGGCTCCAGTGGGTAGGCATTCCCCAGAACGGGGCAGGAGATGCCCCGCTTTCTTCCCCTCCCCGAGCCTAGCGCCCTGCTTACCCCACCCCCTGGGGGGCAGACTCCACACCAGACAGGCCACACAAGGGCATTTCCCGCTCTCTCTGTGCCCCGAGCTCTGCCCCCATGGCTGGCGGGGCTGATCCCCCTACTGGCCAGAGCTCACGGCCCGGTGGTGGGGGACGGATGGAGGCACCGCAGCCATGTTCTCACTGCCCGGCCATGCTGCCACCTTCCTCCTCTGCCTGCATGGGCGTTCCCCACTAGCAGCCCTCCGCCCCTTGGGCTTCCTGCTTCAGCTGAGCAACCCCGCTGTGGTTTGAGCCCCTGGGCTGAGTCCCCAGCAAGGGAGCCAGGGTGATCTGCACCCACGGATCCTGCCAGCCCTGGCCTGGCCCTGCTCCTTCCCATTGGCCTGTTCTCCATCCCTGCCATCTGCATCTGCCCCACAGTCACTCTGCCCAGGGTTAGCACCGGACCCTGGGCACCTCCCCCAGTGCCAGGGGTGCTCAGCAGAGCACTCAGCCCTGTCCCCCCAGACTTGTCCCCTCTGTGCGGGGGATCGGCTGCCCTGACGCTCCCCTCCCTCCCGGCCAGGGCGCAAAGCCAACCAGCAGGAACGGGAGGCAGCCCTGAAAGTGGCTGAGGATTTCATCTCCCGTATGAAGTACTCCCCAAAGACCCAAGTGAGTGAGCGCTGGGCCCCGGCGGGCTCCTGGGGGGATGGGGAAGGGAAGTGGGGAGGTGATGGGGGGCTCCCTGCCAGTAGGGTGACCAGATACCAAGTGTGAAAAATCGGGACAGTGTCGGGGGTAATAGGTGCCTATATCAGAAAGAGCCCTGAATATTGGGACTGTCACTATAAAATCAGGACATCTCTGGGTGTCTCTGGGCCTTTGCCGGGCTCTCTGCCCCGGCCTGGCTTCCCCCCACAGAGAGCACAGAGATGGTTCCCAGGGCCCTTCACCCCAAGGCAAATCTCTCCTCCCATGCAAGGGGAGTGTCTTTGGGACCCCACCATGCCCCCCACCTCATGCTAGGAGCACGGGACTCTCCCCACCTCACCAGTCTCTGTCCCCCTGTCGGCTGCAGGTGGAGATCCTGCCCCAGGGCCGTGAGAGTCCCCTCTTCAGGCAGTTCTTCGCGAGCTGGAAGTGAACCTGGGGCTTGCCCCAAGGCTGCCCGGCGCTGCTTCGTCTCCGGGCCTGCCCTCCGCTCTGTAGCCACCAGGCATCTCATTAAATGACCTGCGCAGGGACCCGTCTGCCTCCTTCCCTCGTCCGGGGCGGCCGCGGCCTTTGCTCTGCCCTCATGGGGGTGGGGGGGCTGGAGAGAGATTGGGAAGGGCAGGGCCTGGAACCAGGGACGGTGCCATTTTCCCCCTCAGCCCCGGCGCCAAGCAGCGATGGCAGCTCCTGGCCTCCAGGAGTGTGTGCGCCAGTCCAGGCCTGAGACGTGACAGCCGCCCACGGGGAGGGACGTGGGGAATGAGGGTCCCCAAGCGAGGGATCGGATGGCCGGGGGGCGGCTCCCAGGCACTGACGCTGAAGGAGCCCAGGAGCTAACGTAGCATCTCCCGGCTGGGCAGAGGCTGAGCAGTGTTTGGCCGCCCCATGCCGGAGAGATCCTGCGAGGGGGGGACTGTGGGAGGCCACGGCCGCTCAGCAGATCCAGGCTAAGGCAGGGGATGGAGAGAGGGGCCAGGCTCTGGGGAGCTCACGTGGGAGGTGGGGCAGGGTTTAACAGAGTCCAGCTACAGTCTGTTACTGTGGGAGGCTGCCCGGGGCTGGAGCCAGCGACCGGAGGCCATAGGGCTCTCTGCTCTAGAGCTGCCCCTTGCAGCCTGGGGGCCTGTCTCTGAACAGGGCCAGCACCAGATGCTTCAAAGGGGGGAGCCTTGCTATGGGGCCAGGGACTCATAGCCTGGGGCACGGGCACCACAAGCGATTGGTTGGCCTGGTTCTAACAGAAGTGCTGGCTCGAGGCTGCTCCCACTCTGGGCCTCACACGGCTGTGGCTGGCTTCACCTCTGCCCCCAGGCCGGAGGGCAGCCCTGGGGACGTGGACGGGCGTGCGAATGCACTGGCCCAGCAGGGCTCGGGCTGGGCAAGAGAAGCACTGAGCAGATACAGTCCCCAGGGCCCCTTCGACCTGCCACCCCATGGGAGGGCCAGGGGGAGGAAGTCCCCTCTGGGCAGGAGGGCAAAGGGCCGGGTCCCATCCCAGGGGCGGGCGGCAGCGGCTGCTCGGGGCTCCTGGGTCATTTTGGGCACATTGGGGCTGTTTGCCCAGCGCTGCAGTGGGGCCAGCGGTTTCATGGGACTCGGAGAAGGCCCCGGAGGAAGCGGGAGGGAAGGGAGGAGGGGGCTAGCAGTGCTCATGGGGCAGGGACTTTCTCTCGCTGCCGGGGGGACACGGCCCCTGGGCGCTGAGTGCCACCACCAGAGCACAGAGGCCGGCTGGGAGCTGGCAGGGCGTGGGGCTGGCCCAGGCCACAGGCCCCAGGGCACCTGGTGTATAATTTAGCTTCCTGGTCTGCAAGCTAAGCTGGAGTGGAGCATCCGCCCCTCCTCTCCATTCCTGCCCCCAGGTCAGCGCTGAGGGGACCTGAGGCAAGGGGGGCTGGCGGGGGGGAGCTGGGGCGATGGTCAGAGAGTGGGGGGGGCAGGGAGATGGGGACACAGAAGTTGAGGGGACAGAGAGCTGGGGTAATGAAGGGGGAAGTCAGGGCGACGGAGAGCTGGTGCCCCGCGGCAGGAGCTGGCATCATAGTGAGTGGATCACGGAGGGCCCGTCACCCGGCCCCCTGCACTGGGTGCGGCTGACACCTGCAGGACACAGCACCCTCCCACCCAGCCACGAGAGGCTGAAGGCCGTTAGTGCTTGTCCCTTTCCCCGAGCGAGCAGAGGGGGTCTGTGCTCCTGCCCCAGCTCTGCCCCGGCGGGCGGTTAGCAAGCACAGGACAGGCTGGCCAAGCCCGCCCGGCCGCTCACCCGGGGACCCGTCCCATGCCGCTGCCCGCAGACAGAGCGCCGCGGGCCACCCCAGGGAACGCCCTGACTCGCGGGTATTCGCGCTGCCCAGGCCTCAAACCCCTGCAGATTCCCTGCACCCGAACCCAGCCTGCAGGGCCGACCCTTTGGGGACGAGGGGTCCCCCATCAGCACCCTGGCCTGGCCTGCTGCCCCCAGGGCTAGTCTGCAGGGCGTGGGCGGCCCCAGCTGGCAGCCTAGCCAAGCCCCCGCAGCAGCAGCAGCACTGCCAGCGTCCAGCCGAGCGTGGCGCGGGGGGCCGAGCTGAGGCACACGCAGCGCTCCACCTCCAGCGGGGGGCCTCGCCAGTCCGGCTGCAGCTTGGCTCCCGTGGGGGGGCTGGTGGGGGCGCTCGGTGGCGGGTAGAGCTCCCCGGTGCAGTCCAGCCAGTCCCTGGCAATGGAGCGAGGGTAACCCGTCTCCAGCTTGAGGCTGTGCCGCTCCAGCTTCCAATACTGCCGGCCCTTGAAGGCGTAGACCTCTCCTGCAGGGAGACAGACATCACGAGCGTGTCAGGGCTCTGCGAGTGGCTAAAGGCTGGGGGAGAGGGCACAAGGGGTCCCCTTTAACACGCGGGAACTGGTGGGGGGTGGAGACACAGAGCAGGGAGTCTCCATAGGGCACAGGGGGTAACCCTTTACTTGGGGGGGCAGAGCGACAGGTTGGGGAGTCGCCATGGGACACAGGTGGGGTCCCCTTTCACCCACAGGAACTGAGGGGCTGAATCACCACGAGGCAGGGGGCCGGAGCGAGGGGGGCAACTCACCATCACTCCCGCTCAGCATGTCATCCACGGGGGTGGGGAGCTGCCCCCCGAGCGCAGTGTGGGTGGGGGACCCCTCGTCCATGCGCCCCGTGGCCTCGTCGTAGGACCACTGCAGCCCGCCCTTGAAGAAGTAGGTTTTCCGGTCGTGAGGTCGCGAGAAGGCGGCGTCCACTCCCCCCTGGGGCAGGCCGAAGTCCGTGACGGGGCGCGGGAACCCCTCCTCCACACCGTTGTCCTTAAACACCCAGTAGAGGGGCCCTGAGGGAGAGGGGGGGCGGTGAGTGGGTGCCAAGCAACCTGGCGCTGAAGGGAGCAGCTGGGGCACAGGAGACAGCTGGGGGACCCGCCCCATTCCCCTACAGAGGCCTCTCCACTCAGCTCTGAACCAGGAGAAGATGAGATGCAGGGGGATCGTTTGTGGTGGTCCTGCAGCCCCACCCAAGGGTGCCTGGCGTGGGCTGCCAGGGGGTGGCTGAGCCTGCAAGGGCGGCATGAGGGTGCGTTCCACCCCAGGGCGCAGGACGGCTCCTCGCCATGCCCCGGCTCGCCCTGCGGTGCCCGTCGCTCTTGCTGCCCTGTGCCCCCGGCGCTCACCGCTGAAGAAGAGGATCCGATGGTCCGTGTGCCTCTCGTAAACGGCGTCCACTTTGCCCAGGCTGCGGGGCAGACCGCGCCAGAAAGCCGCGCTCAGGGCGGGGCGCAGGGAGGTGAGGTGCCGGCCGTGGGTCAGACGCCAGAAGTACTGACCTGGCTCGGGGGGGGGGGGGGGGGGGGGGGGGGGGGAGACAGAAGGTTAGCGGCTGCCCCCTGTGCTCAGCAGCATCAGTCCCGGGAGAGTGGATGCCACAGCTGGGGCCCCCCATTCAAGGAAAGCCCCCGGCCATGCAGCGCTGAGGGGCCCAGGGGAGAGATGGGCCCCGGGCTGGGCATGGTTTGGCCAGGCATGGCCAGCGCCCAGAGTCGAATCTGGCGCAACCTCGAGCGCGAGTGTTGCGTGGGGGCAGCTGCTGGGGTGGCTGAGCAGCGCCCCTCAGCCAGGGACAGACTCAGCCCCCTGCCCCCCTGCCAGCCCCTTGCCCCTTGGGAAAAGCCTCTCCCAAGCCAGGGGCACGAGGAGGTGGTGTGGCCGCCCTCTGGAGCTGAGGGACAAGGGGCCTTTTCCTGCCTACAGCTGGGAGCTGGGGAAGGCCTGGGGCATGGAGGCGGCACAGGGCTGCCAGGCGTATGGGGCTATTGGCACAGCAGCCTGGCCGGGGGCCCCATGGGGCAAGGGCTGGGGCCCCCCGAGAGAACAGGGAGGGAAGGGGCGGGTCTGGCAGCATGGGCGGGGAGGGGGGAGGGCAGGGACACAGGGGAACCTCCACCCTGTCTCTTCCCACAGTCGCCGGGATGCCCTCCCCACTGCACCCCATCCACATCCCACCCCAGGCAGCGCCGCCCCCCGGCCTTGGAGCGTACCCCCTGCTGGAGGTTGTGCCCCCACAGGCCCAGCCCTCGGCTTTCGCCTGGGGAGCTGCCCCCTTCGCCACAGGGCGAAGAGGCAGCTGGTCCCACAGGCGCCGGGGTCACCCCACTACATCATAATACCAGCTTGTTCCCCCCATCCCCCGTGGGGCAGAGGGAGACGGCCGGTTCCACACGGAGTGCAATGGGCCGACCCCCCACGCGTAGGGACAGACCTTTGAAAAAGAAGATTTCCCCGCGGATCTGGGCGACGGCGTCAATGCTGGAGGAGCAGCGATCCGGGAACTCCTTCTCCGACCTGCCACGGCAGCGGGGAGCGTGTCAGCAGCACGCGGTCGGCTCCCCTCCTGCCCTCCCACGGGGCCCGGGGGCAGGCAGAGCCATGGAAATACCCCCAGCCTGGCAGAGAGGCTGGGGCTGAGGCTGTACCTGCATCGGGTCGCCCCATGGGGCCCCACACCTCGCTAGCCCTACTCCCACCTGACAGCACGGCTGCAAACCCCACAGGGGCCTAGGTTTGCCAGACAGAGTCAGACCCGAGGTCCATCTAGCCCAGTATCCTGAGGTGTAGGAATCCTGCAGTCGCAGGTGGGGGACAATCTGTCCCCCACTTTAGGTCTCCAGTAGTTAGAGATGGGCAGGTTTATGAGGCCTTCCAAAAATGTTATCATCCTTAACTGTGATAACTCTGGAGAGTCCAGTTTATCCACAGAAACACCCAGCTCCTGCTGGATTCCGGCTGAGTCTTGGCCTCACTGACATCTTGTGGCAATGAGTTCCACAGGCTCATCACACTGTGTGAAAGTGTTTTCCCCTGTAGCAGTGCTGAATTCCCACCTTTCAACTCCACTGAACGTCCCCCTGCTCTTTGGCAGGGGTGGCCAACCTGAGCCCGAGAAGGAGCCAGAATTTACCAATGTACGTTGCCAAAGAGCCACAGTAATACGTCAGCAGCCCCCCCATCACTCCCCCCTCCCAGCGCCTCACGCCCACCGGCAGCCCCGCTGATCAGTGCCTCCCGTTCCCTCCCTACACCTCCCAATCAGCTGTTTCCTGGCATGCAGGAGGCTTGGAGTGGGGGTGAGAGGAATGAGGGCACGGCAGGCTCAGGGAGGGGGTGGGAAGGGGTGGAGTGGGGGCAGGGCCTGTGGCAGAGCCAGGGGTTGAGCAGTGAGCACCCCCAGCACATTGGAAAGTTGGCATCTGTAGCTCCAGCCCAGGAGTCAGTGCCTAGACAAGGAGCCGCATATTAACGTCTGAAGAGCCGCATGTGGCTCCGGAGCCCCAGGTTGGCCACCCCTGCTCCATGAGAGCGGACGCCCTCGCTCCTCCTCCTCTAAACCAGCTGTGATTTTAGGTACATTTATCCTGCCCTCTCTTACTCGTCTCTTTCTATGGGAGACCTCCCCCGTCGTTTCAATCCCACTTCAGAGGAGAACATCTCCAGCCCTGGATCGTTTTCCTGACCCCTCTGAGATGGGTGCCCAGGTCCCTTTCCCGAGAGGATGCTGTTAACCCAGGACCCTGCTAGGTGTCAGTGGCACGTGCCGACACTGACTTACATTTGCCAGCGTGCTGCCCATTCACCTGACTCTGGATTCGGCCAGGGGCCGTTCAGCGCACAGGCCTAGAACCAGGGGTTCCCCGGTTCTGAATGAACTGGATACACCATGGAACCCGCTGGGGACAGTGGGAGCTGCTAGCTGACCCCTGGGGATCCCAGCCAGGCCAGGCCCACACCCACGTGAGGGGGTCTGAGTGCAGGGTGGGGAGGGAAAAGGGATGGTCTCGGCTCACCTCAAGGCAGGGAAGTCGCGGGGCAGCGACGGCGGGTCCGGGAGCAGCGACGATGCCTCTGGCTTCTCTGTGGAATGCAGAACACGGCTCCCTGGATGCGGGTGAGAGCATGTGGCCATCAGCCTCCCCACAGTCCAGCCGCCACATCCTGAAGCAAGCCAGCTCTCAGCCCCATACAACGAGCTGCAGGTCAGCGCAGCCTCTCTGGGCAACAGCCCCACCCCGACAGCTGCTTTATCCACACTGGGGATGGTCCCAGCTCTGCTCTCCCATGAGATGGCAGTGCACCCCAAAAACGAGCTCCAAGTTCAGCTCATCCAGCGCTAGCTCGGTGCATGGGACACAGACTTGCCGGATTGGCCACCCCACCGGTGCTAGTCCTCTTTCAGAGGCCTGTTTGCAACAGCTGGGCACAGAATCCGGGCTCTGGCTTGGAGACCGTCCCGGAGACACAGCCTGGCATTAGAGCTAGGCAGAGAGGGCTCCCACCCCAGTCCCGCCCCGCCGGGACATACCGTAGAGCCTCTGGATGTCCATGTGGTCATCAGCCTGCAGCTGGTACTGCAGCGGGTCGCCCACCGGGCCCTGGTAATACGGGCGCATGATGGAGTGCTTGGAGGGCGAGTGCGCCAGGCCCAGGCTGTGACCAAACTCGTGCACGGCCACAGCAAAGAGATCTGTCCCGTAGTCGTCTGCAAGGGGAACAGGGGAGTGAGGAGCCTGGCATTAGTGAGGGGAGAGGCGGGCCCGGACGGGGCGCTCCCTCCCTGTCCCAGGGCCCACCTGGCGAGCGGAAGGTCCAGTCCTCGTCGCTGTCGAAGTGCACATGGCCGGCGTGCTGGGGGTCCCCGGGGAAGAAGGCGTGGGCCACCATGCCCCCCGGCCCGTCGAAGGGGTAGCCGTCCTGGTGGTCCAGGCGCAGGAACTCCACCGAGATATCGGCGCTGGGCCCGCCCACCTCGTGGAAGGTGAGCGGGGCGGCCTCACTCCACACCTTCAGCGCGTAGTGCGTGAGCGCACGGATGGTCTCCCGGCTGAGCTGCGCCTCCCGCGGGTACGTCTTCACCCTGCCAGGCGGAGCGTCAAGAGAGGGGCCCGCGGGGACCGGAGCCAGGCCCACGGTCAGGAAACAGGCACAGCCACGAACCGGCTGGGGGGTGAGCAATCTGTGCCCCTCACTCTCACCCACAGCCCCTGCCAGCCCAGTCCTGGGCTCCCCACCCCCAGCTCTGCAAGTGCCCCTCAATCCCGACCCACAGCCCCTGCCAGCCCAGCCCTGGGCTCCCCCCAGCTCTGCTAGTGCCCCTCAATCCCGACCCACAGCCCCTGCCAGCCCAGCCCTGGGCTCCCCACCCCCCCAGCTCTGCCAGTGCCCCCCACTCCCGACCCACAGCCCCTGCTAGCCCAGTCCTGGGCTCCCTGCCACAGCTCTGTTGGTGCCCCATTGCTCGGGCATGGGGCGAGAGCACACCCCAGCAGGTGCCTCTGCTTCCTGCAGCAACAATCCCAGCGAGCGAGGTGGCGAGAGCTTGGAGGCCCCCGGACTGACTCTTGGGGGAGGGAGGAGCTGTCACGGGGGCGGCTGCACCGGGGTCGAGCTAACCCCTAATATGAGCGACGGCCCGTGTGTCACGGTCTCCATTTTCCTGGGTCCATTCGGGTCTTTGGTATTTAATAGGGAAACCCCAGGGCTAGAGCGAGGGGGCACGTGGGGAAACCAGCGTGGATTCTTGCGGATCAAAGCCCTTGGTTTTCCAATCAGAGCGTCTACGGGCACTGCTGGGCAGGCCTGTCTGCACGTCTCCATGCGATACTATGCTGGTTGTCAGCTCCTGCCTGCGTGTCTAACCTCTCCGAGACCCTTTGCATTGTCTCCCGGCTCCCCCAGCTAACGCCAACCCCCAGTTCCCACTTCAGCATCACCTGCAACCTCCGGGTTCTGCTGTCACTGCTTGATCAGCCTGGTGCCAGCATCCCCATGGGATCGCTGGTGACCAACCTGGTCACCCCGGCAGTGGCAGGTCAGCACCCCCTAGTGTTACACTCTGACATTATTCCAGGGGAAGACCCTGCCCTACTGCACCTGCCAGGGCCAGGGTTCCCCTCCGAGTGCTGACCCCAGCCCGGCCCTGCTTTGCTCACACGATCTGAGAGGACTGCCACCCAGGGACCTGCGACCCCAGGTCCCCTTATGGCCTGCACAGCAAATCCAGCAAGCGCTGCCCCTGGGCAAGGCGGCACAGGTATCCGATGCACCCGCAGTTCTGCCACCTCCCATGCAGCCATGTCTTCAAAGGAGCTCACACCCCACAGCTCCCATTCAGGACAATGGAAAATCCCCCCCTCACCCTGTCACGGAGTGTGGGGGAGTCAGGGCCCTGCACCCCTCTTCCTGAGATTCACAGTGACTCTCAGCCAGCCCGTAAAACAGAAGGTTTATTAGATGACAGGAACACAGTCCCAAGCAGAGCGTGTAGGTACAACCAGAACCCCTCAATCAAGTCCTTCTGGGGGGTTTAGGGAGATTAGACCCCAGCTTGGGGTTCCCTGCGTTGCACCACCCAGTCCAAACTGAAACTAAAAACTCCTCCAGCAGCTCTCTCCCCCCTCCCCTCTGTTCCTCCTCTCCTTTGTTCAGTCTCCCGGGCAGAAGGTGTCACTTCTCCCAAACCCCCCCTGGCTCAGGTTACAGCTCAGGTAGCTTCCTTCCCATCCCCAATGTAACTCCCCTGCAACATTCCCAGGTCAAATCTGCCCTGCTCCGTCACACACCCCCAATAATGGGGGCTCCTGGGCACCAAGGAGTTTGGAAAATCTGGTGCCAACTCCCTACGCAGCCGTCTGGCCATGGTACTTCTGTGGCCCCTATGACGAAGTGGGGGATTTTCTTGTTTGTTTCAATGGTCTGTGTGCAGAGGGGGTGGGACTCAGTTTCCCTGGGTGTTACTGGTTTAACGAGGTGAGGGGAGAGGGAGTTTGTTGGTATAGAGGACCAGCGACAGAACTTGGGACCCCGGCCAATGGTCTGGAGAATGGAGACCCCAGCGACTGGTGACCTGGTGTCCCAGCTCGGCCATGACAGCCGGTTCTGGCCAGTGGGAGGACAATGGGCTGGGGAGAGAGGACCCCAGTGACCTGACCAGCCGGTTCCAGCCAGAGCGGGACAGAGGACGGATGAGAGAAGAGGCAGCCCTGTTTACCTGGACACAAGACAAAGGACAGAGGCAGGGCTTGGGGGCAGGGGATATCGGATGCCCAGGTGGAAAACGGGGGTCTCTGGACTGGGGAGAGAAAGCAGGCAGAGCCCACCTGGATGCAGGGAGACTTGGATGTGCTGTGCTGAGGGAGGCCAGGCCTGAGGCCCTGAGAGTTTCCTGTGCTGTGTTCAGACGCTCAATAAACCCTCCTGTTTTACGCTGGCTGAGAGTCGCTCCGGTCTAGAGAACAGGGGGGCATTATTCCCTCTGGGAGTGGAGGCCCCGGTGGTCCAGAGTGAGTGGACTCCCTCAGGGGGCCCACGGCAAGAGACAGGCAAGAGGTGCGGTTCCAGGAGGCAGAGGTGCTTAACCCCCGGGAAAGAGTGGACCCCCAAGAAGGGCTGTCTCACTGAAGCGAGTTCCCCCCAGGGACCGTTTGGGGCCAAGAGTGGGCACGACCTGGGAGTCCGTGACAGCCCCCATCACCGCAGCCTGTGAGCGATTCACTTCTGTCAATGGATTTAGCCTCACAACACCCCTAGGGCTGTTACCTCCACTGTGCAGATGGGAAACTGAGGCACAGAGCGGCAAAGCGACCAGCCCAAGGTCTCGCAGAGAGTCTGTGGCAGAGCAGGGAATTGAGCCCAGGATGCCGAAGTCCCTGGCTCATGCCCTCACCTCCCTCTCCATGTGTAGCCCTGCTCCAAACGGGGTTCTGCAGAGGCCCAGGGTCCACCCCATGCAGACTGCTGCAGGCCCAGGGCCTTGCGCTGCCTGTCCCTCAGAGGGAGCGGAGCTGTGGCAGGGTTCTGCAGACAAACCTGGTTGTTCTCTGGTATGTGCCCTCAGTGCTCAGACACCGATGCTCTGCTGCTTACCGGGCTCAGAGCTAGCAGGGTTTTCCTCTTGACGTGTGGGTCATTATTTTGCACAGGGCAGCAATGGGTTTTAACCAGCCATGATATCGTTATCTGTCGAGTGGCAGCGCCTGGGAGCCCTGGTCATGAACCAGACCCCTCCCTCCCCCATGCCAGGGACAAAACTAAAAGCCAAGGCAGCCCCTGCACCCAAGAGCTGACGGCCTCTGTACCTGCCAGATGATGTTTCTGCCTCTTTCAGAGGACTCGGCCCCCAGGTTTGCTTTGTTCCAGCTGGCTTGTACCTTCCCCCCCCCCCCCCTTCCCAACTTCCCCCACACTAATTGCTAGCGAATGCAGCGGATTGATTAGCCAATTTCCTTTAACTCCCAAGAACACAACTCGGCCCGGCTGCTTTATACACATTTTGTCCATGCTCCCTTCCCCATTCTCTAGCCACTGCTATTTGGGTATCTGTTACTGCCTAACTGTCCACTTTTCCTCCAGGTGTGGGGTGTCCGGGTGTGTGTCTTGTGTTAGAGGCAGGTTTAAAAACCCCGTTCAGTAGCTCAGCCTTTTGGAACCCTTGTTAATTTCATTACCGGAGTGTGAGAGTTTGGACAGCACTGGATTAGGGCTAGGAGAGCGGGAGGGGTTTATTTAGCCAATCCCCGATTAACACACTTTGCTGAGCGTGTCTCTGAGCAGCCTGGATGAGTTACACCCCATGAGACGCAGTGGCACTGGAATGCCCTGGGTGCCTAGCCATGAGGTTTGCTCCAAGGTGCCCTGACGGGGCTGTGTTGGCCTCACGTCCCAGGCCAGTTGGGGAGCAGGGATCTGACGACCGCCAGAGCGGGTTGGTACCTACTTCCAGGAGATGTTCCTCTTGGTCCAAGCCAGGCCTACGCTCCGCCTGCCCCGACTTTTCCTCCTCTTCCGCCACAGCCTCCCATTCTTCCTCTTGGGCAGCTTTTCCGGGAGCACATCAGGCAGCGAGCAGCGCGGCATCTGGATCAGCGCCAGCGTGGCATCGTCTGGGCAATGCGGAGGGAAACACAGGTGCGTCACCGGCCGGCAGGTCAGAGCGCCGCCTGGGACACAGCAGTGCAGCGAGCTGGCAGTTCTCAGCTGGGGGTGAAGCGAGCCCTGCAGGCAGACTGCCTCTTGGAGAACAGCCTTAGGGGAGAGCCCACTCTGCACCCACCTGGACCCCCAGTGCCTCTGAAGGAGCATCCTGTAGCTATGGCAGAGCCCTGGGCTGGTGTGAAGGGGGGCACTGGCTGGCTCATGAGCTGGGTCACAAGGGCCCTGCTGAGCCTGCTTTCCCTCAACATCCAGGCAGGGGCCCCAGCAATGAATCCTATCCAGGGGGCCCATGGACGGCATCTGGGCCGACAGGGCAGCGTGGCAGGGGAGGGTTAAAGGAGCCAGAGTCTCCCCGCTGAGAGGTGGATCCTGGACCAGACAGATGGAATTCGGGGGTTCCCTTAGCAGAGCAGGGCGGGTAGCCGCTGGGGGCAGGGATGGTCTGATGCAGAGGGGTTGCCATGCAGACGGGAGCAGGTTGGCAGACGCAGGAGGGGTGGTGGAGATTTGAGATAACCAGGAGAGGAGCCCGTAGAGGGACAATGTGGGGTCGAGGTGCTGCCGGCAGGGTGTAGTGTGGGTGATGGTTGGGCTGGGGCTGCAGGCTGGCCTGGAGCACTGCAGGTTGTCACAGGGCTGCAGGAAGGGATGACAGAGGGGCTGGGGGCTGCAGGCGGGGACGATGGAGGGACTGGGGGTTGCAGGCAGGTGCAGGCTCTGCATACCTGGGATCCCAGTCTCAGGGATGCCCGCGAAGCGCTGCATCACACGGATGGCGTTGGTCACCGCTTCCCAGGTCTGGAGCTGGCCGGTGACGGGATTGGCGGGGGGGAGGTAGCCATACTGCGTCAGCCAGGCCTGGCAAGGGGCGCACACACACGGGAGAGTGATACCGTCACAAGCACCCAGCCCGCTCGGCTTCCCGGAGCCGCTGGCTCTGGTGCCCCACCTGAGACACAGACCAGCCGAGCTGGGCATCCCAGAAACTTCTCCCCTCAGTGACCAACTCTCCAGGAGAGCAAAGGCCCCACCCCCTTCCCAGCCCGGGTTCGAATCTCGACTCGAGACAGTGTCACAGAGTGTGGGGGAGTCAGGGCCCTGCACCCCTCTTCCTGGGATTCACCGTGACTCTCAGCCATCTGGGGGGCAGGGAGCTTACACCCCAGCCTCGGGGTTCCCTGCGTTCCACCACCCAGCACCAAACTGAAACTAAAAACTCCTCCAGCAGCTCTCCCCCACCCCCCTGCTCCTCCTCTCCTTTGTTCAGTCTCCCAGCCAGAAGGTGTCACTTCTCCCAACCCCCCTCCTGGCTCAGGTTACAGCTCAGGGATCTTCCTTCAAGGGAAGCCCCCCATCCCCAATGTAACTCCCCTGTAACATTCCCAGGTCAAATCCGCCCCGCTCCCTGTTGCGTCACAGACAGAAATGCCCATTTGTCCACACGTCACGTCCACACCGAAGTGATGTGCCCAGGGCTGGGACAACAGGGGGCTGCAAGTCGGGACTGAGGGGCACCAGCAGAACTGTGGGGGCGGGGTGGGAGTGCTGTGAGAGATCCTGGCCTCCACACCCCTTTCCTCCCCAGCCGCTCGGGTAACTGGAGGTTGGGGAAGGGGGGAGGAAGCAGAGGGCAAGTGAACGTTATCAAGAGGACAGATTAGGCCCCCCCAGCCCCATACGCATGGCTATGTGGGACTCACCACAACCTCCCCGCTCTCATCCGCCGGGGTGGGCACAGGACGGGCACTGGTGGGCAGCGCTAGCAGCGAGAGCATCAGTACCGCCTGTGCCAAGATGGGGGGTGTCGTCGTCTCTCGACGGAGCTCCGGGCGGCGCTGCTGCTCCATGGGGTGTTTGCCGGGCAGAGGCACTTCTCCAGCCTCCATGCGCCTCCCGCACCGGGCCTGGTCTGCAGGGCGGAGAGCCCTGATCTGCGATGGGGGCTTCTCGAAGCTCCCAATCTTGGTAGCTTTATCTGCCAAGTCTGGGCCGGGGAGCTGGAATCCCTGCTGCCTGGAGCCTCGGCGTGGGCATCGGGATCCGGGACACCAACATCTCTGCAGCTACAGCCTGGCTTCCTGCGTCGGAGATGGCACCGATAGACCCAGCTGAGAGCCCTGCTCAGCTGGGGAGTGTCCAGGGACCATGCCTGAGCTCCAGTGATGTGAGATTGAGTGGGCAGCAGAGCCAGCCCTGGGGAACGCAGGGGTCAGGACCGGCTCCATGTGGGATTTGCTCAGACCCGACGAGCACGTGGAAGCAGCAGGGCACTGGGACCCCAAACCGAGAGCACCCCCAAGCAGCCAGGCACCGTGCCAGTGAGTGGCACCAGCAGCAGCCCAGTGGGGGGCTAGTGAGCTGGTACAGGTAGAATTGCTAGTCCGGGGCCAGGCTGCACATCGATAGCCAGGCCTGGGAGATGCCAGGTACGTGACACCAGCCCACGGGGGCAGCTGCCACTGCAGCAGGGCGTGGGAGACTCCACAGCCCAGCACACGGGACACCCCACCTCCAGCGTCCCCAGCTTGGTGCTTGCCTGCTTGGAGTGAGGGGAAATGGGGTGTAACTAGAACAGGTGCCGCATTCCACCAGACACCCCCCACCACCCCTCCGCTGCCACCCACCTCTGCAAACTCCAGGACACTTTCCATGAGCTGGGGACACCCCCCTCCAAGGCTGGAAGACCTCCACAACTGGCCTTACTTTCTACCCCCTTTTGACAGGAAAGAAACCCCAAGCTTGTAACTGGGCAGGAAGCCGGCTTGTCATCCCGGGACAGCCCCAATTCCTGCATTCCCGCCCCCCAGGCCTGCATGCCCGGCTCCTGGCATACCTCACCCCACCATGCTGCAGCATGGGCCGAGGGATGTGCCGGGCATCCCAGATGCAGCAGGGCTGGGCTGTGTTGGTCCAGGAATGGAAGCTGGTCCCCCACTCCCAGGGAGCAGGGTGGGTGACTCAGTAGTGGGCACTCTGCCCTCTGAGTTGGCGCTGACCCCACTGCCACAGTGCTGGGCTAGGGGGCACGGGTGACTCATTAGGAATAATACATAGCGGGGGTGCTCTCCCCTCTGAGACAGCGCTGGCCCCAGTGCCCTCACACAATGAGGGGGGGGGTGCTGCACTGCAGGGGGTGGGGAAGGCCCTTCAGCCTGGGAGTGGGGCAGGGGGGCTGGAACAATTTGTAGAGTGGGGGTGCTGAGAGCCATTGATCCAAACTGTGAACTCTGTATACCATGGAAACCACTTCCAGCCAGGGGGCACAGCCACACCCCTTGTTCTGGCACCCCCACTTCCTGGTGCTGCAGGAGAAGCCGGCTTCCAAAACTGAAGTTCTGAACCCCCCGCCCTCCCCCGTTGCTGTGCATGGGGAAAGGGCTGTGAGGCTCCCCCCCAGACACAGCTGCATCTAAGGAAGGAAGGACGTGTGGGGGTGTAGTCATTAGCTAACACGGAGGTTCTCAGGCTGGGGGCTTGCGGCTAATTTCTTACTCTCAATTGCTACGTCTCATGACAGACTGTCCTGTTGTAAGCCGGACTGAGAGCAGGGCTGTGCCAGGCGCTGTACAGACATGCAGCAAGAGATAGGGAGCAGGGTTGCTCTGTCACTGCCATGGAGGGCGGGTCGTAGGCAGTGACAGAGCACGCTCTGTCGGGGTGGGGAAGGGGTTGGAGGGTCCCACTGTGGCTGGGCATGTGGCCTCCCCCCTCACTCACCTGGTCCCGAGGCTGCAGCCGGGCTCCTCCAGGGCGCCCCCGTGGGCAGGGTCCCGTTCCGCTCGCCTTCTGCAGCGGCTACCCGTCCCCTATCCTGGAGCCGGCCAAGCCCCCCATGCGCCTTTCCCGGAGCCGCGCCCCCAGCGCCTCGCCAAAGCGCCCTGCGCCCGCGGGCGGCGTTTGGAACCGGTCCGCGCCCTGCTGCCAGGGGCTCGGCTTCCCCTTCTCAGCTCCGCTCCGGCGGGGATCACCCCGGGCCGAGCCCAGCCCGGTCTCTGCCCCAGCCCTGCGTCCTTCCCCGGGGCTGAGGCTCATCCCGGGACTCTCTGTCCCGCACCAGCCTGTCCAGCCGCTCGCCAGCGCGGGTGGACGGAGCTACGGGGGAGGGCGAGGGCCGGCTGGGAGGAAGGGAGTGTCCGGGAACGGCTTAAAGGGACACTCCCCCCGTCTTCTCTCCATGGGGCTGCCCTAACCCAAACCCGCTTCACAACTAACGGGGCCAGCCAGGGAGGGTCACCTGCTTTCAGCAGACACCGAGCGAGGAGCCATCGTGTGCGAGTGGGCGCAGGTGTGGATGTGGGTGTGTGCAGGATGGTGAGTGTGCAGGTGTGCATGTCTGTGTGTACATCTGGGTATTAGCCAGGAGGGCGAGGACATGAAGATGCAGCTGTCTAAACCCCCAGAAACCCAGGGCAGTGATCCGTGGAGGCCTGGGTGGGGTCCTGGGGTAGGTGCCGGAACTAGGAGTGCAGGGGGTGCAGCAGCAGCACCCCCTGGCTTGAAGTGGTTTCCGTCATAGGCAGGGTTTACAGTGGGGTTCAGTGGCTGTCCGCACCCCCACTCTACAAATTGCTCCAGCAGCCCTGGGACCTCGGTTAGGCCTGGAGAAGGCTGTAGGGGTGACAGTGGGGAGTCCCTGCTGGGGAGGAGTGGGGGCCGTGTCCTGGCAAGACAGTGAGTCTCACCCGAGACACCAGCTTTTGCCAGAGCGGAGAAGATCTAGCTGGAGCCTTAAGAAATCTTAACAGCTCTGACTGCACCTTGGGTGAGGGGACAAGTTCCCGAGGGAGGGGGTGGAACTAGCCTCCTGGGGAAACACAAGGCTCTGACTGGAGCTTGTCGATCAGGGATGGGTTATGAGACAACAAAGTCAATGCTGTGCTGGTGAGGGGGGGGTGGCCCATGTCCCACTGGGGGTCCCTTCCCATTGGCAGGAGTCTAGGATTCTCTGGCTAGGATTCTGAGCTGTGAGGAGAGGCACTGCCCCAGGAAAGTCTGGCCTCGTTATTCAGAGAGCTTGCAGACCCTGAGCTTGTATCAAGACTGGAGGTCTCTTTCTAAAAGAGCCGCTCTACCTCATCCAAGAGTTGGTGAGTCGGACGCAGCAGTCACTGGGGAGGGTCTCCGGCCTGGGTTATGCAGGAGCTCAAACTGCACGATCTCAGTGGTCCCTGCTGGCCTGGAAATCTGTGAAATGGGGAGAAACACGGCTGTGAGGATTGGAAAGCATTTGTCCGCCTCTGCCCGGGCAGGTTGCGGTTGGAGAATCCCAGTGAGGTCTGGGGAAACTCTACAATATCCCCTTGTCCCTCTAGGAGGCAGTGCTTGATTTGATGGCCAGTTTCACTCTCTTCAAGCCCCAGCTCCTGGAGTCAGGTGTTCACGTAGGAATCTCAGCTTTCCTTTTTTTAAAAGATGTTCCTAGATCTCCGGATTGCAGAGGAACATTTGACCCCGACAGGCGCGTAACCCAACAGCCAACAGAAAGACCCTGACACTTAGTGATTATTTTTTTTAAATTGCCTGTATTTTGAGCCAATCCCGGGATTGTTTTGCTGCCCGACTCATGATTTGGGGCTGGCCAGGACAGAGAGCAGCTCCGGTGTCGATCAGAGCCAAGTGTGAACCCATCCTAGCCGGGAGATCCTGATCTGAGGGGAGATGGGGATGATTCTGCCCTGCTCTGCAATCGGGGGCACATTCCCGCTGTGAGTGATGGCAACTCCCTAGCCCCCAGCTACTTGCACTAATGGGAATGGATTCCCCCTTGGGAGAGGACTGATCAATACCTTGTCTCTGCTCTTGGCACCGCCAGGCTGCCTGGTCCCCTGCCCTCCTCCTCCCCTTCCCTAGCCAGCTCCCAGATGAAATGAGGACAGTCCCTATAGCTTCTCCCACACGCCGGGGCGTGCCTCTCCTGGCCCTGTTGAGTGGACCCCAGCGATTGTAACATTTGGGGACCCTGCGAGAGGCTGCACGGGGGTCCTATGACTCAGGAAGCCCAGGCTTCAGGGCTGCTATATTGGGCCCTGGGGGTCGAGCGGAGTCCCAACAGTTTCCGCGCAGGAACAAAGGGAGCCAACAATGCAGCCATTAATCTGCTCCCGGGCGCCTTCTGCCCGGCTGGGCTGGAGGTCGTTCCCCTGGTTACATGGACTATGAAGGCCTTGTGTCTCGCTGGGGATTTCCGTAAAAAACAACCCAACAAAAAATCAACCTCAACTGAGTGTCATGGAAACCGGGAAAGGCTCTTCCCTGCCCCATCCAGGATAGGGGGTTCCTCTGGGGAGGAGGCCACCACCAGGGAGCAATGGGGGGTCCCTCCAGGGCAGGGGGCTCATGGGGAAGCAGTGAGGGGTTTTCCCTGGGGCAGGGGGCACAGGGGGGAGCAGTGGGGGGTTTTCCCCAGGGCAGGAGGCACGGGGGGAGCTAATGGAGGCCCAATGGAAGATCCCTACACGTGACCCATTCAAAAGCAGGTCAGCGATCTGGCTCCGAGGCTGCTCCTGGCACCGGCACTGATCCGAAACGTCCAGGCCACCAGGAACAAAGAAGGGGACGGGGTGGGGGGAGCTTGCGGGGGCGGCAGCCTGGACCTGGGACAGAACAGCTGCTGGGCTGTATCTCCCAGCAGGCGTTTCTTTCCCTTGCTTTCTTTTTCTTTCTCTGCTCTATGCTTCTCATTCTCCGCCTCTTCCCCTTCTCTGGGGTGCATCCCTCCAGGGTCCCACTGCCCCTTGGTACAATCCCCCCGCCCCCCGAGTTACTATACACCCCCTCCTGTTATGATACCCCCACCCCACAGGTGCTAGAGCAATGCATATCATAGCATAGTCACACCGCTCAGTTTACCCTGCTTGCAGAGCTTTGCTCCTGCCGGAGGTTACCAATGTGAGCCGTCCGGAGCCGAGCCAGCTTCAAACCGTCCATGCATGCAGTAGCGAGTGGTTGCAGGTGGCACCTAAGGGATGGAGCAGGCCCCATTGCCTCTTGGGAGAGGTGAGAGAAAGGGGCCGGGGTGCAGGTGTGAGTGCAGGAGGTGGAGGGGAGGTAGAGCAAAGGCAGCAGGTATGGCAGAGAGACAAGGGAGGGGAAGGCAGAGGGGTGTCAAGGAGAGAGATGTATGGGGGCACCAGGGACATGTGAGGGTCAGCAGGGAGAGGAGGGGGCTGCAGGGATATGTGACATGGCAGCAGGAAGAGCAGGGGGCACTGGAGCTATGTGAGGGGGTGGCAGGAAGTTGAGGGGTGGCAGGGATATATGAAGGGGTGGCAGGGATGCGTGAGGGGTGGCAGGGAGAGGAGAGGCAGCGGGGATACATGGGGGGTGGCAGGGAGAGGATGGGGCAGCAGGGATACGTGAGAGGGTGGTAGGGAGAAGAGGGGGCGGCAGGGAGAGCAGGGGTGGCAGGGATATGTGAGGGGTAGCAGGGAGAGGAGGGGGCGGCAGGGATACGTGAGAGGGTGGCAGGGATACGTGAGGGGGTGGCAGGGAGAGGAGGGGGCGGCAGGGATACATGAGGGGCAGCAGGAAGTGGAGGGGGCGGCAGGGATATGTGAGGGGGTGGCAGGGAGAGGAGAGGGTGGCAGGGATACGTGAGGGGCAGCAGGGAGAGGAGGGGGCGGCAGGGGTGGCAGGGATACATGAGGGGGTGGCAGGGAGAGGAGGGGCGGCAGGGATACGTGAGGGGCAGCAGGAAGTGGAGGGGGCGGCAGGGAGAGGAGAGGGTGGCAGGGATACGTGAGGGGCAGCAGGGAGAGGAGGGGCGGCGGGGATACATGGGGGGTGGCAGGGAGAGGATGGGGCAGCAGGGATACGTGAGAGGGTGGCAGGGAGAAGAGGGGGCGGCAGGAAGAGGAGGGGGCACTGGACGTATGTGAGGAGCGACAGGGCCGGGGCCAGGGTGGGCGGCAGCGTGGGCAGACAGGGAGCTGAACAGTAACAGCCATTAGGCAAGGTTATGACAGTTTAGGATGAGGAAAGCCAGATTGAAAATCCCGGCTAGGGTTACCGTGGGGGCGGAGGACACACAATAATAATGCTGCTGGATAAAGCTGCTCCAAGCCCCGAGTTCATCCCAGGGCAGGAGATTTGGGGCCAGAAATCTCTGGTGGGTGGTTTGGGGATGCTGCTGAGGGATGTGGGGGGGCCCAGGGGAGGCTGCAGTCTCCAGCAGCGGAGCCACTAGCTGTTGGTCAGAAAGACACTGGGCTGAGGGGTGCCTGGCTGGGCAGGTTCTGCCTGCAATGATACAGTGGCCACGGCTGCAACAAGCTGCGTCTGGCCTCAGCTCCTGCCCGGTGTGGCTCGCCGGGAGGGGAAGCAGAGAGACAGAGGCAGGTGGAGCCAGGCTGCCAGCTCCCTCCCCGCTCGGGAGAATCCCCCCAGGCTTTGCTATGGGAGGGCCGTAGCTTTCCAGATGTTTGAACCCCTGCAGGGGGGAGGGGGATGCCCTGCCCCCGCCGGATTATGCCATTTCATCCCTTTAAGAGGATTGGGGCCGTGCGGGCGCCGGCCAGCCCTGCAGCAGCGCGAGCTGCCAGCCGCATTGGCTGGAAGCGCGTTAGGGACCGCCTGGTTGAGGGGGGCCCCTCCCTGTGGGGGAGGCCAAGCCAGGCAGCCCGGGCGCCCCCACACGCACCCTGAAGGCATGGGGGGAGGTCCCGTGTCAGGGCCACGGGGGGCAGGCTGCAGGGTCACCAGCAGCCTGAGAAGCACTAACGGGGGGTGGTGCAGGCCCAGAGGCCTCTGCAGGCCGAGAGCCTGAGCCATCACAGCTGCCCAGGGGCCCCTTTATGCCAGGGGGCAGCAGGAGGCGCAAACACCCTCCCCTGGGCGGGCAGAGCCCAGCCCACCAGCTCCACACTGCTGCTCCAGCAGCCCTGGGCACAGGGGGTGGAGCAGAGGGGGACAGGAGGAAGGGCCGGGAGGGGGCATGGCCAGGGCAGACTCTATGCCCCTGCAAAGCCCCACAGAGCCTGTTGAGGCGGAGCGGGACCATCCTACCCAGCACTGGAGTCAGTAGCGGGCCCCGCAGGCCCGGCCTAGGAGGGGGGCACACTGCCACCCCTTTGTCTTAGCACAGATCCTACCCGAGTTCCTGAGACCCCGCTTGGGTTGTGTGGGGTCTTGGGGAGCTGCGTAACCCCAGTGCGCTGATTGCCCTGTTCTCAGGACGGCCGGGAGCCGGGCCCCTGCCCTGCCACGCCACGTGCCCCTGGGGATAAACGGGGGGTGTTGGCCTCTGGGGCTAAGGCCTGGACACTTATAGCAGCACTGCACTTCCTGTAATGAAAGGGGGAGGAGGGGCTGGGCAGAGCCAGCTGAGCCCAGCCCCGGCACTGCTATTCGCCTAATGGCCTCTCTGCGGTTGGCTGGGGGTCCCCGGGGAAGGGCTTCCCGGGCTGGGGTGGAGGAAATGAAATGGAGGGCCAGGCCGCAATCCGATTATCCATCTTGCTCTCTCGCTCGCTCTCCCTGCTGCGTCTGCCTGACCCCGTTAACTCGATCCCACGCCAGCTGCTGCCACCCCCACATACCAGCTCGCAGGGACTGACCCACTCCCGCCTGGGCATCCTTGACGGAGTCTAGCTGAAAGGCCTGGGGGGCCAACGGCTTCCAATCCTGCCTACAGCCCCACAGGCTGGAGCGTGGGGGGAGCAAGGCCGTGCTGGGGCCTAGCACAGGGCAAGGGGCAGCAGAGTGACTGCAATGGCGGGGGGGAGAGAAATGAATAAATGAGCAATTGCCCAGCCCCATTTCCCCCCCTCCCCGGGTGGTGGATCTGAAACCCCCCCATCACTCTGGCAATCTGGGGCCATAACGAGACTCTGGGTTGAGGGCAGGAGGACCCGTCATGCCAGGATAATGGCATTTCTTGGTGCGTCCCTGGGGAAGGGACTGGGTGGGGTGATGAAGAGCATGAGCCCCACTGGGGTCTGCGTCACAGATGCCAAGCATCTCTGCCCCATTCAGCCCAATTCCTGCTACCACATCCCTTGACCCTGCTCTCACCCACACAGGAGCCCACCCAGTGTTATCCCCAGTGAGGGGAAACTGAGGCACTAGGTGGGGTTGTGACTCACCTAGGGTCAGGGGGTGAGCTGGGGCAGAGCCGGGAGTGGAAGCCTGGCAGAGTCCAGAGCTGGGTATAGGTCAGAGGCTGCTCTTCCCAGTGTGTCTAGGCAACATTTTCTCTCCCTGCTTGTTGGCTTCACAGTTTTCTCTTTGTCCCCCAGCCCCTCTGCCCCATCTCTCCCGGCAGTTCACAAGGGCCCCTCTGCCCCGGGTGACAGGTGTTGCTGCCAGGGGCAGGAAGCCACAGTGGCACCTGCCCTACGGTGAGGGATCCAGCCTGGGCTGCCTGCTCAGCGGCCCCGGGAGTAGGTGCAGTAGCCACATTGAGACGCCGCAGCCACGTAGCAGGTGCCGTAGCGGAGATGCTGACGGAGAGACGGTGAGGGCTGTCTCGATCACTGCTGATCCCAGATAGGAACACAGATCCATCCACCTAGGTAGTATAAGGGCCAGAAGGGGGTATCCTGGACCTCCACCCGGTTCTCCTGCATCCCACCAGCCACAGAACCCCACCCAGTGATCCCCATTGAACCCATAACGCCTGGCGGCGCCGGAGCAGAGCTCTTCGAAAGACACAGCCAACCCCCGGTGTAAAGACCAGGCCGGTGCCTTCTGTCATGGACTCATTGGCATTTCTATTCTCTCCCTGTGGTCATGGACCTAGCCTACCGCCAGCACTTACTTTGCTCCCAATATAGTTTTAAAAACATTATTTGCGTTGCCTTCCCCCCTGGGAGTTACCAGCCTGGAGTGGCCCAGGGACCATCCAGCCCGTGTCCTGACCACAGCCCATCGGATGCCTCAGAGGAAAGTGCAAGAAACGCCAGAATAGCAGATGGGAGATAATCTGTCCCCGACCTCGGTCTCATCCTGATCCCTACTAGAAATTAGTTGAAGCGCTGAAGTATGAAAATGGAATCCCCCCCAGCCCCCATGACAAGGTTCCTCACCTCGGGCAGTAACTGTAACTCTCTGAGATGGGTCTCCCTGGGTGTGCTCCATTTCAGGGCCCATGCGCCTCTCGAGCCCTGGCTAGGAGATCTTCCATTAGCAGTGTCCATTCAGGGAAGACAGGGCTGCGCAGGCCACCCGCTTAGGTCCTTCTGCAGCTGGACGTCCCGTGAAGAACAGTCCAAAGCAGGGGGGAAGCAAGGTGGGGAGTGGAACACCCAGAGCGGGACACATCTTGAAGTACAGTGACTGCTCAGCATGAGAAACCTCCTCTTCGAGAGGGGTTTGAGGGGTGGCCTCCTTAGGCGCCCTCGTCTGCTGTTCTTCAAAAGTCTCCTCGTGCTGGGGGTGGGGGTGGGGGTGGTAGAGGGGACTGCACAACCCTATAGCCTCTCTGCAATGGGGCCAGAGGTCTGACAAATGGCTGGTGCTCTGCAGCCCAAGGATCTCAGTCTGGCCCTTGGACCGGGGGGGGGGGGGGGAAGGGTGTCATATAGAAGGAGGGGTGGCACTCAGAGCTGCTCTCACCATCCCTGTTGTGCAGGAGGATCCTTGTCAAAGTAATGGGCTCCTGCACCGATATAGAGGAGATTGATTGGAGGAGGGCGAGGAAGAAGGAGGAGACATTCAATGAAGGAGGAGTGGGGGGTTCGCAGGAGAAAAAGGCAGAGAATCCTACGGCACCAGGAAGCAATGGTAATTTGGAGGCTGGGGTCTCGGCGCTGAGACTCATTCAGTATCCATAAGCAGTGAGGAGTCTGGCTCATCTAAGACTGACAAGCCCCTGGAGCAGGGGAATTCCTGCGGTACCCATGCAGCAGCTCAGGGGGGCGGTACCGTCGATCTGGAGTGCTGAGGCCAAAGGTGTGTGGAGCTTCGATTTGCCTGGTCCCGAAGCTGCCGAGCGAAAAGGCACCAATGGCAAGTCTGACGTAGACAACGCCGTTCTAGACGAGTGTATGTGCTGGGCCTGCTGGAGCTGTGCTTCTCCAGAGCGCTCCAGGATCTCCCAGCTCTGCTGGTACCGGAGGAAGAAGTGTCTTGTGCCTCCACAATCCCGACCCAAGAGGTCAACATCTCTGACCCCGTAGCAGGAGATTGGGGCCTTTTGAAAGCCAGCTCCTGGTGGTGGGAGACCAAACTCCTTTTTTCCGCAGCCTTTCCCTTCTTACGGGAGACCTGAGCTGAAGTCGAAGGGGTGCTGGATCTGTCCAGAGACAGAGGTACGAGGGGATCTCTTGACACAGTTCCAAAGCAGGTGCAAGGGAATTCTCCATCATCCTCTCACGACTATCTAATTCTATAGTAAAAACAACTAACATGAACCCGCAGTCCTTTGCCTTCAGTGCATCGCATGAGGCTGTACAGCGCGCATGCGCAGGCCCAATGGACACTGCTAACAGAAAGTCTCCAATCGAGGACTTGAGGCCCATATGTCCCTGGTGCACTCACAGGAACACTACTCAAAGAACTTCTCGAGTTAGCATTAATTCTACCTGTTCTCGTTAGCCATATAAATGTCCAGTCTCTTACCAGCTAAATTCTTGACCTCAATAACATCCTGTGGCAGTGAGTTCCACAGCCTAATCATGCAGCTTGAAAATGTATTTCCTCTTACTAGTTTTGAATTTCCCACCTTTCAGTTTAATTGACTATCCCATGTTCTTGTGCTACCCCTGCCAACCACAGCTTGTTCACAGGTGGCTTCAGCTTCTCATATGACTTGGGTTATGCGTTTAATAACTGCTCATTTATGTTCATTGCAATCCATTTCCCCTTTTTTCCATTTGTTTAGTTAGATGTAGTTTATTATTGGTGCTTTCCCAGGATGATTTTTTAACAAAACAAACCTCCTTTCAGGATTACGCAATTGTGGTCTTCTGAGCAACTAGCCAAGTATTTTTTTTAATTCCCAATTCTTGTTCAACTTTGTTGTTCAAACATTTCCCTCTCAATTGATTTTGCTCAAAAGTTGTTTTCAGCTTTGGGAAATTGGCCGTTTAAAAGCACCCAGCGTGTGTGTGTGTGTGTGTGGGGGGGTGTATGCATACAAACACACACACACACACACCATGCATTGTGAAGCAACTTGGCATATTATGTATGTACCAACCCTGACTTGAAGCCACATAACCACAGAAATGAAAAGTTAAGCCAAGAAACCTCTCTGAAACCTCTGACCTCCCTTTTGGTAGCCATTCCGTTCCCTTTTACACTGCTCACCCTGTCCCCGGCTTTTCATGACCTCCATCCACAGCAGCCTTTCCCCCGCCCTTCCTCGGATTAACTCCCTCCATCCCACAATCGCCTCCACTTTGCTTCCTTTGCCACTTCTCCCATTGCACCACCTGTCCCATTGAAGCACCATCCATCTCCACCCTAGCCTGCAGAGCAGCTTTTGTCTCATCTCATTCCCCCAACCCCTGGAGCAAAGATGCCAATCTTGATGTCTTGTTCATGGGGAAACTGAGGCACAGAGCAGAGGAGTGACTTGCCCGAGATCACCCAGCAGGCTAACTGCAGAGCCAGGAATAGGACACAGGTCTGCTGAGTCCCAGTGCAGTGCTCTATCCCCCTAGGCCACACTGCTGCTGAATTACTTCTTTCCATCAGTCTTCCCCGCAGAGGATGATGGGGGAGACACCTTTCCCCAGAGCTATTCTATGCAGGTAAGAGACATACTGGACAAGAGCAAGGTGCTACAATAGGCCCAGGCGGTCACACCATTATAGTTTTTGTCAGGGATCTCTGAGAGAGCTCGAGAATCAAGCAGCTGGCAATCTAAGCGGGTACAAATGCATGCACCCACTGCTGGAGATGCTCTATGGAGTCCAGCCTAAACAGCAGGGGCTGAGGCAGACAGCGCAAATGTTTCCAAGGATGGGCCAAGCCCAGGAGGCTACGTGACAAGAGTAAGGCATTTCATATGGCCACAAGCTCTTGTTTAAGATTCAAACTCTGTTGATTAAACACCACAGGCTCTGCCTGCCCCAAGCCCATATCCAAATGCAAAGCCTCCACCGTCCAGCCGGAGGTTTTGACCAGAACAGAAGGAAGGGTGCAATCGAAGCCCCAAAAACTGATGAGCCCCGTAACCATCAACTCTAAAGGTCAGTGACACCCCCAGTGACCGGCTGCAGCCATCACCACAGAAAAGCCCTTTATTGTTTCCATCAGCACTCCAAAGGGAAAAGATGAGAGAGAAAGAGAGAAAGTCCACACAGACACAAGCCCACGAGGCTGGTGAGGCAGGATGAGCAGACGGGAAGGAATGCAACACAGGGCTTTCGGCACCCACACGGCACAGAAACGGCTTGGAGTAGTTCTCACTGCAGCTGGAGAGTCCTGGGGTGGGAGGCGTCGGGGCTGGAGCAGCCAGGACATTCTCTCTGCAGCTGCAGGGAGAGGGAGCAGCTGGCAAGGGGGCAAGTCAGGGCTGGGGAATAAGGGCTCCAGCGTCTTTCGAACCATGTTTGTTTGTTAAAGCAACATAAGGGAGAAAAACTTGTAGTAGGAAAGAGGGAGGGTAGGAATAGCTGAGTTAGGATCCCCATTGTTTCAGGGCACAGTGATAGTTACTGGATTATATATAAGGCAGGGAACACCGTGATTAAGGAGGTGGGGTTCATTACAAATCCCTAGGTTTGCCTTGCTCAATTTCCCAGAAGAGTCTCCTTTGGGGAAAAGACAACTTTGCGTACTTTAAGAAATCTACGCCACCCCCGGGTCCCCATGGCTAACAGAAAGTGTTACTGTGCACCCATTGCTAGTCCCCGGTGAGGAAAACCCTCTGGGAGAGGCTGAGAGGACTTATTGGTAAATGAAATATTGGTCCAATGCATGCATGATAAATATCCTTACCCGAGTTCTATAACTGACCACTGCTCTAAAGGAATTGTGCAAGATGCTGCCACAGCATGACATGCAGCTGCACAGCTCCCTAGTGTTCAGTTGCCACAGGGATTCATCCTTTTCATTCCCACCTCAAACGTAGAGGAAGCGAAATGCAAACCTCACTGCAGTACAATGGGCAGCTTGCGAGTTGAAGCCCCAGAGACAGCAGGAAATGCAAAAATCAGGATTCTATGAGCAACGGTAACTTGACCTCAGGACACCTGTGCAGCCGCACTGGCTAGACTGTAGGACGTATAATTTAATAGCGCATGCGCAGGGAGACGGTGTTGCTAATAGAAGGCTGACTTGGGCATTGCCCGACTGCTTGGTGTCGGTCTTTGCAGCATTAACCCTGCAGTGACAGATCCACGCTGGTTACTGAGCCATACGGAATGCTAAATCGGAGCCCGTCTGATTACCATTCCCTCGCGGATCCGGCTGAGGGGCCCTTTTCCTCCATGAGAGACACCTGTTCTGAAGTGGGGGGCTTGTTTCCTGAATGCCTAGTAGGGAGCAGTCATCCGTCCCTCCCCCTTAAAAGGTTTCAGCTGTCGAGTGAAACATGTAGGTAAGTTATGCAAATGGCCACGGCTCGTTTCAGACCTTCACCAAGAAGTGTCAGCTAAGCTGGAGGGGAAGAGGGCAACAGAGCACCGTTGGGTTCTGCCCTGGGACCAGGGGAGCAAGGTGATGGCACGTCACGCCTTAAAAGCCACACAATTTAAACGTTGAAGAATCAGATTTCATCAAGCCACTTTTAGGGGTAACTGCTCCCCATCCTCCTTCCCCCGGAGGCTGCTTATTCTATCAATTCCACGTAGTTGGCAGGGAACATGCCGAAGTGGCCGTCTGGGCCGTAGCCACGCCACCAGCCCTCATCGATCATCTCGATGTTGGTGATGATGTTCTCAGGATCAAAGGAGATCTCAGTGTCATCGGCTGGAATGAGACAGAGCAGGGGAAGGTCAGAAGCTAGCTGATGTCACACAAGCTATTGAGGAAAAGACAGGGACATACGGTCACAACTGAAAGCTCTCCATCCCTAAACCCCTTCGCTGCCTAAGGTTGCTCTTTCCCTTTAACGGCATTTTTGGTGCCCTGCACAAAATCCGTCTGCGGGAAACACTGTTATTTGTATTATTGTAGCTCCTAGGAGCCCTAGTCCTGGAGCAGGACCCCAACGTGCTAGGCGCTGTACAGACAGAACAATAACACAGTCCCTGCCCCAAACAGCTGACAATCAAATGATAAGACAAGAAACAGATGGCGACTGATGGGGAGCACAAGGAAACAATGAGACAATGTGGCGAACAGAGGTCTTAGCAGACCAGCAGCTTTAACCATTGTCAAGTATTCTGCAGGCATAACAGCAAAGCAGAATTTTAAGGAGGGATTTAAAGGTGGATGAGGGAGTTTTGCCTGTGTTTATGGGGAGCTTCTCCCAACCTGAGGGGCAGCGTAGGAGAAGGCACAAACAGGGCTTGTTTGAAAATGTAACCAGTGGGCGATGGAGGCTGGGATCACGGGCCGATCGGAGGTGGGAGCCAACCTTTCAATACTGAATAAGAGACGCTAGGTCAGGTGTGGATAGGTCGTGAGGGGCCTTGAAAGTTTGGCGAAACGCGTCAGAGGTTTTGTTTGGAATCCGCTGTCAAAACACAGACTCACTGTGGACTCGTTTTCCCTGCTCTTGCTACGTTATCTAGGATTGCTTTCCGTGGTCAATGAATCTGGAGGCCCCATATCTGTGGAGCTGCCATGGTTGCATGGTGATCTGTATTAGGGATTAGGGGTAAAATTTTCAAAAGCACCTGACTCACTTAGGAGCCTTTAGGTGCTTTCCTCTTTGTTATGGTGCCAGCCTGACAGTCGCTTTTCAGAGCAGAACCGTATCTTAAGGGTAGCAGAAAATGACGGGTTAGATCATCAAAATGTCGTAAGTTCATTGACTTCCACTAAGCTACTAGGGTTTACACAAGGTGAGTATCTGGCCCGGCGTGCTTGGAGGCAGAGGGAAAGGAGCCAGAGGAGAGAGCCAGGGAAGGTAAGAGGGGTAGGGAGTCCAGGAAGTGGAAGGGATGGCATCAAATACTGCATCATTTTTGGATCCAGGCTGCATGAAAGACGCTGTTGCACAGCAAAGCTGCATTGCACTCACAGCTGTGTATGGTGACTGATCGCCAAAGGAAGTTACTTCGCTGCATTGCTGTTCTTTGACGTACGCCGGGCTCCATCACCCGTCTGGATCTGCATCACTGCCCAGGAGCCGGGGGGGCCTTTCCCGGGCTACCTCTGAATGCAGGGGAGTACTTGCACACTTAGAGGCACTGGGGTGGGAACGTGTGTGACACTGAGACCACAGGGCTGTCAATTCCCAAGATTACAGAGAAATAAAGGAGCCACGTACCAGCCTGATAGTCGTACAGCGCTCGGGCACATAACCCTTTCCCCTCCAAGTTCGGCCTTTGCTGGTACTCAACAGCACACTCATATTTGGCATCTTCAAGCTGTTCCTTTGAAGGCAAATGGAAATAGACAGTGTTAAATGTGAACGAGTTTGCATTTGCTGTTGGAGTGTCATGGGAAGCCCAGCTGTCAAGACCTGCGTCAATGTGGAGCAACCTAGCTCTTTCCCACCACTCCAAACAAAGCAAACAACCCAGTGCCACGCATAGATCCTTTACTCGGCACTTTCCACGAGCCTCTCTCATCCATGAGAGGAATGTTGGTAGCAGTCTGTTTGCGAACTGCAGTCCTGTTATAATGATGGTGTTACGGGGACACAGACCAGACCACCCCCATGCGAACAAACACCCCTGTAACAGCGTGAACAGAACACACACAAACATTCAAATATCGGTCTCTGTCCCCAACAGAAGAACAAGAGGGTTCTCCGCGGGCAGATTTTCTTTCACCTCCCCAAAGGGCAGCATTGGAACTGACTGCCCAATGACCAACCTGACAACAACAGAAAGGCACTGATGGCTATGCTTGTTGGACCACAGCCGCTTTATCCCATCCTGACACAAATCAGAGAGGCAGCATGACCCAGGGGTTAGGGCACTAGCCTGGGATGTCAGAGACCTGGCTCCAACAGACTCCCAGCATGACCCTGGACAAATCACTTGTCACAGAATTATAGAAATGCAGGGCTGGAAGGGACCCTGAGTCTCTCCCTGGGCCTGGACAACGCGGATCATAGCACTGCCCTACCTCACGGGGTGTTGTCAGGATAGATAAATCCAGTAGCGATTGTGAGGTGCTGAGATACTACCCCATGGGAGGGTAGAGAAGTACCCTGGATAGATCAAACTAGGTTACACTGAACTACAAAATCTGTAAAAACCTCAAAAAAATATGGACCAGATGCCAAAAATAATGCAGGAATCATAAAAATGCCAGCTATGGAAAAATCCACTTGATGTTTCTAAATGAACACTAGTGCCAAACGGCAAAGGAGATGACCCTTGCAGTTTAAAGGGCAGTATCAGAAGCACGGACATTTGAACTGTGCAAAGAGGGATTGCAACACAAGAAAAAGGAAGTTTGATCTGGGCTGATACTGCCCAAGGGAGGAGAGCACTCCAGCTTCACACACTAAGCTTGTGCAACTAATCTATGCACCGTTTACCAACCTACCGTATGCAACTACAGGTTGATGCTTTAAACTGAAACATTCACACTATGTGGGTGGAAAAGCTACCACAAATTAGGAATCATCTGCTGCTAAACCCAAGCCTGGAAAGAATTTAACCCCAATCAACAGAAAACAAATCTTTATACATGACTCCACCCAGAAAAGCTTAGAAACAAATAACAAAACCTTTAAGAAATGACTTTGTAACTCTACAGGCCAGAAGGTACCTGATTTGCAAATCACAGACCAGAGAATGTCATCGAGAGATTCCTGGCTGAGCTTTAAGAGTGTTAAGAAAAAGGGATTTATTCTTGATTGAACGATCAGAAGTGATGGAGAATCCACCACATCCCTAGGTGGGTTGTTACTCCCATTATTACAACATTTGTGCCATATTTCCAGTTATTTGTCTGAAGTTTTAACTCCCATCCCTGGGATCTTGCTAGACTTTACCTTTGTCTGCTAGGTTATAGAGCTCTCTACTGACAGATCTTTTCCCCCTGTCAACGTGCCCTCCAATTTTTCCCATCCATGTGCGGAATGCATTTTGCTATGTGCACCAATATGGAGATGATGTGTGGCGGGGGTGGGGCCAAGGGGTTCGGACTGTGGGAGGGGACTCAGGGCTGCGGTGCAGGAGGTGAGGGCTCTGGCTGGAGGTGCAGGCTCTGAGGTGGGGCCAGGGATGAGGGGTTCAGGGTATGGGAGGGGGCTCAGGGCTGGGGGAGAGGTGGGGTGCGGGGTAGTGAGGGCTCCAGCTGGAGATGTGGGCTCTGGGGTGGGGCTGGGGATGAGGAGTCTGGGCTGCAAGCTGCCCCGGAGCGGCAGCAGGCAGAAAGGACTTCCTCCAGCTCTCTCTCCCCACCGCAGCAGCTCTGGGGCTAGGAGAGAGGGGCCCCTCCCCGCTGCTGGGGGGGCAGGAGAGGCATCTCTCCTTGCTATGCCACAGACCTGGGGCTGGGGGCGCGGGAGAGGCATCTCTCCTTGCTGTGCCGCAGCCCCAAGGCTGGAGGAGTTAGGTGTGTGGCCCTTGGTGGTCTCCTGCACGGCCACGCAGGCACACACCTTAGAGGGAACTTAGCCGCCTATAGGTACTTCTAGGCTGTAATCTAGTCATCTCAATCTTCTTGGTGTTAAACAGATTGAGCCAAACAGCCCTGTTTCCGTAATGAAACCCACCTGAGTGGGGGGCTCTTCGTAGACAGCTGACTCATCAGGGGGTTCCTCGTACAGAGCGTCCTCTTCCACTTGCGGCTGGGACACCGGGGGGACTGGACTGTACCTGGTGTCCTGCACAGCAGCGTCACCTAGAAAGAAACCCAGAATACCTTGCGGTGTCAATCCCCTCACACACTGGTCCCTCCCTCCCGTCAGAGCCACGTGCCGGACAGCTTTCTGAACCAAGCTCTGACCCATAGACAGAGGCTAAGGAGGTAACAGATCACGATCAGAAGTGGGTATGCAGAAGGGGGGACCTGGAGGAAATGATCAGTGCATCAGGGTTGACAGCCTACAGCTCCTTCCATCCCTCTGAGTATCGAAGAGAGAGGTTGAGCTGGTTAACACTTATTTCCTACGGAAAATAGCTCCCCCCTCAATGGAAAATTTTGCCAAAAAATCCATTTGTCAAAATTTTCCAGTTTCCATCCCCCACTGTCCCCCCCAAAATTGTAAGGGGCTGGGGGGGGGTGGGCAGGCGGGGGAAATCACTTCCTAACCAGCTCCAGTAATAGGAAGACAAGGAGCAAGAAGGAAGAGAGGAGACCTGAGAACAGGTGGGTAAGATCACATTGGGCCACAGAGATGAACACAAGGAGCTTGCGTTAGAGCCCAGGAGGAGTTAGAGGAGAGGGGCGATGGAGCTGGAGCAGCAGGAGAGTAATGATTTTAGCAATGCTTTTTTTGGTAGATTGGAGACGATGGAGAATGGACAAGCTTTATCAGATCCTCCAGCCGCTCTCCCGGGGCCATGCAAGCTTGGGCCCTTACGCAGCATTTTCTACTATTGTATCCAGTCTGCCTAGACAGCTGGGAGAGTGGAAACGGTCAGAGCCACTGTGGGACTTCCTCACCAGGAACAAGGGTGGTGGGTCTCATGAGACATCTAAACCTTTAGGCCCAGTCTACCTGATGAAATGCAGGTGTGGTGTACCGGGGTTGTCAGCAATCGCGTTTGCTGAACATGGTTTGTTCTTGTCTGCGCCTACAGCCAAACTGCGTGCAGATAGGGTCATTAGGGGGACATTTCAAGGCTCTAGAGGGTGCTAGGGAGAAGCCTGTGTCTGGCTGTGTCGACGTAAGGAATGATAAGAAAACTCCTGGAAGTGAAGTTTAGATGATTACAGAGGCAGCTTAAAGTTCAAGTGCTCTGCTGTGACATTCTCAAAATGCTTCTGGTTCCATACGCAGGGCTCCAGAATCTTAAGGGGTGGAAGACGATGTTGAGAGGAGAGGTTATTAGGAGTTTATTAGATGCAGAACTTGGGGGGGGGGGGAGCCTATTCAGACGGGACACGCTCCATCTTAGCCAAGTCAGGTGCTGGAAGAGGGAAGGAGGTTTATTTAAACTAGAGGCTGATTGGGAGCTGACAGGCTGGGGAGCACTCAGATAGGAAGAGACACCTGCTAGAGAGGTCAGTAGCAAGAGGGAAACTATGCAGGCAATATAAGACAGGACGGATGTTACAGCTGCTCTGGCAGAAGGACAGGAAGCGGTCACAGAGACATTAACTGGATTTCCGTCCCCAAACTAAGGCTGTGTCCGCCTTCAAAACCCTCCCAAGATGCACTTCTCCCCTGGGGACTATGGGACATCACCAATGCACAATGGCCAGGCTAAGGCCAGACATCTTATTACCAACCCAGCCCCCACACTCGACCCTGCAGATTGTGCACACAACCAGTCTAGGTATCCACATGTGCTCATCACCATTCCCCTTGTCCATCCTCTTCCCACGCCCTCTGCTTGTCAGGGACTATCCTTTCCTATGCAGAGACCAGGACAACGGGGCTCCTGAGAGCTGCTAGGCAATATGCAAACAAGCCATTTCAGATCACTGAATGTCAGCCGCTGCCTGCCTCCCCTTAGAATCCCATACAGCGATGGGAACAACACAATCCAGGAGACGGATTGCTAGTGGGATGTCGCTGCTTGCAGGTTAGCTTTGAGCAGGACCAAGTTTACGGTTAGGTCTAAATCTCTCCTCAGCACAACAGCGACCCCTAGTGGGGAATGCATGAATACATACCAGTTGCAACCCGGTTTCACCTCTAGTAGGGAGAAAGCTGAGATGTAGTATGGAACCTGCTATGGTCTCATGTTCCTTGAAATACAGAAGCTGGTCGCTTTAGAGTCATAGAGTTTAAGCCCAGAAGAGACCAGCAGATCATGTAGTCTGACCTCCTGTCTAGCACACGCCGCCAGCACCACCCCACACACTAAACCCAACCACCCAAGTTAGACCTGCTTTGTGCAGCGCCTGCCCCGCCTGCAGGGGCTCTGGTGGTTTGTGTTTGGGTGCGTTTACTTTTATTTCTGAAGGAAAGAAGCTGGCGGAGAGGAGAGTCGGTCACCAGCCCTAATCCTAGGCTAGTGGCACCAACCCTCTCCGCACTAAGGGAGAAAACAGGGTGAAGGTAGCAGATGCCGGGACCAGGTACTGGAAGAGGAAGAGACGCAGCAAAGAGAACTTCACCACAATGTGGCTGCTGAATATTTAGCAGAGCCAAGCAGCTACAGGGCAGCACGCTGGAGATGGCACCTCACACCGGGAAGGGGCTGCTTCACTGCTGCAGAGCGTCGGCTAGCTGGAGGAAAGGCCACTTGCAACTCAAAGAGGCGTGCACGGAAACCAGAAACAAAGCAGGACTGGTCAGAGAAGGCTGGATCCATGAATAAGTTTGCCCTATATGTCCGCGCTGCCCCTGGTAGGAAGCTCTCTGCAGCAAGGACACTGCCAGGCTTCCCTCCCACTCTGAACATTCCAAACACTTGGTTCCTGAGGACACTGTTATAAAGGGGATGTGTTGTCTCAGGAAATTAAGCCTCTGGTAGCTTTGCTGTAACCCAGGGATCAGGCCCAGTGTCAGCTTCCTTATCACCAAAGCC
The DNA here is from genome assembly GCF_028017835.1 of Emys orbicularis. NCBI lineage: Eukaryota > Metazoa > Chordata > Testudines > Emydidae > Emys > Emys orbicularis. The sequence goes on along the minus strand of NC_088684.1, from coordinate 144,044,004 downwards.
CTGGTGCAGAATAACAGTAATCCTGAACTCTTCCAGCACTAAACCGCAAAGCTCATGGGAGTCAGTATTATCATCCCCATTTTACAGATGGGGAAACTGAGGCACAGAACAGGGCAGTGACATACCCACGTTCACACAGTAGACAAGGAGTAGAGATGGGAATAGAACCCAGGTCTCTCAAGTCCCAGCCCAGTGCACTATTCAACAGGCCACACGGGCCAAGCACACTAAGACTTGTATTTTATTACAGCATTTGGAGTAGTGGACATAAGAACGGCCATATTGGGTCAGACCAAAGGTCCATCTAGCCCAGTATCCTGTCTTCTGACAGTGGCCAATGCCAGGTGCCCCAGAGGGAATGAACAGAACAGGGAGTCATTAAGTGATCCATTCCTTGTCGCCCATTCCCAGCTTCTGGCAAACAGAGGCTAGGGACACCATCCCTGCCCATCCTGGCTAATAGCCATTGTTGGACCTATCCTCCATGAATTTATCTAGTTCTTTTTTGAATCCTGTTATAGTTTTGGCCTTCACAACATCCTCTGGCAGGGAGTTGACTGTGCATTGTGTGAAAAAATACTTCCTTTTGTTTGTTTTAAATCTGCTGCCTATTAATTTCATTTGGTGACCCCTAGTTTGTGTGTTATGAGAAGGAATAAATCACACGTCCTTATTTACTTTCTCCACACCAGTCATGATTTTATAGACCTCTGTCATATCCCCCCTTAGTCGTCTCTTTTTCAAGCTGAAAAGTCCCAGTCTTTTTAATCTCTCCTCATATGGAAGCTGTTCCATACCCCTAATCATTTTTGTTGCCCTTTTCTGAACCTTTTCTGTTTCCAATATATTCTTATGAATTTTGCAAGGTGGTTATACTGATGTACCAAGTTCCCCAGGCCCCCTTGAACCTCTTGGGATGGAACCTTTCTATGCTGGGTCCCAGAGACTGCATTTTGGGGACAATTTGAAAGAAAACCCAGAAGTGTCCTTTTTCAGCTTTAAAAAAATAGAAGACGTTCTCCACGAGTAAATTAAAAATGGGTGAATTTCAGCACTTCAACCTTTAAGCACTCTGTCCTCCAGGAAGCATAACCTTGTAACAGTACACAAAGGAAATAAAAGGAACGCTGTACTTCACAGTAAAAATAATTTGGGGAGGAAAGAGGGTGTCATAACAAGCCTGGGTGTCACTTTAATTATGGAGTTGCAACCAGCACCTCTACAACCCAGGTAGATTAAGCAAAGCAAAATCATAGCCCATGACCCTGGTGTGCAAGGTGCTGTACAAACACAGAACTCATCCATGTTGTATGTACTGTAACATTTAGGTCATATTAAATAGCCTAACTAGAAATAAAAATAATAATCTTACATATCTGCAATGCAGGGGAGTTTGCGTTACTGTGAGAGATCCTTCCCTTTTGCACTCTCTGGATTTTGTATCTGAACATGCAACGTAAATGTTGTGTTACTGCTGATTTAAAACATATTGTATCTTTGTTTTCTTTTTAAAAGAAAATAAAGGAAAAGGAGAGAAAAGGAGCCACCTGCGTGTTTTTACTTAATTCCTTGTTTTAACCTTCGCTGCTAAGACCTATGGGACTGTTGGTGGATGTCTAGTGGCATCTGCAGGACTAGATCCTTCCATTACAAGTTCTCCAGTGCAGAGACCCATCTAGCTCATTTGAAAAACACTTAATTGAGCAGGTTCAGACAAGCGCTCTCAAGTACGCCTGCTTTTAGATTTTTAGGCATCTCTTCCCCACAACGAAAGCCTGCTGGCTCATAAAGGCCATTCACATGCACTGTTTGGAGTCCAGCCATTGGAGTTATTGGTGAGCAAAAAAGACATAATGCTGAGAAGATGGATTATTCCCCACTCTCCATAACACCAACAGCTGAAAGGACCGTCTTCAGACTTAGCAAACAAAAGTCATTCCTGGTCTGAGATACAGCAGGCAAAGTTTCTGGCCCAAAGGAGAATTTTTCAGAAAGTTATGGGCATGTGGAGACAGAATGAAACTAAGCCACGACAACCTTGAAAATATCTTGTACTACGGCAGAAGCCACAATAGCTGGCAGACCTGCTCCAAGAGCCAAAGTGAAAGCTCTCCCGTGGTGGAACTAGGGGGGCTGATGCACCCCCTGGCTTGAAGTGGTTTCCATCATATACAGGGTTCACAGTTGGGTTCAATGGCTCTCAGCACCCCCACTACACAAATTGTTCCAGCGCCCCTGCCTAGTGACCTGGTGGGGAAGGTAAAGCAACACACCTGAGCCAGGAACCGGAGAGGCTGGAGGCGTCTCCCGAGCAGAGGGATGGACAAGGGAGGGTGGATGAAAGGCCTGGGCAGCTGAGTGGACTGGGGAGGCCGGAGCGTGGACAGGGCTGCTCTCCTTCTGCAGGAAGGGGCTCCGTAGCTTGCCTGGGAAGGACGGAAGTGAGACACACACTAGGCACATCAAGCAAGCAAGCGAGCTGTTCAGAGAAGAGTACAAATGGGAAGTACCTACTCTTCGCTCCACCATCTCTGCGCTTACCCCTTTCGAAGCAGCTATAGCAGTTGGAACCAACTGTTCCGGTGCGGCACTGCTCTGAAAAGTGACTCGGGAGACACGGCACCTTCTCGCTCAGCTGATCTGCCCCCGAGATCTGTGGGATTTACTGTCCGAGACACAGTCTTATTGCCTAGTATTCCTGAGTTCCAGTCCAGGGACTGCCACAAGACCATCCTATCACTTTCTATATCCCCTGCTACACTGTTACAGAAAAAGGCTGTATGCGAGGCAGGGGGATCCTATGGACAACAGCCCCATTCACTACCCAAACCTGCTTCAGTTGCTGTCCATCCTGTGCACTAAACGAGGCAGGAGTCCTTTTGGAAGAAATCGCATGTGTTCATGTAATTAATGACTACCATAATGCATATGCACAAGGAGGACAAATTAAGGATGCACGGGCAACCTCCATTCTGGCACTGCTTAACTTCTGAGTGCTTGACTTTGCAAAGGTAATAACGTTCTTTTAGTTTACTTTTCCATACGACGTTTCCTAGGTTTTAAGAGAAAACTGCAAAAACAAAAGTGCCCTCGTGTGGAACCACAAAGACTCCAGCCATAGGTCATCAGCAGGCTTTGACCCTCAGTTCTGTAGGAAAGTCCTCTACCCCCTGAGTTAAAGGAATAGAAGCTAGCCAGAGGCAGCAGTTATCTTCTGTGTCCACCACTAGAGGGGGATGTTACACACACTTTCCCAATAAGACTCTGCCTACCCGGCACAGTGCACAATTCTGCTAGACAGCAGTGGAGCGTGGAGTATCAAGGGTCTTAGGTTCTAATCCTGGCTCTGGGAAGGGAATGTTACAGCAGTGGTGGAGGTTACAACCTAGCCAAGTATATAGCCGTGTTATTTGAGGGAGGCAGTGTGGCTAAGCGAATAAGACTTGGGTCTCATGTTAAGAGACCTCGGTTCTGTTCCCTTATCTGCCAGATATGACCATGTGAACCACAATAAGGGTTGCGAAGCACAAAGCAACATTAAAAGCAGTCAGCGGGAGAGGTGAGATTTGAATTACCACTCGCCTGGCTTCCAACACAGCGTGCTGTCAGGCTAAACGGTGTTTTGCTGGGAGGGTGCAAGCGGGTCACTATTTAACTGAGCGAGGCTTTGGAGCATGCCCGGTGCAGACAGAATGTTCAGTGAATTAAGTCTTGAGCCAATTCTACCATGCATATGCAAATGACAATTTCCTGGGACTAATCACCAGGTTTGGCCAACTTGATTTTTCGGACAGCAAAGGCACCTCTTTTACATCAGGACTATCTGCTGTCAAATTTCAAGTACCTACTGCAAACCCTGGAGATGCCAGAGTTGTTCAAAGAATCAGATGGAAAATGTCTAACCATCGGCAGAAGCATCTGTTTTTCCTGCCTCTTGTGCTCAAAAACAGCAGCGATATTTCTGAACGTTCAGCCCCTTGGAACACAAAGCAAGACATTTTCCACTGCTCCACTAAGCTACTGCTTGCTTACTTACCCACAGCCATAGATGGAGTCTGTGGCAAAGCAGGGATTGAACCCAGTTCTTCCATCCTAGTACCCTATCTACACCACCATCCCTCCTTTTAAGTGGTCTTCACATGTGGCGCTGAAGGTCCCTGGTTCAAATTGGGGTGGTGAAGCTGGTGAAAATCATGGAAGTCAGACTAGCTGATCTCAAGGGTACCTTCTAGACCAGGGGTAGACAACCTATGGCACGCGTGCCGAAGGCGGCACGCGAGCTGATTTTCAGTGGCACTCACGCTGCCTGGGTCCTGGCCAGCGGTCCGGGGGATTCTGCATTTTAATTTAATTTTAAATGAAGCTTCTTAAACATTTTTAAAACCTTATTTACTTTACATACAACAATAGTTTAGTTATATATTATAGACTTATTGAAAGAGACCTTCTAAAAACGTTAAACTGTATTACTGGCACGCGAAACCTTAAATTAGAGTGAATAAATGAAGACTCGGCACCCCACTTCTGAAAGGTTGCTGACCCCTGTTCTAGACTTAACATTCACAAACCTATTTTTGCTGAATCATTAAAAAAATCCAGGAGACAGCAGGGACAAGCATGGAAAATCTCAACCTCACCGGCTGGGTGAAGTTATTAGCTGCTGAAAAGGAGAGGCTTATAATGGGAAGTGTTTGACAAACTTATCTCTAGGCATTGCTCCACCTATAATGCAGATCACATGGTTGTGAGATAGGAGTTTTATCAGAACTGGAATGACCACTGTAACTGACTGCTGCCTCTGGCACTCGGGAGTAGCATGCCTATCCCAAACACATGCTGATAACACCTTCGTATCACACGTTCCCTATGTATTTACCTGTAAGCTGTATGTTAACATGGCATTGACAGTGTCTTTCCTGAGGAGCTTTATAACCCCTGAGCAGGCTATCAGCCAGCACTGTTCTCTCTGCTGATGTTCCACTCTTGCTTTATACCTGGTTGGGAACCGAAGGCGGCTGTTTCTGAGGGCATAGACCTCTCCTTCTGTTTGAAGATGTCCCGTGGGTTCACTGATCTTTGCGCTATCAGCGATGCCGCTTCCTGTGAGGGAAAAAGAGCACACACACGCATCCACGTAAGACACAAGCCATTATTCCCACGGTTGGATAATCGATTCTGTCACCTGGCTCTGCAATACACAATGCTGGCAGATGGTTTGGTTTTCAAGGTAAGAACCCATCTCATTTCCTAAATCCCTGGGTATTGCTCACCCACCTGCCTGGAACAGCTTTAGAACAGTTCTGCTCATTCCCTTCAGGATGTACCTACAAGTCAGTGCTGAGAGGTCACTTGTACTCATCAGCTCCAAGTCCTAGAGGGGTTGTGGTTTCATCGCTGTTACTGTGCTGTGTACATTTTCAACAGAGTAATTAACCACTGGAACAATTTACCCAGGGTCGTGGTGGAGTCTCCATCACTGCACGGTATTAAATCAAGACTGGATGTTTTTCTAACAGATCAGCTCTGGGAATTATTGTGAGGACCTTCTCTGGCCTGTGAGACACAGATCAGACTAGATGATCACAATGGTCCTTTTCTGGCCTTGGACTTGACGAGGCCTCTGGTAGAATGGATACGGTGGTATCATGGGACGTAGTCACAACCCTCTGATGGCACCAAGGCCTACGTTACCACCTTGCCCTGCGATTCCTTCTCAGCACTGGCCCTCTGCCTGCATGAAACAGGCAGCTGGAGAACAAGGTACCGCCAGTATGGCACATGGAGCCTCTCACTTGTTCTGTTGAAGTCCTCTATTGGGGAGCTCCACAGGAGCAGCAGACGGGCCTCACTTATGACTGGGAACTAAACTGGGAAGCCTAAATTTCACCCTCTTTTTCCCTCCCTTCACAGAAATACAGGAAAGTTGTGGGACGAACAAGACCCAACCACTAGGACAAACAACCACAGTCCCCAGGAGACCAGCAGCCATCAGTGGAGGCCTGGAGCAAGCCCCTGCACCCACAGGCTAGGCTGGGGGAGGGCAGCGAAAGCTCCCCAGCCCCCAGGAGCGTCAGGGACAAGCACCTGTGACACCAAGAGAAGCATGGCCATGAGGCGTGTGGAGGCAGATAGGAGTCCACGGCCCTCAGGAGACCCACAGCCCACAACAAGTTGGGGAACAGGCCAACCAGCTCTCAGGAGACCCACAGCCAGCTGTGCGGGCCTTAGAGAGTAACTCAAAGCCCCCAGGAGACAAGCACCCAGCTGAAGGACCAGGCAGGCGAGGCAATACATGCGACTGCTGCATCTGAATAGTCCGTGCCGTGTCCCCAGCACTTCTGAGGGGAAGGGAACAAAGGAAGGGTTACCGCGAGGGTCAATTCATTCCATGTGCACTTCGAAGCGACAGGAAAAGGAGCGCACTGCTCAGCCATGGACTGCCCGTGGGCCCGGCTGGCGCAGCCGTGGCTGTTGGTGCTCGCAGCAGATCATGGGAGCTCCTCCTCGCACGTACCTGAGCTTTCTCCACAGACTCGCTCCTCCGGAGGCCCCTCCGCTGGGTGGCCTGGTGCTCCGCTTCCTGCTCCTTCTGCGGCACAAGACAACCCTTTGCTCTTGCAGCCACAGAGACAAGGATCTCTCACCCAGCCCCCAGGCCAAACCCCGCCCTGAAACATGGCTTCCCCTGGCGCCGGGGGACGGGAACGAGGAGCAGCATCAGAAGGATGGTCATTACAGAGCCAGACAGCCAAATTCTGGACACACCCAGTTTGCCAGGCTTTGGAACCTGCCTATGAGAGTGACCGACAGCTGATGCTCTGACAAAGCCGCTCTCTGTCCAATGCACCTGGCCGGACGGACAGTTCTGCAGGTGTTGGACAAGTCATTCCTGACCCCTACACACATTCCACAAGGGAAGCCCTGACACTGCTTCAGCCTGTCTAGGTATAACGTTGCTCATGGGCATCTGTCTGTCTGGAGCTCCCCCAGACGCAGTCCACGCTGCGCTATTCTAGGACACCCTGCCCCCTCCCCAGATTTCTGCAAGAGTCACGAATAAGAGGTCGAAGGGACGGCGATTGTCAAAACTCACCCATTGCTGCTTCTCCTTGTCCCTGCTCTGGGTATCCTGCTGCTGCTGGAATTTCCTGCCATTGTAAATAACAAACTGGAGTTAAATAATAACCAGCCCGAGTTGCTCGCTCTGCCCCTGGTGCCAAGCAGCCCAGCTGGGCGGAGCTCCCCGGCTCTCTGCTGCTGCATACTGCACTAGGGCTCTGGCACAGGCAACCTTACAGCGGGGTGCTGCCCTCACCCCTTCCCTAAAATTGGCGCTTTAGGGGCTTCCCTCTGTCATATGAACAATCCCCATCCTTGCCATAGCGTTCACAAGGAAGGACCCCCACCCACCCATTCCAGGACTTCCTCATAGCAGCAGCAAGCACTTGGCAGCCGAGCCTGTGGGGGCCCCTAGGGCCAGCTCCAGGAGCGGGAGAGAGGGTGAAGCATTTCCCCAAGGTTCTGGCTTAATACGGGGGGGGGGGGGGGAGGGAGGGGGAGAGAGAGGGAGAAAAGAGATCAGGATAGGTGTGTCAGCCCCAACCCCGAGATGAGACCACCCCCCACCCCACTATTGGAGTCATGTAGGTGGGAACTGTGGGACAGTTGGCCCACTCCAGCTTCTCTGATCACTTTTCACGCATCACCATGAGACCCCTTTCCCCCCAACACACCCTTCAGGGGTGGGGGAAAGAACTCCCTGCCCGGGGGGCCGGGCAGACACAGACTGGGGGGCTGTTCCTCCCCCCCAACCCCAGGCTCTGTGAAAGGAATTCTGGAGCCAGGATATCACTGCCCCCACTGGAAGGACGAAGGGAGGTCAGAGCCCATGTGGACAGTGTCTAGTGGCAGTAAAATCAGCCACCGCTCTCCCCGCCCCGTGTCCTTAGCGGCAGAGATGTTTTGGGGGGGAGGAAAGGAGTCGCTATTGCCAGCCCCCGCTCAGGAGGGCAAGGGGTGGGCATTGCTGCCTGTTCTCCCGGCAGGGGGAGGTGCTGGTACCCACCTTAGCCCCTGCGCCTATCAGTGCATGGCTTTGGGGAGGGGTTTGCTCCCTGCCAGTCTATCATGCTCCTTGCTGACTCTGGGGTGCCTCTGGTGTGGCTACTCATACCGCCGCTGGGGGCACAGGACCAACGAGACTCCCGGTCAGACGCCAAGCAGGGGGCAAGGCTCGCTCTCATTAGGAGGAGCTACAAAACACCCCCAAACATACTACAGCCTCACACCAAAAGTGTTAACAGAGTCAAGGTTGCCAGACTGCAGGATCCACCAACACAGACCCCAAAGAGCGTGGAAATAAGAAGTTACATTGCTCCACAGCCCCTAAGCCCCATCTCAACCCTCAGCTACCTTGTCTGCCCTGCACTGCAACCAACAGGCTCCGGCCACATTTGCTGCTTATAGAGTGTGGCCTTGAGAAACTGCAATGTCCTAGAGCTGTAGGTGTGTGTATTTGGGGGGGAGGGGAATGTCCCTAAACGTGGGACTGTGTCAGACTGCAAATGGTGGATGCAAGAGGTGCTACTGTAGCATTCTGGAAACCGTCCGTGAATGGGTGAGCTGTGGTTTCAGCCATGGTTACAACACCTAGCATTTGTTTTCAGGCAGCAGCTACAGAATTGAGATCTGCACGTGTGCTGGGGCAGCAGACGTATTGCCAGCGACCAACACAGAAACAGCCTGGGCACGGACACCACTGTGGTTGTGCTGCACAATACCATGGATGGCCGTAGGGTTAGGTATAAAGATGAGAGAGAGTCGCGTCTAAGACTGGGCTTATGGTTGCGCCAATCGGAGCCCTGGTCCGATGGACCGAGCAAGGTCTGTTCGCTGGGGCTCCCCTCTTGAGTCTGAGAGAGCTGTTTGAGGGAGGAGGCAGTTCCAGGGTGGAGGAGGCAAAGTCTTGCCCGTCAGACCAGCCTCCATGCCCTATTGGGGACAGGACATAGAGGGATGGGGCAGGACGACTTCAGCTGAAGTTGCTCAACAAGCAGAGCTTGTAGCTTGGCTGTGGAGAAGGCACCTTCTCCACCTGGATGATTTACCAGATAGGAGCCCCATCCAACAGAATTTACTAGGCCCATCGGACCGGGACTCCAGGGCATAGCCTTAACTCTGACCTCATAAAGACTATGACACATTAGCGAGTGACTCGCTGTCATACTGCCTAGCAGCAGGCAAGCCAGTCAGAGGCTGGAGTTGTGTGTGTGTCAGCACAACTGGGAGGGTCAGAGGTGTGTACTGTGGGTGGCTGACTGTTTGTATAAGAGGCGAGGGTGTTGTGGAGGTGAGCAGCCAGGGTGTTTCTGGAAGTGGCTGTTGCCTGAATGGTGACTTCCTGGATTTTCAGCGATTGCATGGACAGGAAATGCGCTGGAGGAACTTTAACTGAGAGTTCACATTGTTGTGCGCGGACAAATAGAGCGAGTCTGCCACTCCCTGAAACCCACTGGGCCACACACTTCCCCTCTCCGCTGACAGGAATGGGGAGACTGGCGCAGTGAAGGGGACATTTAGGAGAGACGCCAGAGATCTGGCTGGAAGGGCACTGGGACTGTCTTCTGAGGTGAGGGTGGAGCATTCCCTACATAGGTCCTCGCTCCTGGGTCCTACGCTCTGCAGCGTGGGATTGCTAGCCTGATGGCATGTGGTGGTAGGGAGAGGGGGAGAATAAAGCAGCCCCTGGGTCAGAGGGAAGGAGACCAGACAGACCCCTGGAATAAGGCAAGGAAGCTGTTAGAGCTTCTCAGTGCAAAGAAGAGACTCACTTCTGAGCATCAATCTCACTGGATCTCTCTTTAAACCTTCGCTCACGCCCGGCTGCTTCCTGCAGCTCCCGCTCCTGGTGCTCTTTGTCCAGTCGCTGCCGCTCCTCGTCCACTCTCCTCTTCTCCTCCAGCCGGCGGTTCTCCTCATCTTTCTAAGGACAGGAGCGTGCCAAGTCTGGTTAAAGCTGCCAGCACGGGAGAAAAATCCCCACAGCTCTCTCCTCACCATGTCTTCGTACTTTAATCACCAACAATCACGAGAGATTTACAGCTGGTTACTGTGTTGTCCACTACAGCTGGATGCACCGTCAGCTGGAGCGTGTGCAGCCCTGGTTGCTCTAACATCACCCTACACGCTCCTGGGAGGGCTTCAAGGACTCCACATGGAGGGCGGACCCGGAAACACAGACTCCTCCCTCAAAGACTTTGCTTGCTCATGTAAGCACAAGTCACAGAAGCCCTGACAGCAATCAGGGCCATGCCCTGAGACAGAGCCCTCCCCTTCCTGATGGGAACAGAGAACAGAAACTGGGACCTGTAGCCCAGAGGGTTAGCTTAGCCTTTATTGTAGTCAGCTGTAACACAAGGAACCTACAGGCCTGTGCCCTGTAAGACATTAGCGTAAGCAAGTTAGTATAAGTATAGTCTTGGCTTAACCACGAGATCTTGCATGATCTAAAAAATAAAAAGGAGTCATATAAAAAATGGAAACTAGGACAGATTACAAAGGATGAATATAGGCAAACAACACAGGAATGCAGGGGCAAGATTAGAAAGGCAAAGGCACAAAATGAGCTCAAACTAGCTACAGGAATAAAGGGAAACAAGAAGACTTTTTATCAATACATTAGAAGCAAGAGGAAGACCAAAGACAGGGTAGGCCCACTGCTTAGTGAAGAGGGAGAAACAGTAACAGGAAACTTGGAAATGGCAGAGATGCTTAATGACTTCTTTGTTTCGGTCTTCACCGAGAAGTCTGAAGGAATGCCTAACATAGTGAATGCTAATGGGAAGGGGGTAGGTTTAGCAGATAAAATAAAAAAAGAACAAGTTAAAAATCATTTAGAAAAGTTAGATGCCTGCAAGTCACCAGGGCCTGATGAAATGCATCCTAGAATACTCAAGGAGCTAATAGAGGAGGTATCTGAGCCTCTAGCTATTATCTTTGGAAAATCATGGGAGACGGGAGAGATTCCAGAAGACTGGAAAAGGGCAAATATAGTGCCCATCTATAAAAAGGGAAATAAAAACAACCCAGGAAACTACAGACCAGTTAGTTTAACTTCTGTGCCAGGGAAGATAATGGAGCAAGTAATTAAGGAAATCATCTGCAAACACTTGGAAGGTGGTAAGGTGATAGGGAACAGCCAGCATGGATTTGTAAAGAACAAATCATGTCAAACCAATCTGATAGCTTTCTTCGATAGGATAACGAGTCTTGTGGATAAGGGAGAAGCTGTGGATGTGGTATACCTAGACTATAGTAAGGCATTTGATACGGTCTCGCATGATATTCTTATCGATAAACTAGGCAAATACAATTTAGATGGGGCTACTATAAGGTGGGTGCATAACTGGCTGTATAACCATACTCAGAGAGTTGTTATTAATGGTTCCCAATCCTGCTGGAAAGGCATAACGAGTGGGGTTCCGCAGGGGTCTGTTTTGGGACCGGCTCTGTTCAATATCTTCATTAACGACTTAGATATTGGCATAGAAAGTACGCTTATTAAGTTTGCGGATGATACCAAACTGGGAGGGATTGCAACTGCTTTGGAGGACAGGGTCATAATTCAAAATGATCTGGACAAATTGGAGAAATGGTCTGAGTTAAACAGGATGAAGTTTAACAAAGACAAATGCAAAGTGCTCCACTTAGGAAGGAACAATCAGTTTCACACATACAGAATGGGAAGAGACTGTCTAGGAAGGAGTACAGCAGAAAGGGATCTAGGGGTTATAGTGGACCACAAGCTAAATATGAGTCAACAGTGTGATGCTGTTGCAAAAAAAGCAAACATGATTCTGGGATGTATTAACAGGTGTGTTGTGAGCAAGACACGAGAAGTCATTCTTCCGCTCTACTCTGCTCTGGTTAGGCCTCAGCTGGAGTATTGTGTCCAGTTCTGGGCACCGCATTTCAAGAAAGATGTGGAGAAATTGGAAAGGGTCCAGAGAAGAGCAACAAGAATGATTAAAGGTCTTGAGAACATGACCTATGAAGGAAGGCTGAAAGAATTGGGTTTGTTTAGTTTGGAAAAGAGAAGACTGAGAGGGGACATGATAGCAGTTTTCAGGTATCTAAAAGGGAGGAGGGAGAAAACTTGTTCACCTTAGCCTCTAAGGATAGAACAAGAAGCAATGGGCTTAAACTGCAGCAAGGGAGGTCTAGGTTGGACATTAGGAAAAAGTTCCTAACTGTCAGGGTGGTTAAACACTGGAATAAACTGCCTAGGGAGGTTGTGGAATCTCCATCTCTGGAGATATTTAAGAGTAGGTTAGATAAATGTCTATCAGGGATGGTCTAGACAGCATTTGGTCCTGCCATGCGGGCAGGGGACTGGACTCGATGACCTCTCGAGGTCCCTTCCAGTCCTAGAATCTATGAATCTATAGTCAAATAAAGTAGGCCTGTTACCCTTGTCATAGATAAATGGCCTGACAATTACCCTTAGCTTTTGGGGAACTAGGAATAGCTAGCTGAATAGCAGGAGTTGGAACCTAACGGTAACCGGTAACCACAGGAACACAGAAGTGATAACCACAAAACTGCTTGAGAACAAAGGGATGGGTATGATAATGAGAATTAATTCGTTAACCTATTGGGAAGGCCGCGAATCATTCACGGAGGTCACGGAAACCATGGCTTCCATGACTTTCCGTGACCTCCGTGAAGTTTGCAGCGCTGGTGCGGCTGACCCCAGGATCACCCCAGCAGCTGGGGAAGCCCCAGAGCCAGCCACACCAGCCGCTGCTCTGGCAGCCCCAGGCAGCTGGTCCCTCGTGCTGCCCTGGAGCAACGGTCCGGGGGCAGCAGCCGCATGGCCCTGGGCCGTCCCCCACCCCTCCCCCCAGCAGCAACAGCAGGGCCCCCGCGCTGCCCCTCCCCCCAGCAGCAGTCTTCAGGAGCGCCCCCCTCCCAGCAGGTAAGATTTAGTCACAGGTATTTTTAGTAAAAGTCATGGACAGGTCACAGGGCTGTGACTTTTTGTTTATTGCCTGTGACCTGTCCATGACTTTTACTAAAAATACCCGTGACTAAAACGTAGCCTTACCTATAGGATAAGTACACCCCAATATGATGAGGGTGAGGAGGTGAGATTTGGGCACGGCAGGCTGAGTATTAGCATGAATATTCCTGATTGGTGCTCAGGCTCTATAATAGGGCAAACCACCGTGTAGGGAGAGCGCTTTTCCATTGTTAGCTTTCCATTTGCCCCTTCGGCTCTATTGTTATCTACCATCAGTCTGGAGCATTGAGGAACCTGGACCATCGGACTCATTTGACATTCCAGAGACAGGGCTGGTTCTTGCTCTCTTACCACCAAGTCCTCAAGGAAGGGTGCAATATGTAAATCTAAGAGCTTATGCAACGAATGATACCACAGATATCCCCAGTACTGGATTATTCCCATCTATTATTGTGGCTTGGAGCTTTTCTGGCTTTATTCCTTATTTTAATACAAATTGTGAAGGCTTTGCTTTGCCTTCAGTGTGAGTGTCCCTGCCGTATATCCCAAGGGTCCCTACGCGATACTGAACCCATTGATTTCAGTTCTGTATAGCCTGATTCTGGGACAAGAACCTGGTTACCTTCAGATCAACTGGCCATCAACACAAGTACTACTGACTATTAAAAAGGATCGGGCAACAGACTCTTGCTTCCAGGGTGTCCACACTAGAGAACATTCCCCCAAACCAACCTTCCTTTGCTAACACTGGCTCAACTCCACTACAGGTATCACCGGAAGCTCTCTGCGGCAGATGGGTTGTCAACACCCATAGGAGCCATTAGCATTGTTCAGAGCAGCTTAACGCAGGTGGCGTTAACAGTATCTGCAGGTGCTGGCAACCCAGGGAGCTCCCAGCACTGAACGTGGGTGAAGTTAATAATGGTGGGAGGTTTGCAAGAGTGTCCATGTCACAGTCACCCCCTAACAGAGATTGTCACCACCTCCCTTCATGAGGCTAACCTTTAACCTCATCAACCCTGTTAACTAAATCACTCAGGTACTTATCCGGCCACCATCACCACAGTATCTGCACACCTGATAACCTCCAATACATTTAACCTCTCACACACACACACACACACTCACTCCCATGAGGTAAGGCAGGGCGCTATGGTCCCTATCCTACAGAGGAGGCACAGAGTGGCTAAGTGACTTCCCTTGGGACACTCAAAGGAAGTCTGTGGCAGAGCAGGGAATGGAAGCGCGGTCTTCCAAGACCTAGTGCGATTGCCTACCCATTGGACCATCCTTTCTCCGTCTGGCCAGGACTGAAGAAACCATCACTTGTCCCCAGTGTTTAGCCTCCTGCTCCTAGGCAGGCTCATGGCTGGTTTATACTTGGTATGCAGGCAGATTTAACTAGCCTGGTTTCTAAACCTGCCCTGAGCAGCTAATGCACAAGAGACCTGCAACACCACCCTACGTGGCAGTACCCTGGATGCCTCTAGGCCGGGACCCAGAGACAGCACTGGCTGCTCTGGTAGATGGCCTAACCTATCCAGAGCCAGCCTCACATCCTGCTGCCCCTCTCCACAGCATCTCATAGCATCCATCACCAAACGCGCCTGTCACGTATCCAAGAGGCTGCAGGAGGGAACAGAAATGACCTGAAGTGGTTCCGGTCCTTCCTCTCAGGCTGAACCCAGAGGGTCCTTATGGGGAACCCTTCCTCCAACAGCCTCATCAGTGGAGCCCCACAAGGCTCTGTCCTCTCCCCCACCTACAGGAAGCCACTGGCGGGCTGCTGAGACAACATGGGCCTGAGTGCCAGCAGGACAAGTACGACCCCCCGCTCCAGACGTCCTCCGTGTCAAATGGAGCAGCACCACTGCCTTGCTCTCTCAGTGCCTAGTCAAAATCGAAAGAGCAGCTGGCCAAGCTGAGCCCAGGCCAGACTGGGCAGCGGGGAGGCTTTGGAGAACTTGCTTCCTTTGTAACATCGCCCACTGTCAAGGGCACCTGCCCTCAGATTGTTAGCTTGGTTTTCAGACTCCTCTGTGCTACCACATGCCCCAACAGGCAGTGGGACAAAACATGCCCACTTCCTGCTGGGACTGGCGGGGAGATTGTCCCATCAGACACAGCCCTGGCCACGGAAATGCTCACATCCGGGACCTGCAGGCTTCATTGTCACAGCTCGGGATTTAGATCCAGGGATGAGTCAAACACCCGTTAAGGACTGCAGCGGCCTGACTGCTTAACCAAACCCGCCGCAGCATTCCACTCAGCGCACTGGTTCCGTAGTCACAGCCCTCTTGGGATCCGACCTATTTCCCCAAGAGACACCTTCCCCTCCAGAGCCATGACCTCCCATAACAGCTACACCCCACTTCATCCATGAACCTGCCGACCATCAGTGGGAGCCTCGAGAGGGCAGGACTCTCGCTGGAGCTAGACCAGACTACGGAACTCACTGCTACAAGAGAGAAGAGACCACAAACCTCAGTATATTCAGAACCCTTCCTTGATTTGGCTTCCCCTCAGTAAGTTCTTCACTCTCTCTCTCTCTCTCTCTCTCTCTCTCTCTCTCTCACACACACACACACACACACCCCCCAAGCTAATGAATCAAAAAGCGGGGAAAGAAGAACAGAGCTTATTGTTATTTTGGAAGCTCTCAGGTGTTATGAGATGAGGACCAAATAAGAATCTAGACAGACCTTGAGGGACAGTGACACAGAGATGAGCTGCCTAGATATGAAAACTGACATGTCTCCAGTTAATTTTCACCTGAAGCACAATTTCCTTCCAGCCTCACTCCTGTATTTTGGGTTCTGCTTACAAACCCGGCAGGACACGCGGGAGTCAGGACAGTCCCCAATACTTTTTCCAGTCACTTCTATAGCAGCTGGAAACAGCCACCCCCACTAAAGCAGAACAAACCCTTCCCATGCCATGAATCCATTATCCAGTAGTCAGCAAAACCCAGCCTTAGGAAGGGGAGGAAGAGGCAGTTAGTGACAAAAAAGCTCACGTTAAATCCAAACACCTTACCCAAATCAAGCCTCCCTCACCAATCCAATGCTCGGGGACTCACCTCTGCTTTAGCCCAGAAGTTATCTTTACCGACCCTCTTGATTTCAGACATGGCATTTGTCTTCTGGTAGACAGAACCCTGGAGGTGGACAAGAGAAGCACACAGCTGAGGCACTCTGTATATAATCAGGATCTAGTTGTCAGAAAATTGCAGCAGACTGGCAATACAGCCCAGCATCTTTCAGGTTCCCCTCCCAGGATAGTGCGCCCATAACTGTTCAACAGGACCATTAAGTGCCTGCTTCTGTACAACCGGCCATGTGGTCTCCACATTCCCCCAACCTTGGAGAGGGCCCTGGAAAGGGAAAGCCCAATGGAATGTTGAAAGCCAGTTTATGACTCCGCATGAGCCAGAGCCTGAAGTCTGGCCCAGAGAGAGACAGGAAGTTGTAATCTGAGAGCTGCATTTTAGAGACAGACAAAACTGGCAGGATGAGGGAGGGAAATTACCCAAAAGGAAAAAGACAGTGGTAAATATATAGATATTTGAAGAATAAGTCCCCGGCCCCACCTTGCCATGTGGCAGAAGCTAAGGAGCTGAGAGCTCATCACTGGATCAGCAAACGATCTTCAATAACAAGAGAAAGGAAGACAGACACAAATAGCAATGAAACAGCACCAAGACACAGATGATTAAGAAGATCAAGAAAGTACCATTCAGTGACCAAGCTGAGACGGTCAGCAACCTGTCCCTGACGTATTGCGTGTGTGGATCTTTTCTAGTGTTGAGATGAGCTGATGCTTGTACAGTGTTTGAAAAGTGAAAGCGCAAAAATCGATGTTTGAAATTGAAAAGCATTTGCTCTTCTTGTGAGCTAACACACGTGAACTCTAACATCTTGGGAGGGGTGCTTTAGAAATTCCAGTGTTGTTGCTTTGGAGTCACTACAGACAAGACAACACTTGAGAATACACTGAGGCCGGTCTCTCATTTCGCCCCGGCACTAGCCATCAGCTCCAGAGAAAGAAGTTCTGAGATACAGAGGGTGAGGCCATGAAGGATACCACGGCTAGCTTCAGGACAAGGGCACCGTCACACCAGGATCAGAGTCGAGCAGCCCTATTTGCCGCGCAGCTGAGACACTGGCAGCTAGATCCCTGCTGTCCCTGCAGCCCAGGGGTGCAAAGGTTACTTAGAAAGGTCCCAGGAACTCACCACTGGCGTCTGAGGGCCTGAATCCTGGAACCTGCTACTTTCTTTATGGAAGTTGTAGTTTGCACCGGAAGCCTTGGCAACTTTCTCCATGATTGAGTCAGGTTCCACGTCCTCCTCCGCCCGAGCATTTATCGTCACATGGGCGCCCTGGGCAGAGAAAAAGAGCAGCACAGTTAGGAGAAACTTGACTCCGAGGGCTAAAGGACGACATCCTTCTGCCGAAAGACACACACTGCCGCAGAGTGACCCAAGAGCAGACTGGCCTGATTTCACCACTGCACGTGCGGGGCAGACACTTCCTATGGGAACAGAGGCCTCCAATCCCTCTGGCTGCCTTTTGTACGAACCCCGCAGAGGGGAAGGAAGGGAGAGGCAAAGGGAGCCATTAAGATCTGGTCCCACACTTCATGGAGTGTGAAGTGGCACGGTCAGGCTGCTGCTGTCACCCATTCTCCTCCAGCTCCTGACGAGGATGCTGGGCTGACCTGAACTTTCCACTTTAGAGACCTGAGCCACAAGTTTCTGGACTCAATACTGAATCTAAAACAGAAAGGATAAAGGAACCCCAAGGTCAAGGGACTGAAAGAGAGAGGGCAGAAGGAGACATGACACGTTACTGCACTGAAAGCAGGGTTTAAAGAAGCCATTTGCCCACAAATTGCAGCTCAAAGGGCTGCCAGATATGAGGGAGAACTGTTAATCTAACAGGTAAATATTCACAACGTAAGAGAGAATGCGTGTTTGTAGCTCTCCCCTCTCGTGTGGTCTCTTTTTCCATCAGAAACTATTTTTCATCGGGGAAACCCCCTAAAACACATTGGTTCTCAAAGAAACTTAGAAGAACGTGTCTACCAGCAACAAGCCCCCACGGGATGCTCAACAGGTTCACTTCACAGGTGGTTAAGGGGACTCAGCTGAGTGCCAACGGCATTTTAACACACACCCTGCTGTGGCTTTCTGCTGTGTTTCTGTTCCAGGAGAAGCCCATGCTCACCCGGGAAGATCCCAGGCTGTAAATATGGAGTGGCCAGAGCCCTGCAATACTTGCTGGCCTCCCTCGGGCCTTTCCCAGCAGGAAGGACAAAAAGCCAGGGCTGCAGATCTGGAATAAAAGGGAGGCCAAACAACAGCAAAGGGAGGGTCCAGGGAGATCATCATAAAAACATGACTGTACCTTTAAGAAGTTTGCTACAGTGCTGACATGGTTGGCACAAGCTCCCTTTCTCACATCGTTCACGCCTTCGCCAGTCTGCAAAGAGAAACCATCAGTACCTAGAACCTCATCTCAAGGACTGTGTAGCACTCAACTGAGACAAGCCTCCCCTTGCATGGCTCCTTGAAACAGGACATCACAGCTATCACCCATGCTAGGGTGAGGTGGAGGCCAGATTGAGGGGAAGAGATGCTGCATGTCCAAGGCAAAGCTCTGGCAGCATTACTTAAAGTGAAGGAGAGGAATGCAAGAGATGAATGTAAAATAAGCATCCAAGTGGCAGACCCCCTCTCTGCTAACCCTCTCCAGAGCTACCAGTGTCTGGTTCCTCGAGAACAGGATCCTACTCCCAGACACTGGGCCTGTAAACCTGGCTGCCATCTTAGCTGACACACCAGGGATTGAACTGAGAACCTCAGCGGCTGAAAGCAAGAGTTGCTACAGCTTGAGCTGAACAGCCAAGGTGCCAAAGGTGGGGCTGCAACAGACGCGCATCTTCCCCCGGATCAGGCCCAGAGGGTGACCTGTAACACACATGGATCAGTGCATTAAGGACCATCACAAAACTCACCACCTTCTGCTCTAAGCGCAGGCACTTTCTTTGACCAGCCTTCTAACATCAATACGAAGCAACACGTACATTTCAAAAAACCTAACACCCTCCCAAAACAAGACACTCCACTGCACAGGCTTCTCCCCCGGCGAGAGGGCTGAGAGAAAAAACAACATGCGGCAGACCTGTCGTCACATGGCTTCCACTGTACTGCTGGAAGGCGCTCAGATACTACAGTGACGAGCACAGTACAACAACCTATACAGAATAAAGAACAGTGCTGTGCATGCTCTGTTTGTGGAATCTCAACTCCAAGTTTTCCTCACTTTCAAACATTTTATTCTAGCTATAATGCTCTAGAGAGGTTATTTTCAAGATATTTACAGCTTTAATAACCTTAACCTAAACAACCCAATAATATTTACTGCTAGCTTAACTACCATACTAATCCATGGTGCGCCCACACCTTGAATACTGTGTCCAGTTCTGGTCAGCCCATCTCAAAAGGATATAGTTGAAATGGACACGGTTCAGTGAAGGGCAACAAAGATGATCGAGGGTATGGAATGGCTTCCATACGAGGAGACACTAAAAATATTAAGACTGTTTAGCTAAAAGAGAGATAATTAAGGGGGAAGCTATGATAGAAGTTCTATAAAATCATGAATGGTGTGTGTGTGGGGGGGGGAAATGAATAGGGTTCCCACAAAACAAAAACCAGAGGTCACACCATGAAATTAACAGGCAGCAGGTTTAATACAATAAAGAGGAAATACTTTTTCACACAACATACAATTAACCTGCGGAACTGTGCCATGACGGCCAAAGTATAACTGTGTTCAAAAAAGAACTGGCTAAGTTCATGGAGGACAGGTCCATCAGTGGCTATTAGCCAAGATGGTCAGAGATGCATCCCATGTTCTGGATGTCCCTAAACCTCTGACTACCAGAAATGGGGAGGGGAAGATGGGTGGATCATGACAACTGCCCTGTTCTGTACACTCCCCCTGAAGCTCTGGTACTGGCCACTGCTGGAGACACGATAACGGGCTAGAAGGACCACTGGTTTGACCTAGTATAAATTAAATTAAATTAATGGAGATATCCCATCTCCTAGAACTGGAAGGGACCTTGAAAGGTCATCGAGTCCAGCCCCCTGCCTTCACTAGCAGGACCAAGTACTGATTTTTGCCCCAGATCCCTAAGTGGCCCCCTCAAGGATTGAACTCACAACCCTGGGTTTAGCAGGCCAATGCTCAAACCACTGAGCTATCCCTCCCCCCGCCCCCCGAACTGATGTCAGTTCTTATCCTCTTAACAAGAACAGAGCACCTCAGAAGGCCTAGGAACATCTCCCCATTTTGTTCATCTGAATTCTTAGCATTTTGCAGTGCACTAGAGATTTGCATGTGTTTTTCGGGGAGTCTCACTCTGGCCCCGAAGGCATTCCAAGCATTAGCTATCTATAAGGCAAAGTTTTTGTCATGGATATTTTTAGTAATAAGTCAGGGACAGGTCATTGGCAATAACAAAAAGTCACAGAAGCCCTTGAGGGGAGGCGGATTCAGCACCCACTGCAGCTGGGGCTCCTGAGTCCCCCACCGCTGCGGGGCTGGGCTGCTGTGGGGTCTCCCCAGCCACCCACTGCAGCTGGGCAGCTGCAGGGCCCCCCCAGCAGGGTAGGGGCTACGAAGGAGGGCTGGCTGGGAGCTCCAGCCCCAGGGCAGAAGATGTCACAGAGGTCAATGGAAGTCACGGATTCCGTGACATAATCGCAACCTTAGCTTTCTAGATGCTGGCAGCTCTGGTTCAAGGGTGTATCCTTTCCCACCTGGAGAGAGAATCAAACATGTACCTAAGGCTCCACATTCTAACAGAAACAGTCCATCTCTACTTACCCAATTGATGATGACGTACTTGGGAAGGCCAGAGTTGGGATCCTTTACCCGACAGAAAGCGTACATCACCTTACCACTGTTGAGCTCCTCCACCAGCTCCTCCAGGCCGCCATCTATACAGTTATTTCCACAGAGGGAGAAAGGGAGAGAGATAAGCAGAGTGAGATTGAGCCAACCATCTCAGTCTTGAGAAGAGGAAAAATTACTGTGAGCGTCCCTCAGAAAAACATCCAACTAAGAAACAAACTGTTGAGAAAATAAAACTGAACTGTCAGCAGTCTAACAGTGATGAGTCCATGAAAACGGGACCTGAGAGTTTGTCTGCTTCTGTTGCTTATTCCTACCTAACGTCATAATGATGTTATACAAAATACTAAAGACATCTATCCAAGGCCCCAGGCACCCTAACATAACCACGCAACAAATAAAATTAAACCTCAGCAAAGCTGAAACCAGTTCCACAGGAACTCGGGAGGGCAGCCAGCTTTCATCATCTAGGAAGACCCTGAGCTTTTTCTCCAGAGCCTTGCCAAGCAGGTGTCTCTTGCAGTGTGCCCTGAAAGTCAGAGTTGGGCTTTTTCAGACCAAGGCGGGAGAGCAAGTTCCAGAGTCCTGGAGCCCTCACAGAGAACGCCTTGCCAGCCACCCCTCTCCTCTATAATGAGGGGGATCCAGTTTGAGCACCCCCGCTAACCACAGCTGTGGCAGTATGGCCTGGGAGAGGGGAGATTCCTCAGGGAGGCCAGTCCCAGGCCACTTAGGGCTTTAGCGGTCATCACCAACATCTTGAACTCCACCCTAAGACCAATGGGCACCCAGTGCTGACCCTACAGCACTACTGTCACTTGTTCCCAGCAGAATGCCCCACTCGATAACCAAGTCACTACACTCTGCACCAGCTTCGGTCTCTGAACGGCTCTAAGGTGCAGCCCCACGTAGAGCACATGGCAACAGTCTCACCGAGATGACAAGGGCCTGAACAACATCCGAAAGAAAAGGAACAACCTCCTAGCCAAACACAGATGGTAAAAAGCTGACTGGGTTACTGCTGAAATCATCAAACAGCAACTTGGGGTCGAGAGTCACCCCTAAGCTGCAAACACCATTAATGAATGGCGGAAGTACTCCTCCAATCAAAGAGGCCGATATTACTTCCACCATCTCCTCCAGCTGCTTCCCCCAACCCACCATCTTCACCTCAGTCCTGTCCAGGCCCAGCTTCAGCCAGCTCACTCTTGTTCATGCCCCAATCTCCACTAGACACTATGGCAAGACTTCCTGTCTCTTGAAGAGAACAGATCACCGGCCGGTGTGAGTCCTCCATCAGTGCACGTGGACACACAGAACAAGCACAGCCCCCAATGAGAGTCCTATCTGTGGATGTGTACAGTCCCCACTCCTGAAACTCAGCCCTTGGTGAGATGGGGAGATGTCTCCTATTGCTTGGCCATGAGCAGTCAGAACAAACTCAGCTCCTGGTGAGAGGCCTCCACCTAAACGAACAAATCCACACAGCTCTGCTACGGTTTGCAATTTTATAGATCGTATGGAAGAGGTAGGACTCTTCAGAGCCCTGACATCCTTAAAAACATCCCTTCACATTTCACCTGGAAAGAGGCCAGATTCCTACAGGGTCTAAAATAAAAAGCATGTCAAATGAAAACCACTCTTACCATAAATGGACATATATTCCAAGGCACTTCATTGTAATTAAATATTTCAATACAGTGACTGTTTTCAAAGCTGTAGCAGATGGCGCTAAACTCTACACACAAGTTTGTACATGAAGTTGTATTGAAACAGTAATGGGCACATCCTGGTCCCATTAAAGTCAATGGGAGTTATCATTGATTTCTATGGGATCCAGATTCCTTAAAGTAATATGCATAAGAGAACATGGCAGGAACAGAGGCTCAGGAACGAACACCGGTCACCTCTTTGGATGTGGCTTCTTGAAGGGGCTCCCGTTTAACGCGAAACTAGACCAGCTTGACAAAGTCTCCAGCTGCGTGTTCCTTCCTCCCATTTCATTTTAGCAGCAAGCTCAAAATAAGAGAACATGCACACACACAAACAGGAAAGCCAGCTTCCCCCGAACTCCCTGCACAGGCATCTGGTCAGCACAACCGGTTTCTTGGCAGCCAGCAGCACCCACAGCAGTGTGATCTGTAGGTGTAACAGGACACGAGACACTCCACTATGCAGCTAAATTAGCTGCAAACGTAGGTGGTTTCTAGACACCTTCAGATTTTCACCATTACTGTGGTTACTCTGTTGTGTAAGAAGAGTTTGCTAGGTACTTTTCCAATAAAAAACTGCCATGTCTGCAATCTGCCATACACAGAGCAGTGCTATGGATGTTACACATGGACCCACAGTTGCAGGAAAAAGATGGGATGAGCCTATGCTAGGATATCATTTGAGAGATGGTCTGGACTAACTGAACAGTGTCAGAATGCAGTTTATGTACAAAGAGGTGGAGTTAAGACTATGTGGGCAACATTAACTTTGTCCTTTTCTGGCTCTTGCGTGCAGCCTTCCTGCTTCATTAACAGTGCAAGTTAATATCTGGCACCTTAATAACCAGGCACCAGCCTCAAGAGAATTTTGAGCATCCGAACTACTGGCCTAGACTGCAACAGAACACCCAACATGCTTACCGGAGGCCACCAGGAAGAAGCCCCTCAGCAGCAAAGCTCCTAAGCTGCATCAAAGCAGGGCGCCCTCCTATGCATGGGAACTGTCCCTTGTTCCCTGTTCACCTTACAAGGACCACATGCAGGGCTGACTTAACTGCACATGTGGGGTCAGGCTGGTCTTCTTCAACTTCCCATTTTATGAGGTTAGCAGGAATGTGGGCGAAATTCAACTGAGCTTGTGCAGCACAAGGTTTTCAAAGCTCATTTTCACAGGACTCGCAAAGGCCTTCCCTGCCAAATTTCAACTTCAGTTTCCCCGCTCCTAGCTGTTGCGTGTGTACGGCTCCTCAAAAAAATTCTTGTCAAGAAGTTACATCATGGGGAAAGTGCATTCCTCCTCCCCCCAACAGCTGATATTCAAACTTTAAAAGGAAAAAGAAAATACACCCTCAGGCAGTGGCCAAGCCTTCAATATCTCAGCCTGGATGTTGAAAGGGATGAGAGTGTGACAAGAGGGATTTAGAATAGAAAGTGCTACATTACCCACGATACCTCTCCACCTATAATTAAATGCTAAAAACTACCATGAGTACAACATTAACACTGGAGTAGTAATCGAGTGCTCACATGTCAGTAAAATTTCACCATCCAAGGTTCCTCCTGCAGTGTTGGCTCAACCACATTTAACCACCACAAAATGTATGAGTTGCGCATTAATCATCAGGCATTGGTAGCAATTCCAGAATGAAGGTTGCATTTAGATTTGCACTTGAAGCAGGACTAAAATCCCTATTTCCCCCACAATTAAATAGTTCTACTCAGTCTCCAAATTTAGCCCAGTCATTTCAGATGACAAATAAATTTTCCATGTGATGTTTTCAGAAAAATACTCACTAGCTTTTGCAGAAAAAAGGTTTAGAAACTCTCCCTTTTGCAGCTGTCTTGACAATCTCACTTCTGGGGGGTTTCCTCTTGACAACCTTCGTCCCAACAACCACCAAACTTTTCACACACTCTAATAACATCTCAGATCCAGAACACCGCTGAACTTTTAAAATCAAAAGTAAAGAGTTGTAACCACCTTATGTCATCAGGCAAGGAAAGCCAACAGAGCCACTCAGCTTTGTCAGCAACTTCCATTTTCAAAGCAACAGGGGTCAAGCTGCCTCTGTAGGAGAGCTCCATCTTGAGTCTGGATTTCAGCTTTCCTCTTCTCCCACCATATCTTAGCCCTGTTAGTAAGAAGGAGCTACAGAAAGCACCCTGTGAGCCTAACTAAATCAGTGAAGATGTGGGTGCAGCCTAGGCCCAAAATTCAGCTATAGGGTTGGGGCAGAGACATGAGGGGAGCCAAGCACAAAGGCTGGCAGTGGGGCTGTAGAGCAGAGATGGAGAGCCGAGCTAAGAAGTGACCTTCCAGATTCTCCGTTCCGGAGGCCCTACTCCCTTAGCCCCATTCCAAACAGAACATTATGTCCTTTGCCTTATGAATATTTTCACTCACTGAAATGAAGATAATGATCCTTCTGTCTGGAAGGCAATTTAATGGGATGGGGAGACCCCTAAAATTAGGGCATCCGGAAATCGGGCTTGGAAAAGTGGGGTCTGGCAGCTCAGCCCCGCTGCCAAATTCCTTGGCTCCTTCCTTTACCTATGCCCTTCCCTAGCAGTTAAACCTCGATTCCCAGTCTGACAGATTTCTCTCACTCAGGAGCTCAGCTGTGGGTTGGAGAAGCTGAGTGAAGAGCTCTTAGCTCCTCTACTGCGGGACCTCCAGCTACAAGTATCCCTTTCTTCCTGCCCCTATTGCTATCACCGACAGGGCAGGGACAAGGAAAGGAAGAGTTGCAGAGTTACCAGCTGAGCAGTTTCTCCCCCAGACAAACCTGCTGTTCTCCAGAGGGGAGTCCTAGTTTGGCAGACTGGAGGCGGCTTGCTTGACTGGACTGCTACAGGTCTCCTAGGGTCTCAGGGGCGTGAACGCATCTAATGTGCCAATGTTTAAAATTTGATTGTGGTAGACAAGTAGGGTGGCATGGGAGGGAGCAGGGCTGCACGGGGTGTGCCTGTGTGAGAAAACACAGGCGAGGAGCGCAGTTCTGCAGAGGGCATAGGCGATATCAAGGCCCCAATCAGCAGAGGCCACGTTGCTAGTTACTCATGTGAATAACTACCCACAATGATACACATGTTTATTACAAACCTGTCCAATCCCTGAAACAAAAATACTTATTAATTTGGAGTGAAGGTTCCTAGTTGCATGAACTTTAAAAAGCAGGGAAAATAAGCAGCTCTATCATTCGACACACTATCTACGCTCCACTCATTCTCAACTTCAAATGCCTCTCTTCGACCATCATGGCCCTTATACCTCCGCTCCACAGCGGCCACATATCGCCTTAACACTAACCATAAACACACTACATCAAGGCAGATTTTAGTTCTGCAACTCTACATAAAAATACTACACCGGGAACCATCACAAACAGCCACACATCACCCCTTCACGGGTTTCCTGAACACGACCAAAAAACCATCCTTCAGCTACCATTTGCAGAGCAACACTGCCCTTCATTTTGCATCCAATTCAAAACCACACACAGAGCTACGTACAAGACAATTTCTCAAGGTCACACCAACCCTGTGTTAGTCACATAAACGTATAACCAGCAAACATGGTTGGCATTCAAGGGTGCCTGTTAGTTGCTGCGTGTGGCGACACGGGGGATGTGAAAGGAAAATATGAGGCTGGGAAAGGAAACTGATGAATGGAACACAGACGAAATGATAAAAATACTTATTTCCTTGCTTTTAAGATGTGTGTTGGTGGGACCTACAGTTTAGCACCCTTAGCTGTAAATGAGTATGTTTTCATGTGGAAATCAGCAAGATATTAAGTGTTGCATGTAACGGGGAAACCCGAATCAGAAAATACTCTATATGGACAGTAAGTCAGAATTATTGTCATAAGTCACCTTGACTTCAGAGTGTGTGGCTGTGCTACCTTTCTGTTGCATTAACCCTAGTTGTGTTAAAATACAACAGGAATGAACTGAACTGTGAAGAGTTAAAAAGAGGTACAGGATTATTATTTTTTCAAGTTTCTTTAAAAAAAACAAAAAAACAACAGAAAAACCCACACAAAAGGGGAAGGAAAAGAAAATGAGCCAAGGCTGTTTTGAGAGTGATTGAAACTTGCCTTCATGTTACACGTGACATCACAGTCCCCTACCAACTGCCACTCTTTCTGCTTTTACGCTGCACCCCTTCATTGGAAAAGCATCACCACCAGGCACTGTTACTGGGTCACTGAAAAAGCTAAAGGTGCATTTCTACCTAGGGTGACCAGATGTCCCGATTTTATAGGGACAGTCCCGATTTTTGGGTCTTTTTCTTATATAGGCCCCTATTACCCCTCATCCCCTGTCCCGATTTTTCACATTTGCTGTCTGGTCACCCTATTTCTACCTTACGTCCCACAGTAATGTGTCCCAGGGTCTAATCCAGGACTCTTCACAACGTCTTCCGTGAGTCTGAGCAAGCAGCAAGGGGCTGAGACCACAGCCCCAGAAAGAAATGTCCTTTGTTAAGCAACTGGGGTGGAAGAGGAGGTAGAATCTCCATCCCCAGAGCTATTCCATACAAACACTGGACACCAACAGCCAGCAGTGGGTAACAAAGCTGAACAGACATCACAACCCTGTCAAGCTAAACCATACCACCTTCTATGCACACACTCAGCAACCAAGGATTCATCCTGACCCCAAATGGGCACAGCTGCCCCACATAGGAGGTGGCCTTTCCCAGATGCACTCACCTCCAGTGCCAGCCACTCGCAGATCATTACTGTTGCCTTCGTAGGTAAACAAAGCCCTGAAATAAAGCGTAGGGGTGACATTTTAGCAACCAATGCACCATTATTCCTCACCAGCCCAGTCTTCTGCTGCACCCCCTCTCCCCAGAGCGGATGCTAGCACCCTCCTCACCACCATCCTGACTGTTTCCCTCCCTTCTTCATATGCATCCCAGGTGCCATACAGTCTCCACCCCATCCCATCCCCTCTTGTGTCATCCTGGCAGCCATCCACTTCCCCACCACTCCTCTCCTACACCAACCCACTTGCTCACGCACACACACAACTTTCTCCAACCACTAACCCACAGCTGGCGCTATGCCACCCCAACCAGCATGGCCCCAGCGCCATCTAAGCTAATGTGACCCACACGTGCCTCCCCTGCCTTGAGGCCCCACAGCTAATGCCCTGCCCCAGCAAGCCCACCCCCCATCTGCATCTCCATCACCCCCATGCCCTACTGCGAGGGAAGAGGAAGTGAACCATTCTGAGCTGGGGGGAGGGTGTCTGGGGAGGTGCCAGTCCTCCTGGGGTGGGGGATGGTACAAGAGGGCGTGCCCAGTCCCCGAAAGTGGGGGGCCCGGCGGGGCGCAGGGCCGGTCCCGGGGAGGGGAAGCCCAGGAGGGGGCGGCACAGAGCCAGTCCGGGGTCGGCGGGCTGGATGGGTGGCAGAGCCAGTCCCCGGCAGTGGGGATGGATGGAGAACAGGAGGGGGGCCAGGGCCGGGAACGGGGAGAGGGACCCGGCGGACTGGATGGGGGCGGGGCCGGTCCCCAGCAGTGGGGGGCCCGGCAGGGGGGTGGATGGGGGCGGGGCTGGTCCCCACCAGTGGGGGGCCCGGGAAGGGGGCCCGGCGGGAGGAGGGGGCGGGTGGGGGCGGGACCGCTCCCGGGGAGGGGGGCAGGGTGGGGGCCGTGGGGGAGGGGACTCGGCCCCGGCCCCTCACCAGTCGGTCGGGCTCCTCTCGGCCACCACCCGGCCATAGGCCTCCTGCAGCGCCGGCCCGTTCCTGCTCAGGTTCAGCGCCATGGAGCCGCCTCCGCCCCGCCGCCTTCCGGCTCCTCCCGGCCGCGCCGCGATGGGGCGGGGCCGTGGGGGGGCGGGCAAAGCCGCGGGCCGGCCCCGAGCAATCAGACACCCCCCCGCCACATCCCCCTCACCAGACACCCCCCGTGACATCCCCTACAGACACCCCCGTCACAGACACCCCCCTCCCCCCCAGACACCCCCCGTCACATCCCCCCCACAGACACACCCCCACCACACAGCCCCCCCATCACATCCCCCCCACCAGACACCCCCAGACATCACCCCCCAGACACCCACAGACACCTCCCTTCCCTCCCCACAGACACCCTCCCGTCACACACACCCCACAGACACCCCACCACCGCATCCCCCCCACAGACACCCCACCACCACATCCCCCCGTCACATCCCCCCCACAGACACCCCCAGATACACACCCCACAGACACCCCCATCACAGACACCCCCCTCCCCCACAGACACCCCCGTCACACACACCCCACAGACACCCCCATCACATACCCCCCACTGACACCCCCCCACCACATCCCCCCACAGACACACACCCCACAGACACCCCCTGCCACATCTGCCCCACAGACACCCCCCCACCGACACCCCCTAATCCATCCCCACATACCTTATTCCTACATCCCTCCCAAAACATCCCTCTGTCCCCCCACAGACACCCCCTACACTCCACACACCATCCCCAGACACCTCATTCCGACACCCCCAGACACCCCTGCAACATCCCCTCCACAGACACCCCCACAACAGCCCCCCAACACCATCCCCAGACACCTCATTCCTACACCCCCACAACATCCCCCAACACCACACCCCCACAACATCCCCCAGCCTCCCAACAGACACCTCCTACACCACACCCCCTATATCGTCACCAGACACCTCATTCCTATACCCCCAGACACCCCATTCCTACACCCCCAGACACCCACACCCCCAACACCATCCCCAGACACCTCATTCCTACACCCCCACAACATCCCCCAACACCCCACCCCCACAACATCCCCCAGCCTCCCAACAGACACCTCCTACACCACACCCCCTATATCGTCACCAGACACCTCATTCCTATACCCCCAGACACCCCATTCCTACACCCTCAGACACCCACACCCCCAACACCATCTCCAGACACCTCATTCCTACATCCCCACAGATGCCCCCAACACCACACCCCCTACACCATCCCCAGACACCTCATTCCTATACCCCCAGACACCCCCTCAATATCCCCCTGCCCCCCCAGACACCCCCTAAACCCCCCCAGACACCCTCAACACCACACCCCGTACACCATCCCCAGACACCTCATTCCTACACCCCAGACATCCCCTCAATATCCCCCTGCCCCCCCCACAGACACCCCCAACACCGTCCCCAGACACCTCACTCCTATACCCACAGACACCCCCTACACACCCACAACAATCTTCCAGACACCCACAACACCACACCCCCAACCCTAACTGAGGTGAGGCTGAGAGATGGTCATGATTGCTGTGGGTACTGGGGGATGAATATTGTATGTTGGGGTTGGTGAGCAGCTGGAAGTTCCATGCTATCAGGCAGCTGGGAGAGCTCCTACTTCGGGGGCCAGTATCCCCACACTGAGGGAGTTGGCAAAATTACTCATCCCACACACCAGGGTGAGGTGGGGAGTCGGGGGAGAGTTAAAAAAAAATAAAAAAACAAACAAAAAAAGATATAACTTTAAAAAAACCCTCGTGCTTTTCGGGGGCTGACTCTTGGGGCTGGCAGTTCTGCTACGTGGAGTCACGTCTTTGCCCCAGACTCGGGCAGACACATAATATGGTTTCTTCACCATAGCATGTCGCGTACGCAGGCTCCTCTGCACTCTGATTCTCCTGCCGCCCCAGTTGAGGAACTAGCATGTGGCCATATAGGCAGGTCTCCTGGTTGTTTGACTGGAGGGAAGCAGACTTAGCTCATAAGCAGCTTGCTGTCCCCTGGCGTCCACATGCCTGCAGGCTAGCCCTGCTGGACTTTCCTTACCACACTGCAGCCAGTAGTTGCTTTTCTGGATTGGAAATGAGAGTGGAGAGCGAGGAACCTCAGAGCCGCCAAAGCAACAGGGCGTTAACCCCAGCCAAGGGATCCAAACTAGGTAGCATTGCCCCAGCCCACCCGTGACTGCTGGAAGCTGTGGTTATTCACTACATGTCTTTGCTTGGTTCTTTTAGTATCACCTGAGCCGGCTGGGCCACAGCAAGGCAGCGGGCACATGACTACAGTCGCACCTTCAGTCTGCATGGGGCTGCTGAAAAAAAAAAAAAGCCAGGCAACTTCTCTGAATCCCAGGCAGGGAGGAGCAGCAGCAGCAACACCTTTTCCAGGTAAGGGATGCAGTCCTGGCATCCGTCTCCTCCCAACAAATGCCTTCTTTGACCCACCAGACACCCAGTTAGCTTCCTTTCAGGCTCCCCCCCCCACCTGGCTAACACCAGTCAGCCCCAGCTCCCCTACCACCTCAGCGCACTGCCCCACCTGCCCTCTCAGACCCCTGTGTGCTCCCATAGGGGCACCAGGGTGTTGTCCCAGGAAGAGACAGTCCTGGACGGATATAAGGGGAAGTCCTGGCCAAATCAGAACCGCTGGGAAGTCTGGTTTTAATCACTTTTGTTATTTAGGTTTTTGTGCATCGGGTTCTGAAATCAGTATTTGGAAAAGGTGTGGGGTCACTGTTGACTGGGGCTGGCTTCTTGGGGTATGTCTACACTGCATTGTAAACCCGGGTCTGGGGATTCCGAGTTTCCAAGCTCACGCTTGAGCATCCACACTGCATTGTAAACCTGGGCTTACAATTGCTGGACCCAGGTCTCACGGCCATGTTAACTCAACTATAGTGCACTACACAGACCTTCTGACTCAAGTCTGCAGCTTGAGCTGCGTCCACACTGCAAAATGACAGGGCATGGACCCAAGTCATAGCAGGATTCAGGCTCTGACCCACCCCCTAGCAGCATCCTAGGACCCGGGTCCTGAGTGCTTGCTGACCTGAGTCAGACTGATTTGTGTGTGGACAGAAGGGGGACTTGGGCTCAAACCTGAGTCAGATTCAGAGTCTGGTGTAGCGTTTGGTGTAGACATACCCTAGGAATCTCATTGACCTTCTCCTTGGGGGCATTGGGAGCCCTGCAGTGCCTCCACTCTCCCCAGCCATGTGGGCTAGGAGAAATAAACCGTAGGGAGGAGCCAGCCAGAAACTGAAGCTGTCAGAGCAGCTTAAGCAAGTACTACTGCATGGGAGGGTAAAATGGGGCTAGACGGGGCCACCCCTCCTACCTAGAAGAACTATGCAGGGGAGACCCCTCCTCTGGCAGCGCTAGGACCCATGCAGCATTTCTTCCCACCTCCAGCTATATGGCCTTTGGGAAAGAACCAGCACAGAGGAGCCAGCCAAGTTGCCAACCAAAAATTGAAGCTGCAGAGCAATTGCAGGAGTATGAACACCGATAATATCTTCCACAATTTGACTGGTCTATCTCTGTCCTCTGCTGATCATGTTTGCTCCAACCCCCTGCCTCACGGTCTCCTCCCCTCAGGTACCTTTGCCTCCCCCCGTCCACTGCACCAGAATATGAGCTGAATGCAATTAAAGATCATGCTCCGACTCCAGTGGCCAATCTGCCCCAGATGTTCAGCATTCCCAATTTAGGGAATGTTTGCATGGGGAAATTGACCTGAATAGCTATTGTGGAGTACGCTAGTCTGCAATACCTCCCTGTGTGAACCTCTTATTCTGGAATATGAACATCCAACAAGAAGCTATTCTGGTATAGCTCTTTACACTTTAAATTCACACCCCCACTTTGTTCTGGAATAACTTCCCCATGGACCAGCCCCTACTTAGCGAATGCTTCTTGCAGTGTCACAAGCTCATGATTTTATCATGAACCTTGAAATATCTTGTGTTTCTCTTAAAGCCCCAGCTCCTAGAGTCAGGTGATCACATGAGAATCTCAGCCTTCATTTACATAACAAGTAAGCTTCTATCCCCTGTGGTGGCAGAGAAAAGCTTGAAAATGTGAACCTGAAGGTTCAAAAACCAGAAAGCAAATAATCAGAATATTATTTTTAAGTCAATCTCATGAGTTTTGGGGCCTAACTCATGGTTTTTGAATGTTTGGGCCTTGTGACCCTGCTCATGTCTCGCTTTGTTTCACAGCTGATTCTGTGTGTTAATATCCTAACCCGCTGCTGTCCAAGGGGCATGTAACTGTCTGCTGTAGAGATGATGTCGGGAAGCATAGTACTGGCAGGAAATCAAGATGCTTTCATATCCAACCATTTCCCTTCCCCCAGCCTTGTTTCTTTCTCTCTAGTCAATGTATTATGTTTTGACTGTACCCCTTTGGACTTTTCATAAACTTTGGCTCTAAACATTAGTCCCAGGGGACTGTCACTTTGTTCTGGGTTTGTAACCACCTAGAACAATGAGGTTCAAATAATAATAATAATAATAATAATAATAATATAATATAATATTTGTATTTGGATTATTTGTTTATCATTCCTTTGCCACCACAGTGTTGCTTAGTGGTTACAGCACTGACCTGGGAGTCGGGAACTGTTCCTGGCCCTGCTACTGGGTAACCTTAAACACAGCACTTCACTCCCTCGTGCCTCAGTTTCCCCATCTGTAAAACGGGGATAATGATACTGACCTTTCTAAAGTGTTTTGATATCTATTTATGCAAAGCACTATATAATAGCTATGTATTAAATATTATTCGAATGTTGCAATGTTCGGAATTGCCACTAGGTGGCAACAGTATCACAATAATGCCATGCAGGGTTTCATAAGGAATTGGGAAACTTAATTAAGCCTGGCACAGTGAGTACCTATTAATTATTATTATTTAGTGCCAGTGGTGTGTGAGTCTCTTCACAGACACAAGAGGAGCTGGCAGCAGACCCTATATTTAAGCTGCCTAATACTTTTCGTTATACAAGATTATTGCAACTTTAAAAAAAAAATTAAAAGGTTATACAGCTCTGTCGTTGGCAGCAGGCCTTTGACCTTCAGTGGGGATGGCCCTGGGGCCAGGGAGGTACATTCTGCTAGCCTCATGAAACTCCCTTCAGATTTGTCCAAGTTATAAACTGCTGAAAATTGCCGTTTCTCATCTGTGGCTTGGGTAGTATAGCTGGATTTGGGCATCACATCAGACCCCCCTGTCCCAAATATTCTAGGCCTGTATATGCACTTAGTCCCAGCGTCTCTCTGCAGCATACTGTGCACTGGCAATCCACTACTCCTGCCAGAGGAGTTGTAATGGCAAGGGAGCGCTGGAGCCAGGCTCCTCCCTGCACAGATCAGCATGTGGCTCCAATGGCCCACGTCCCTTTTTGAGATCATCAGTATGAGCAAAAGCTCTCCCATCTCCTGGAACAGCACAAGAACTCTGGGAGCAGAGCCGCTGGGGGAGGAGTAAAGCTTTCGCCTGCTGCTAGCTGATCTAACTAACCTTGCTACTTTAGCGGCAGAAGCTGTGCTAGAATGCTGGAGGCTTAGGGCTCAAATGCTAATGATGGAGGTGGGGTTGCCCCATACCTTGTTCAAGGGCTCATGCTGGGTGCCATGAAGGCTGGACCCCCACAGATGCTGTTCTTACCTGGTGTTCGTTTTCTGAATACCCGTGTCTGAGAGTGAATCTGGCTTGAGTATTAGAGATGGCACGTGCCCCTTGTGCGAAATTATACTTGGGAATTTATGATGCCTGCCTAGAAATGCACAAGCTCCTCCACAGGAGAGGGGAAGGGCTAGCCAGGAAGCAACTTTCTGGTACTGAGGTTTCACCCTTGCTCTGGATGCTGAAGATCCTGAGTTCAAATCCTCCCCCTGCTCTTGCAGAGGCTGTGATAGGTTGAATACCTTTAAATCTTGCCTCGTGCCTGATTTACCAATTGCTTTGAAGGGGAAAGATGCGTGCCTGCTGGCCGATTGATGTAGTACATGTTTCTGGTTTTGTGTTCCAAAGGTCTACCTCGTTCCATTAGGGAATAGGGTCATGAGCCAAGCATCCCACGCAAGCCCTAGGAGACCCAGGACCTATGCCTCCATGCCATGCCTTGGTCCTTGGAGGGGATGACGTCTTTGGAAGTATCATCCTGCACCTTCCCCCAAACTGCCCACTCCTCCCTGGCCTGTCCACTGCCCACCCCTTCCTTGCTCAGCAAAGAGCCCTTCACGGGCTCCTGGGATGGGAGGAGTCATGCCAGAGCAGGCTAACTGGCCCCCTCTCCATGCAGGAGGGGCCAGAAGAAACACTAAATTCTCTAAAGGGCAGGGGTGCTTGGGAACGTCTCCAGGCCATAATCCCTGCCAGACAAGCCGGCCGTGATGGCTGCATGAAAAGACATGTGCTTTCTGCTGACAAGCTTGGAAATGGGACTGAGGTTCCCAATGCAGCGCCTCCTCCTCCCGCTGGGACAGTGGTGGCTTCAGAACAATTGGAGACAGCTGCAGTGGGGTGGGGTTTATTCACACATTATTAAGGAAGGAAGCAAGGAGCCCTGGTGCCCGTCCCTGCAGGAGCTGCCAGAAACTGTCCCTAGGAGGCTATTGAAGTGGAAGTGTACATTTGTTTGTACCTGCTGGTGTGTGTCCTCCACTCCACGCGGCCAGCCTTCCCAGCTCTTCTGCTGGGCCAGTGGAGGAGCTGGCTGGTTCACTGCCAGAGCCCTGACTGGCAGAAAATCCCACCTTTACTTGCAGCTCTCCTCTCATAGGAAGATGGGAATGGCATGCTGGGAGAGCCCCTACTGCTGGGGCACGAGCTGGAAGCAGCAGGCCTAGAGCCTGAGCTCTTGGGCCAGGAGATGGGTCTGGATTGTGCAGTTTGGGGTACATTATGCAAGTCCCATGGAGTATATGCAAATCCCGCCTGCCCGCAAGGCACAGGGACCCCTGTTTTCCCCATTGGCCCACAAGGGGTGCCAGAGAGCCATGTAGGCAGCAGGTAGGAGACTCCCTCAGTTCTTCCACTTGACATCTAGAGGGAGTGCAAGAGCTTTTGTTCCCACGCCTGCCGGGCCTGAGGCTTAAGGCCTGCTTAGCATCTGTCTCCCCTGATGGATGAGTGGGAGAGGCTGCCTTGAATCAGAGCCCTTCCTTCTAGGGGCTGCAGGCGAAGGGTGGAGGAAGTGGATTTCCTCGCGTACTCTCCCCTGTATCTTCCTCCTCTGAGCGGGTTTAGCCGTGCCATGCGGTAGCTGCTTGCATTTGAAGGAGGCTCTGACAGCGTCTCTGGTGCTGTCTGGAAGATCGCAGCAATTTCTCTTCTTCAGCTGCCCCCCAAACACGGACTTAGGCATCATCTGACCTGCTGGGTCACCAGGGGCTAGTCACAGCTCCTCTCTGTGCCTCAGTTCCCAAATCTGTAAAATGGCAATAATGACACGGAGCCCCTCTGTACCGTGATCTGAGATCTGCAGCTAAAAGCCTGATATCATTATTACAACAGCACGTCTTCGTTAGGGATTTGCACCGACATTGGTTCAGTGACCCCGGTGCAAGCAATCCCAGTACAGACAAGGCTTTATCTAGCTGTTATTCACCTGAATAGATGGGGAGCAACCCCTGCTGTGCTTGGGAATTGGCTTTCCACGCTCTCAGCCCCAGACGTTTTGTGGACACTGCTTTGGCAGTGAATCTGGGGGCACCCAGGAATGCATCTACAATAGCAGAGGAGGTTCGGGAGATTGTAGGCACAGCATGCGCATGGCTGCAAGGCCATGAAGCCACCTGTCCCAATTCATGTGCTAATGAACCATTTACATATGGTAATTTCTAATGCACACCTAAAACTGACCAGTGCCCATTATGCTAGAGAGAGGCACGGGGAGGCAACAGACTGATTCCACCAATGTCTTTGCTGTGTCCCTTCCTCACCTGCCTGTCTCAGTACAAGCAGGTTGAGCAATGCTCCCTCTTCCTTGGTCTCCCCCTCCACATACTGCTTATTACTCCCCACAGAGCCTCCAAGGCCTGTCTGAAACCCGGACCCAATTGCCACATGCTTTCTGTCCCCCCTTGCTCCCCGTTTCTCAAACTCTCCTCCAAACTCAACTGACTTGTATGTGTGGTGTGCACACATGTGTAGGAGGGTGTGCATTTGTGAGCGCTGTACTTGAGGCTCCCAGGCTGTCCCTGCCCACACCTTGTCTGCCTGTGCTTCAGCTGGCTGCTCTCCATTCTGGAAATGGGCGAAGGGCCCCTCTCTCTGTGGCCACAGCCTCTATCCAGCCCATTTGTGCATCCCCATCTTTAGGCATGTCCCCGGATCTTTCCCCTGTCATTTGGCTTATGCCCCATCACTCCCTCTCCTGCCAGCCCCAACATCAGGCGTTGGGCCCGCTCAGTGTTTGATCTATCTCTGCAGCACAGGCAAATTGTAGGCTCTGAAGAAAACAAGTTTCATTTTGTGGCAGTGACCTTTTCTTCCAGGACTGCCCAAGCAAGCCAGAGGAAACAACTGTAACTGGGGATGGGAGCAGAGAGGAGGCAGGAAAGTGTCTGCAGGCAGGAAGGCCTTCATGAATAATCACGCTGTCAGGTGCCTGGGGGGGTCCTCCAGCGCCGACTGACCCACCTTCCCGCTGACCCTGCGTCGCGGCTCGTCATTAGTAGGAAAAGCATCTGTGCCTCCAAACGGAATTAATGCTGCAGAAAACACCGGCACAGTCAACTCATCAGCAGAGGAGCCAGCGTATTCTAATGGCAGAGTAACAGGGGTCTAAACTCAAGCTGATCAGTCTTGTGTTGAGGCCTCCTGGGGGAGGGCTGAGGTCAAGTTTAATGAGCTCCATGGGGACCCCCCATTTGTCAATCAAAAGCAGCTCCTAACACCAGCACTAGCGCCAAATGCTTTTTCTCGATGGCTTCAGCCTTCGGGTTTGGATGCGGCTGAGACAAACAACAGCTAAAAAATATGATCCTCCCTCCACCCTGGAAAAAAAATAATTAGAGATGAGCCCAGGAGAGGGAGGAAGCCCACCCTGTCCAGGAACGTGTCACAATCATGAGCTGATGATTGGCTTGGCCAAGGCATGAACCCCCCTGACCGCAGAGCATCTCCTGCTCCATTCGGTGAACGAATCAGGGTGGGCCATCTCTGGAGGAACAGATAGGAAACTTTCCCAGGGATGTCTCATTCACTGCCTAGCAGCGTTAGGGCTCTGTGCTTGGCTCTGCTGCGTAGTCAGGATTCAGGGTGTCTCCTGCGTCACTCTTCTTTCCTGACATCTAGAAGCAGTGGTTCAGGGCAACGCTTCCCAAAAGGCGCACTGGCACCTATAGATGTGGGGGCAGAGGGGCAAAAGGTGGCCGTAGCCTGGGTCCCATTGGGTTAAATGACAATGAAAGGGGAACAAATCACTTTGAAATTACGACATGGGTAAGCCAGGAAATTCAGCCGCTAGTGTAACAGGTGGGTTACCAACCAGAAATGCTGTGATGGATGGAGGCTTGTCCCAGACAAGGCTCGCCAGGTTAGGCCTAGGGCTCTCCAAGTGCTTCTTTGATTTTCTAAAGGGTCTATTCTAGGAATTCTTTGGGGGAAGGTCTCTGACCTGTGCTAGACAGGAGGTCAGACGATATGATCACACTGGTCCCTTCTGGCCTTGAAATCTATGAATGTGCACATCTGCCTGTGCGTTTGGGGGTGCTCCCCTAAGACTTCCCACTGTCCAAGTTCCAAGTACTGCTCCATGCATGGAGAACCTGATGCCCTTTGTGTGTCTGTCAGCCAGAGGTGCAAGAGCCTGGAGAAGTGCATCTGAAATGTCACTGGGGGGTCCTCACCCCCCTCAGCATTCCGGGCATGTGTTAGACAGTCCCCAGGAGAAGTGTGCCACTCCTGAGGCCTTACTGTGCATAGGAGGGGTGCTGGCAGGTGTAATAGAGCACACTGTAGCTGAGCCAGAGGGCGGGAAAACTTTCAGCACCCCTGTGAACTTCCCAAGGATCAGAACTCCCAGGACCTTAGGGTAGCTCGAAGTACCAACCTGTTTTAGCATTTAATAACTTAAAACCTGATGGTGAAGTTCAGCATTTGGGTCTGTGCTTCACATCTCAACCAGCTGAATCCACCCCATGGAATCGGAATTCTTATCATCTCTCTGTTCTCAAGCTAGGTTCTGGCAAAAAGGTTCAGGGCACCACCTATCTGGGCTGATCACTTCTTTTTCTCATCTGCTTCAACTGCCAAGCAGCTTTTCCGATCAACTTCCATTTTGGTGGAAGATTTCTCCAAAGTTGATTGGGTTATATGCTGACGTCTGTCTCTAGAGACTTATGTTTTTAAATACGAAAGCCTGGGTCTGCAAGCAGTCATTTGATGCCCCAATTTAAGCCAGAATAAGCATTTGCATGTTATTACTTAAAAGGTAATCACTTTTAAAATTAGAATGTGCTGATCTTGAGCATCAGATCTCAGCTTGAGGAGTCCCGTAAATGATATTCATCTCTTATACTTTCGGTTTCATGCTACATAGCAGAAAACATTTGTAGATGATCTAATGAACACTGATAATTTTTAATGTCTCATAACTTCTCTTTTGTCACAGGTAGTATAAAGAAAAAACTGCCCATAGGCCTTACACACAAATTTTGAGGTCAATATTGCTTTTACATTTTTTTTGAGGGTGGTGTGAATTTTAGATTGGGGGACAAAATGCAGTTCGTAAAGGAAAATGAGATGTTCCCTTAATCCTGGAACAGTGGCCGCCTCTCCATGGTGAACTTGAGGGAGCAGAGTGCTGTAAATATCAGGGGCCTGCAGTAATTCATGTGCGGGCTTGGGGAGGAAGGCAGCGTGAAACGGCAAGGCTACTAAAAGAGCTGAATCACCCAGCGTTGCCAACTCGCGTTTGTACCTGAGCCCCATGATATGTGCTGTTTTGCTTAAAGCCCCATTTCCTGGGTTCAGGTGCTTAGGTGAGACTCTCAGCCTTCATTTAATACAAAAGATTTTAGGCCATGTGTTGGCAGAGCAAAGCTTGAAAACATGACCCGGAGCGCACCCTAAAGGCTCAGAAACTAGAGGGCAAATTACAACAACCCACAATCGTACTTTTTGTTAAAATCTCATGATTTTTAATCCAATCTTTTTTTTTTATTCCAGGGGGGGCGTTGCAAGGACTGGGACATGGGCAGTCATGCCTAGTGGTTGGAGCATGAATCAGCCATCTGGAATCAGAGCCCAGGGTGAGAACTGGAGGCAGAAATCAGGAACCAGAGCCAGGTTACCTGGAGTGAGGGAGGCAGGAGCAGGGCTGGGTCCAAGGCTGGAAAAAGCAGGCACAGAAGCTATCACAGCCATGGGCAAATGCTTTGAGCAGCCAGCACTGTGATGCTCGCCTTAAGAGCCGGTCTGCTGATCCCTTCAGCCAATCGGGAGGTTGGGCCACTCAGGAGGCTAAATTGGGGCCAGCTGCCCTCGTTAGACTGTCTGGGGGGTTAAGCAAGCAGGGAACCAGGCTAGCTGCTGGCCCTTGCTCCTGACAGATGATTTGGGGATGGCTGGGTTTGGTGGTGCTGAAACAGCTACACTTCCCTTCAGGCTTTGCCATCTCCTCTGGGCTCTGCTTCCCAGCTCAGACCTGGCTGTGAGTCCCAGGAATCCCCTGGCTTGTTTCATCACACTCTGAGCACTGCAGTGTAGGAGGCCAGCCTAATGTCTCCAGCTCCCCAGCGCTCCTGGGGAAGTGCCACGTATGTTCTGGGATGTCTCTGGAGCCTGTTTCAGGCGTGGTCCCAGCAGAGAGACAGCGAGTGAGCCAGCTGCCAGGAGCCTGCTAGCACTGCTTTCCTCCAGGCTGCTACAATGCATTGGCTCTGGATCTCTGCCGTGTTTGCAGCATTTGGGAATGACTCTTTCTGCAAGCTCTGGCATGCTTCATGCAGCCCCAAAGGTTTCCACGTCACTGCTCACCTGAGGACACCTATTCCAACCCAAATCCAGGCAATCTCTGCAACTCCAGCTCTTAACAGCTAGATTCTGGGGACATACAATGGAGGGCAGCAGGACTACAGTTTCCATCTACAGGCAGATCAGAGATGGACGAAATGAAGAGTGTTAGTTGTGTCCCTGTTTCAGACATACAATAAGCAAGTAGCAGATTCACACCTCAGGAAGGGAAAAACCTGTAAACATGACACCTTCTCCCCAGCATCTATGAGCCATATGACTTCAGGACTTCCAGAATTGTGGGTCTGGAGTATCCACTCCATGGAGAAGGGACAGGAAGGGTCACTATTCTGACTTGGAAAGAGAGAGAGATTCCAAACAATGCAATTCAACAGTATTTTATTGACTTGCTAAACGAGACAAATATTTCCAAAGTATAAAAGAGAAATAAACTTTGGGTATCTATCAGAGGAAGCTATAATACAACCAGCATCTGCCGAGGATTGGGCTTCCCAGAACATTTGGAAGTACTTTTAAGACCAGAAAGGATCATTATGATTATTAAGTCTGACCTCCTGTCTAACGCAGGCTGTAGGACTTCCTGGAATTAATTCCTGTTTGACCTAGAGCAGATCTTTGAGAAGAACACCCCATCTTGATTTAAAATTTCCAGTGATGGAGAATCCATCACAGGCCTTGGTAAGTTGTTCCAGTGTTTTAATGGCCCTTCACTTTGTAATATATAAATCTATTAAATTAATCATAGGAAAACCACCTTATTGAAGAACGCTGAAAATTATTGGGACTGTTAACATTAGAGAGAAGGCACAGAAGAAGAGACCTGATAAAGACATACAAAATAATGGCAGATCTAGGGAAGGAAGATCAGGTGCTCCAGATCTCCCCAACTCATAACACAAGAACAAGGGGATGGTCAATGAAATGGAAAGCTGTCTAGTTCAAAACTAGTTAAAGGAAATACTTTTTCCACACAATGCAAAATTAGACTGTAGAACTCACTGCCACACGATAACACAGAGGTCAAGAGTTCATAGGATTTTTAAAATGGCCATTTCTATGGATAATGAGAGGATTCAGAGTTACAGTAGGAAGGATTACAAACAGCAACAAGAGTTTTAGAAGGAATTTAAACCCTAATAGGGGTTGGGAAGCAACTTTTCCAGGCACCAGGTTGTCCCTGCACCTTCGTCTGTAAGATCTAGTGCCAGAGTGTCAGAGGCAGAATACTGCACTAGATGGATCTTGGGTCTGATCCAGTCTGATAATTCCTGTGTTCTTCTCATGTAATGTTAGTATGTTGGACCTTTTCGTAGCATCTAGAGGACTCAGATTAAGAGATTTTAAGGCCAGAAAGGACCATGAGATCATAGTCTGACTTCCTGAATAGCCCAGGCTATAGAATTTCACCCAGTTTTTTTTTAAATATATGGAGATATCCTATCTCCTAGAACTGGAAGGGACCCTGAAAAGTCATTGAGTCCAGCCCCCTGCTTTCACTAGCAGGACCAAGTACTGATTTTGCCCCAGATCCATAAGTGGCTCCCTCAAGGATTGAGCTCATAACCCTGGGTTTAGCAGGCCAATGCTCAAACCACTGAGCTATCCCTCCCCCCTATGAATGCAGTTATCCCTGCATTGGGCCCAGTAGCTTGTATCTGGCTAAAGCATCTTCCAGAAAGGCACCCACTGATTTGAGGACATCACAAAATGGCGAATCCACCACTTCCCTTGATGGTTTGTTCCAATGAGATGGATCTCTGTGATAAACATCTTTCATTGATGGAAATAATTTTGGGAAGAAAATGTGAGTCATCTTTGAAGATTGTTTCAGTGTTCCATATTCCACGTACATTTTCACCTGTGGCTTCTGCTTCCTTCTGCCAAACACTGATAGTTACGTTTGCGTCAGTAACTGATAAAGACGGGAGCATCTGAAGCATCCATCACATTTAAGTTAAAACTATTGTGCCGGGATCCCCAGGATGCAGCCTGGGACTGTGGGACCACTGTGCCCCCTTAACTCCTCAGCCTGGGCTGTCTCTCACAATGCTTTGCTAGTGACCAGCAGCAAACCCCTCCAGGCACTGTGATCACTCAGCACAGCCGTATGTGGAGCCCCACACCCAGCTCGATTGCATGAATGCTCCCAGAGCCACTCATGAATCACAGAGAAAGGCACCAGCCGAATCGCCCCAGCTCCCAGCCTTGTACCTCAGGAATATACCATCTTGCACTGCTCAAGACAAGCAATGCAGATTTATTAATTGGTTCACCACTTCATCAATGGAAAGTGGATATATACCAGCCTTTGTAAACCTGAACAGATTTACCGAACACTTCAGGCAAACTCATTGGTAAAGATAAACAGTAAAACAAGTTTATTGACTACAAAAGATAGATTTTAAGTGATTATAAATAATAGGCAAAAAGTCAGAGTTAGTTACCAAAAGAAAAGAAAATATAAGCACGCAGTCTAAACTCTCAACCCTATTAGACTGGGCACAATCCAGATTAAGCAGTTTTTCTCACCCCACCAGATATTGCAGTTCATAGTACACAGGTTTCACCCTTGAAACCTGGGCCAGTCTCCTCTTGGAGTCTTCAGTCTTCTCAGTGTCCTTGTTGCTTGAAGCATAGGTGGGGGCAGGAGAAAGGCAAAGCATGTGGCCACTGTATTCTGTTTTATACCCTTAGTCCATGTGCTTGGAGAACACAAGTGCAGGCATGTCTGGTGGACATTGCTATGTCCCCAGGCAAGGTTGAGCAATTTCTCTGGTGTGGCCTTGTGCCAGTGAGTCATTGAATTGTAGCTCCCTTGCTGGACAATGGCTGGTGATGTCTGTTCAGCACCCACCCGGGTGTTGGTACCTCCCTTGTCATTGTCTCTGGAGAGCTAGTATCTGGGCGCCTCCCAAACCCACAGCATATTTTAGTGACAGCCATACAACACAATCTCATAACTTCATATGCAC
Organism: Emys orbicularis; assembly: GCF_028017835.1. Classification (NCBI taxonomy): domain Eukaryota; kingdom Metazoa; phylum Chordata; order Testudines; family Emydidae; genus Emys; species Emys orbicularis. Next base: position 144,000,605 of record NC_088684.1, on the reverse strand, counting down.
TAATGATAAACATATTTAGCTAGAACAATGGCTTTCAGCAGTTCATAACCTTTCCCCTAATACCTCACATGGTGTGCTTTATGTGAAATATCACAATTATATATAAATGATGAATATGGGAGTTACATGGCGCTCCCCCGACATATATTTTCCCTGATATATCTTGAGCTACATAGGTGCACACAAAAAGAGTTTGAGCTTTCGATCAACCAGCTTCATTAGGTCAGCACTTTCCATTTCAAAACCTATATCTACTGCAGGTGAGAAAATGTTTGCTTTGATATGGAAGCTCAAGCTTGGATCACAATATTGTGAATAAAGGGCAGAGGGGTGAGGGTCTAGGCAATCAGATGGTGGAGTCTGTCCCCCCTGATTTTCACTATAATGCTGTGTTGTGGTATTTCACTGTGCATTAACATGAATGCATCTTGCACCTCTGTACTCAAGGTGTTGCTTTATTTTGCCACTATTTTGAGGAATAGGGGGTCACTGTCTGATTTTCTAATGTAGGAGCTCAAGTGATCAGAGGACATTTGGGGGAATTATTGTTTACTTTTGAATTTTGTCTGTGCTGTTTGTCGTTAACCAAGATTTTATTGGCCATTGAAGCTGATCGGTAAAATGGACAAAAAGAGATATGGCAGGTCCTCTTTGACATGGCTGTGAAACACCTCACCTTTCTCTGCACCCTAATCAAATCCCATTGCAGCAATGGCTCCCAAACGATTGCCCCATGTGCCATAGGTGGGCCATGGAACTCTTGCCCTGAGCTGGCTTGAATTTCTGAAACCGACACCCGACTCCCTGTGGCGCTGTGTCTCCCTCTAGAGGTGACTGACATGGGTAGAGGTTGAGCAGCCTGCCTTAGCTTCCAGAGCTGCGTCTTTCAGGTCAGGCAGGAGTGGCACATTCTTTAAGATTCAGAGGTCCCAGCTTCTATGTTCACTATTGATGACCCACCCAGGGGTGTGGTGTTTCATTTCCAACTGCTTCTATAGGTGTCTGAGCTCTTCACTGCAAAGAAGAGGCTGGAGGCCTGGAAAAGCATCTGGAAATAAGGAGGACAAGTTGGCCTGTCCTCTCCTCCTAGGGGCTGCTGCTATGTAGAAGGGGGCAGGAACAAGTGCCAACCCCAGGAGTCAGAGTCTCCAGGAGGACTGGAGTCACCTGCTGCCAGGCGGAATGGAATGTACAGGGCAGCAAGGTGATGCATTTAGGGATGACTAACAAGAATTTTAGTTATAAGTTAGGGACGCATAGGTTGGAAGTGACGGAGGAGGAGAAGGACCTCGGAGTCCTGGTTGATCGCAAGATGACTATGAGTCGGCAATGTGACGTGGCTGTGAAAAAAGCTAATGCGATCTTGGGATGCGTTAGGCGAGGTATTTCTAGTAGGGACAGGGAGGTGCTGCTTCCGTTATACAAGGCGCTGGTGAGACCTCATTTGGAGTACTGTGTGCAGTTCTGGTCTCCTATGTTTAAAAAGGATGAACTCAAACTGGAACGGGTACAGAGAAGGGCCACTAGGATGATCCGAGGAATGGAAAACCTTTCCTATGAAAGGAGACTCGAGGAGCTCGGTTTGTTTAGCCTAACCAAAAGAAGGCTGAGGGGGGATATGATTGCTCTCTTTAAATATATCAAAGGGATTAATACCAAGGAGGGAGAGGAATTATTTCAGCTTAGTAGTAATGTGGATACGAGAACGAATGGATATAAACTGGCCGTGGGGAAGTTTAGGCTTGAAATTAGACGAAGGTTTCTGACCGTCAGAGGGGTAAAATTTTGGAACAGCCTTCCGAGGGAAACGGTGGGGGCAAAGGACCTCTCTGGCTTCAAGATTAGGCTTGATAAGTTTATGGAGGGAATGGTTTGATGGGATAATGTGATTTTAGTCAAATAGGCATTAACGGGCCATCGCGGGTAAAATGAGAGTCCGGCTGTAGAATCTTGCCTGTATGCTCGGGGTTCTGCTGATCGCCATATTTGGGGTCGGGAAGGAATTTTCCTCCAGGGTAGATTGGCAGAGGCCCTGGAGGTTTTTCGCCTTCCTCCGCAGCATAGGGCAGGGGTCGCAGGCTGGAAGATTCTGTTGTGGGTGAGTCAGCTTTTGTGGCCTGCATCATGCGGGAGGTCAGACTAGATGACCATATTGGTCCCTTCTGACCTTAAAGTCTATGAGTCTATGAGTCTATGAGTCTATGAGCAAGGAATGAGGCAGCTGAAGAAAAATACTAGCCAGGGATGCAGAACTTGTTCAGGGCCCAAATTGAAGAAACTGGGAGTCTTTGTCAAGGGCTGATTTCTCCTGGAGTTTCTTTCTCCTCTGACCCCTGTGGTTGGTTGGTTGGTGTGAGTCTCCATGCCTTAGGCCTTGTCTACACTACGAGAGTACTTCGATTTTAGTTAATTCGACTATGTGGAATCGATATTACTAAGTCGAACGTGTGTGTCCACACTAAGGACAGTAATTCGACTTTGTGAGACTTTGTGAGTCCACACTAACGGGGCAAGCGTCGACATTGGAAGCGGTGCACTGTGGGCAGCTATCCCACAGTTCCCGCAGTCCCCGCTGCCCATTGGAATTCTGGGTCGAGCCCCAAATGCCTTCTGGGTAAAAAAATGTGTCGAGGGTGCTTTTGGGCGCCTGTCGTCATCCGTCCGTCACTCACGCCCTCCCTCCCTCCCTCCCTGAAAGCGCCGGTGGGAAATCAGTTCGCGCGCTTTTCTGATTACTGACAGCGCGGACGCCACAGCAGTGCGAGCATGGATCCCGCTGCGACCATCGCTGCAGTTGTGGCAGTTCTCAACGCCTCGCAGCTTCTCCTCCACCTGTACCAGAGGCAGCTGCAGATCAATCATGAGAGGAGGCTACGGCACCACCGTGACGGCATGAAGTCGGACACTAGCTCCGACCTCTCTGAGAACATGAGACCCAGCGCCCAGGACATCTCGCTGTCACTGGGTCTTGTTGATACTGTTGAACGGCGATTCTGGGCCCGTGAAACAAGCACAGAATGGTGGGACCACATAGTGCTGCAGGTCTGGGATGAATCCCAGTGGCTGCGCAACTTTCGCATGCGGAAGGGGACTTTCCTCGAACTGTGTGAGTTGCTGTCCCCTGCCCTGAAGCGAAAGGACACCCGGATGCGGGCAGCCCTGACTGTCCAGAAGCGAGTGGCCATAGCCCTCTGGAAGCTCGCAACGCCAGACAGCTACCGGTCCGTCGCTAACCACTTTGGTGTGGGCAAGTCTACCGTGGGGGTTGCTGTTATGCAAGTAGCCAGGGCAATCGTCAAGCTACTGCTATCTAAGGTAGTGACCCTGGGAAACGTGGAGCTCATCAGAGATGGCTTTGCCGAGATGGGATTCCCAAACTGCGGTGGGGCTATAGATGGGACTCACATCCCTATCCTGGCACCGGACCAACAGGCCAGCCAGTACATCAACAGAAAGGGGTACTTTTCCATGGTGCTGCAAGCACTGGTGGACCATCGGGGACGTTTTACCAATATCTACGTTGGATGGCCTGGCAAGGTTCATGACGCTAGGGTGTTCAGGAACTCTGGTCTGTATAGACGGCTGCAGGAAGGTCTTTACTTCCCGGACCACAAAGTAACTATTGGGGATGTGGAGATGCCTACAGTCATCCTCGGGGACCCTGCATACCCGCTAATGCCCTGGCTCATGAAGCCCTACACTGGCGCACTGGACTCAGGGAAAGAACTATTCAACTACCGGCTCAGCAAGTGCAGAATGGTGGTGGAGTGTGCTTTTGGCCGTCTCAAGGGGAGATGGAGAAGCCTACTCACTCGCTGTGATCTCAGCGAGACCAATATCCCCATTGTGATAGCTGCTTGCTGTGTGCTCCACAATTTGTGTGAGAGCAAGGGGGAGACCTTTATGGCGGGGTGGGAGCTTGAGGCAAATAGCCTGGCTTCTGATTACGTCCAGCCAGACAGCCGGGCGATTAGAAGATCCCAGCGGGACGCGCTGTGCATCAGGGAGGCTTTGAAAGCCAGGTTCCTGACTGAGCAGGGTCTCCAGTGACTGTTCACTTTGTGGACACAGATACTGAACCTGCCCCCGTTTCTTTACCCAGTTACTGTTGACTATCCTTCCAAGTTACATACCCCCTTCCCCACCTTCCCAACAAATAAAATCTGTTCCGTTTTGTTACTGAACAAGGTTCTCTTTCTTACTGTTTTCGCGGGAATGTTTTAAACCGGGGACGCAGACTGTGGCGGGGGGCTGGTTTATTGTTTTGATGCAAATGATGCTTCTAAACTCCGGGAATGACAGGCTCCGCAGTGCTGGATTGGTTGTTTCAACGCAGCCTGCCAGCAGTCCTGGGCGGGACTGCATGTATGTGTCGGCCAAGTGACTTTCTGGCAGGGGGCGGAGGGTAACAGATCCCCTGCTGCGTGGCTCTGTGATCCAGGATAAGGACCGCGGCAGAAGATCTGTAACTGCCCTCCCCCGCCACAAAGTCACAGATCAACCCCCTCGCACCCCAGAACATGAAAACCGCCTCCCAGACTGACCAGGGTAACTGGTGACTGTACTGTGTATGTGTCCTGATGCTGGACCTGCCCCCGCCTCTGTAGCCTGCTACAGGTGACTGTCCTGTCCAAGTAACAAACCCCTTCCCCCCCTTCAGACAGAATCCCCTCTAAAAGACACTCTCGGAAACAGTACTTAACAGAAACAGATGTTTTATTATGAACCGCACATGAAAAGGGGGGGAGGAAACTTGGACGTGGGCTATTGTGAGATGGGTAGGAAAGGGCTTTTCAAACTTTGGAACGAGAGCCTTCCATTGCTGCAGCAGTGTGCAGGGGCCGACTGAAAGTTTTAACGGCCCTTGCCGCCCCTCCTTCTTTGGACTTTTGGTGAGGGGGGTGTGGGACTTGGTGGCGGGGGAGGGCGGTTAGAGATAGACAGCAGCAGGGCTCTGTCCTCCTGCCTCCGGTCTTGCAGAACATCCACTAGGCGCCGGAGCGTCTCCGTTTGCTCCCTCATTAGTCCAAGCAGGGTTCGAGTAGCCTGCTGGTCCTCCTGGCGCCACCTCTCCTCCCGTTCCATGACTGCTCTGTGCATTTGTGACAAGTTCTCCCTCCACTGTGTCGTCTGGGCTGCCTGCTCTCGTGAGCACTCCATAAGTTCATAAAACATGTCTTCACGCGTCTTTCTCTTCCTTCTCCTAATCTGCGCTAGCCTCTGGGAGTGTGATGCCAGGCTGGGTTGGGAGACAGTCGCAGATGTGTCTGTGGGAATGGGAAAAAGGGAGTAAATTCCTGAGACAGATAAATGAAGTTGCTAACAAAGAACATAGTCTTTCTCTGTGAACAACACCATGCACTGGACCTTTCACATGCGCACACAGGACAAGGTCGAATTTTCGGCCCTCGCCTTCAGTGCCTGGGGTCTTGCAGTTGCGATCAGAGAAGCGTGGCAGGACACCTCTACTTTTGTTGCAGGAAAACATGGTAAGCCGTAGACTTGTGGCAGCTTAAAAATGTAATAGTAGCACTGGGCTCCTTTCGCACTGAATGCAAGGCCACTCTCTGCTGGCAGCAATCAGGGAAGCATGAGCTCTGCCCCTGTCCCACCACCTCGCGGCTGTCCCCGGGAAAGATCACTGTATGCTGCCCCTCTGCCGCCTCCACCGCGTGGCTGTAAAGCAGTCCCAATACTAACATTCCCCTCCCTAATTTAAAGCAGGGCGTCATGTGCGATATAACTCTAATGAGGATCTCGGAGAGCGAGAGGGGAAGAATGCTTCGGGAGACCATGCAGAGGCCAGGGCCGTATGCCGCCATGCTGTGCCGTGCCATGATCCCAGACTACTTACTGGACTCATGGCGTGGGAACGTGTGTTACCACGGTGGACCAGTTATGTTAAAATTACATGTTTAGATGTTTAAAGCACTCACTGCTTGATCCTTCCCCTGATTCGGTGTCCGGGGTAACGGCTGTGGATGGTTGGTAGGGGATCTCGGTAAGGGTGATGAAGAGCTCCTGGCTGTCGGGGAAATCAGTGGTGCAAGCGCTGTCGACTGCCTCGTCCTCCTCATCTCCTTCCTCATCTTCCCCGTCCGCTAACATTTCCGACGAGGAACCGGCCGTGGACAGTATCCCATCCTCTGAGTCCACGGTCACTGGTGGGGTAGTGGTGGCGGCCGCACCTAGGATGGAATGCAGTGCCTCGTAGAAACGTGATGTGTGGGGCTGGGATCCGGAGCGTCGGTTTGCCTCTTTGGTTTTTTGGTAGCCTTGTCTCAGCTCCTTGATTTTCACGCGGCACTGCGTTGCATCCCGGCTGTATCCTCTCTCTGCCATGGCTTTAGAGATCTTCTCGTAGATCTTTGCATTCCTTCTTTTGGAGCGCAGCTCTGAAAGCACGGACTCATCGCCCCACACAGCGATGAGATCCAAGACTTCCCGATCAGTCCATGCTGGGGCCCTCTTTCTATTAGATTGCACGGCCATCTCTGCTGGAGAGCTCTGCATCGTTGCCAGTGCTGCTGAGCTCTCCACGCTGTCCAAACAGAAAATGAGATTCAAACTGCCCAGACAGGAAAAGGAATTCAAATTTTCCCGGGGCTTTTCCTGTGTGGCTGGTCAGAGCATCCGAGCTCGAAGTGCTGTCCAGAGCGTCAACAGAGTGGTGCACTGTGGGATAGCTCCCGGAGCTATTACCGTCGATTTCCATCCACACCTAGCCTAATTCGATATTGCCATTTCGAATTTAGCGCTACTCCTCTCGTTTTCGAGGAGTACAGAAGTCGAATTTAAGACAGCTCTATGTCGAATTAAATAGCTTCGTGGTGTGGACGGGTGCGGGGTTAATTCGATGTAACGGCGCTAAATTCGATATAAACTCCTAGTGTAGACCCCTAGTCTCCCATTTTGGCTTGGTCGGGAGCCCCAGCTTTATGTTACATGTCAGAGATCTCTGGTGCCACCAGTAGCGATCGCTCCCTGTATTGACAGTGCTTTGCGGAGCACAGGGAGGGTCGGGTAGGCAGGTTCTGATTTGGAGTTGTGCTGGGTACAGAGACAACAGCAGGTGCTAGGGAGAGGATACCTAGAAACAGTGCGATGGGCTCCATTTGATGCCACGCACACTGTGCGAACACAAGGTTACATAGACAAGTGTTTTAAATGCAGCAGTGTGAACAAACAGCCGGTGCAGTTTTATGGCTGTACTTAAATTCACATAAACTATTCCAACGTGACTTTTGCAGGTAGAAAAGGCCTTAGTTCTCCTTGTCACCTTCTTTCTGCTGTTAGCTAGTTTTCTTTACTTCCCCACCCATAGACTTGTCTGAGACAGAGAGGAATGTCCAAATTAGAAGGCCCTGTCAGCAAAGTTGCTAAGGAAAAAGTTCCCTGTACACTGCATGACGCTTCCTACACCAACTCCTACCATGCTGGTGAAAACTCAAACCTTATCTGGCCGGTGCATAATATTTTCTACCCAAACTGCTAGAAGCTTTTGCACCACAGTAAACCTTATGGGCCTGCGCTGAGTTTCCTGTGCCAAGCCAGTTGAAACTTTCAGAGCATCTTATAGTTATAAAGAATGAGAAAATTCCCAATAGACTTTGTGTGTGTGGGTGTGAGTGTGGTATTCTTCTGAACTCCGCCCACAAGGTGAGCCCCGCCCACTTTACTGATTGCAGGAACTCATAATATGATCATGCCATCTCTACTGGCTCTCCCTTAGTCAGGTGCAGATAGCCCATAGGCACAATGGGTCAAAATTTTGAAAGCACCTAGGACTTGGATTCTAAGTCCCTTTGACTTTCCCATGGTAGAGCGGGATGGACACCTAGCCAGCTGCCCCCATCACTGACAAAACTGTCAGCCCCAAAAGTTCAAAAATCATGGTCAGACTCCCCAAAAAATCATGAAACTTTCCTGAAAAAAAAAAATCAAGCGATCAAAGGCCACAATTTTTTTTCCTGATTTTCACCAAATTAATTCCAATCTAGATAGTTTCTTGGGAAATAGATCTTGTGAAACAATTATTTCAAGAGCGAAGTCGGGATGACCAAAGTAACTGTGCTGATGCGATATGCCTGGTTATTCTGTTTACGTGAATGGACAAGGCAGTGAGGTATGTCGGGGTAGGATGCCCATATGTATAGTATGGGTCTCCTTATGCCATCCTATTTTTCTGCTTCAGAGACAAAGGGTGTTCTCAGGAAATGATGATAGGTAACTACTTCTCTGCCTCTACTGCTCACCTCCAAAACCCCACCATGCTTAATTCTCTCCCGCCTGTCCTAACCACCTACATGAAGCGCTTGGGTGAAGTCTTGGTCCCAAATGCAGATGACATCCAACTTTACATCTCCAGCATCTCCAAAGCAACCAGCACCATCTCCCAGCTGTCTGACTGCCTGGCTGAGCTCCAGACTAAAAGGCAGGGACTGATGCAGAACCAGGGCAAAGTTGGAGGTGAAGTTGCCGCTAACGTTTTGAGAACTTGGTGGTGGTGGTTTCTACCACCTCACCCTCTACTCAGGGCGCCTGTCCACAGATGGTCAGATTGGTCCAAAGAATTGTTCTGGATTGCTAAGTGATGCTGGATGCTCAAATAGCCATGGCTGCTAAAACTTCATTTTCCATTTGGAACTGGCCAGGAAACTGTGCCCCATCTTTTCACACAGAAACCCAGCCTCAGAGATGTAGCCTTTGTGACCGCCTGCCTGCATTACTCTTTCAGTGGTTACACCTAGGCATGAGCCCAGACTTTCTACAGCAGAGCTGGTCAGGACCCAGAATTCCTGTTCCACAGAAAAATCTGAAATTGTAAATTTTGTTTTATCCAGAATAGGCACAAAAATGAGACATTTCTAAGTTTCTTGCAGAATTACAGCTAGGACTCTGGGTACGCTGGGAACAGTGGGAAGCCTAACTGGCAGCTGGCAAGCTGGTTGGGCAGCCAGGGAATGAGACAGCCCACCTGCTCGTGGAGTTGAGCAGCCCACCCGTCCATGCACCAGGTGAGCAGCCAGACAGCTTGTGAGTCAGCCAGCTGTGGCACTGGGCAGTCTGCCTACCTGTTTCCATCAAAAGTTTGAGCAGAATTGACATGTCCCTGCAGAATGTTTAGATTCCATCAAATCAGCATTTTCTAATGGAAAATTGTTTCAACCAGCCCTGTTATACAAGTGTCATTTGTAGCCACCAAGAATGCATCCTCCTGGCACTGGCTGTCTCTGACAGCTCGATATAGAATAATAGGTCAAGTTCTCTTATTACTCTTCAAGATCCTCAGTGGAATTAGCCCAAGATACCTCACAGAGCCTCCATTTTTCCATGGCTGCTCCTCTTGAGAGCCAAGTTCCTCAAAACTATGAAACCGTACGTTCTGAAGGAGAATGGTGCATGACTGCACGACAGGCTGGAAATCGCTCCCACAGGAGGGAGGGATGACCATCAAGCTCACTGCGTTCAGAACAAAGTGTTAAATTATTTCTTCAGCTTCCACAACCACAATCGAACCAGCAACCAAGGAGTAGAAATCTGACAAGTATTGAGACCACTGTCTAGCGTGGTGACCAATATTGTCTCATTGTTTCCTTGTACTCCCCCATCTGTCTCTGTCCCTCTGTTGTGTCTTTTCTCTTCTATTTACATTGTCAGCTCTTCGGGGCAAGGACCATCTATTTGTTCTGTTTGTACAACGCCTATCACAATGGGCTCCTGACCCACAAGTGGGGCTCGCAGCTATACCCCACCTTTTTAACAAAAAACATTAGTGCAGAATTCATGTCCCCCGCAAACTCCCCTCTGCCCCCCTCAGAATAATACATTGTCAGGGAGGCACTGCAGTTATACCTTTCACCCACCAGGGGCTTCTGTCATCAGAAGAGAGGGCAGCTGGCTCACCGTTGGAGCAGCCAGGTGCAGAGATGGAGGGGGCATTTTGGCCTTGGCCTCCTCCCCCCTACTTCTACAAAGATTCTGGCGAGCTTGGCTCACAGGCGCTACCCCAGTTAAAATAACGAATGATGATAGTAAAGTAGAAAGAGGAGAAGACAAGAGAGAAGGAGGGGAAAAAAGCCAAAGTCCCCATTGATTTGGGGAAGTAGGAAGAATTAGGCCACTGGTCTATTTTGATTATGACAAGAACTGGTTGAAGTTATTTCAATTATTTTTTCATTGAGGTTTCAGTAACATTTTGTGGAAAAAATCATTTTAATTTTTTCAGATTTTGAAACAAAACAAAAAAATCTGAAACTTTGTTTCATGATTGTGGGAGAAAATCCCATTTCCTTTCACTTTAAAAAACAACACTGCTTTTATTCACCTGGGTAAAAAAAAGGGAGGGAAAAAAAATAGAGAAAGTGGGACATTTCCCACCAAAACAAAAATTAATGTTATTGAAAAATTTAATTTCAATTTTTTTGTCAAGAAATGAACAATGTAGAACAAACCATTTTTTAAAATTTTCATTAAATATATTTACCTTAAATTGACCAATACTAGTTCTGACATTTGTTTAGGGAACTCAGCAGTGTGTAAGAATTATAAATAAATAATAATAAAAATACCTAGCTCTTATATAGAGAGACACAGTGGGTGAGGTAATTTCTTTTATTAGACCATGTGGCGGGGCGACAACTCACCGGCATGGCACCTCCTGCTGGGTCGTCCTGGGAATTAGCTCTTCCAGCCCGGAGCGCCCTCTGCAGGCCAGTGTCTCACCTGCCGCTGGCCCCATGTCCCTCCCAGACCCCGGTGCCCTTCTATGTCTGGGTTCTGCCCCCCCCACAGTAACCCACATTCTGGGTCTCCCCACCTAAGGGAACCCCCAACCCTCTTTCCCCACCTTGACTCAGTGGCTACTGCCAGTCACCATCTAGCCCCTGCTCCCTGGGGCAGGCTGCAGTCTATAAACCACTCATCATCAGCAAGGGGAGTTGGACCAGCTGCCTCTGCCTGTCTCTGGGCTGCCCCTCTGCAGCCCCAGTACCCTTTGTGGGCCCTTAACTCGGCCTGCAGCCTGGGGCTTTTCTAGGCTGGAGTTCCCCAGCTCCCTCTACCCTTCCCCAACACTGCTCCACCCTAGGTACCCTCCTCAGCTTCCCAGGCAGCCAGGTCCTTTTCTCTCTAGGGAGCTAGAGAGAGTGTCTCTCCTCTCAGTCGCTGGCCCTCAGCCCTCTTATAGGGCCAGCTGTGGTCTGATTGGGGTGTGGCCCCACCTGTGGCTGCTTCCCCCAATCAGCCTGGCTTTTCTCCGCTGCAGCCCTCTCCCAGGGCTGTTTTATGCCCTTCAGGGCAGGAGTGGGGTGACCACCCCGCTACAGACCAACTTCTGCTGGTGAAGATATTACCTCACCCCCCCCCCCCTTGTCTCCTAATGTGCTAGGACTGACATGGCTACAACACTGCATATAGCTCTGATATAATACATTTCATTGGTAGATCTCAAAATGCTTTCCAATTTTTAATGCATTTATCCTCACAACACCCATGTGAGGTAGGGAGCTGTTATTATCCCTCATTTACAGATGGGGGAGCTGAAGCACAGAGCGGGGTGGCAATTTGCATAGGCCAATGGGACTATGGAATACCCATGAAGAGAGCATCGTTAACTTCAGTGGTAGGGGGAGGCCGAGCATACCTCTCAACCTTCCACCCTGCCAGTATGTGACACCAGCAATTGTAATGTATGAAAAGGAACCAATATAGGTGGAACATGTGGGTTTGGTTGTGCCTCATGCCCTAATTAACTGATTGTAATGTTCTTGTAATTATAAACCCTGTTTTTAAAGGTATCTTCTCACTGTGACAATTATAAACCTGTTTCTTTTAAAAAAGAAAACTGGGAAAACAACTTATATTCTAGCCAACTATGACAGCTCTCCTCCATGGGTTATTTCAGGCCTTGAGCTCTGGGCTTCCAATCCCCAGCACAATGCACTACTGCTTCATACATGAGTAATTGTCATTTATGGGGACCAGCCACTAGAGGTGGACTTGACACACACTTTACCAGTGGATTATTGAACTGTTTGCTAGACGGCAGTGTAATCTTGGAGATCAGGATTCCAAGAGTCTAGCCCTGATTCTGGCACAGTAGTGAAGTGGTTCGATGAGGTGCTGTATTGAAGTGTCAGAAGAAGAGGTGGTGCTGGAACAAATTGTTATTTTTAAGTAACAAATCACCAGGCCCAGATGATCCAGCTGTACAGTCTGAAGGAGTTCAAGTATGAAGTGGCTGAGCTGGTAGCAAAGATATGTGATAGCTCATAAAAACAGCTACTGTACCAGAGGACTGGAGGATGGTAAATGTTGTACAGTAGAACCTCAGAATTATGGAGGTTGTTCATAGCTCTGAAATGTTCATTACTCTGAAGAAAACGTTCTGGTTGTTCTTTCAAAAGTTTACAACTGAACGTTGACTTAATACAGCTTTGAAACTTTACTATGCAGAAGAAAAATGCTGCTTTCCCTTTTTTTTTTTTAGTAATTTGCGTTTAACACAGTACTGTACTGTATATGCTTTTTTTTTTTTTGTCTCTGCTGCTGCCTGATTGCGTACTTCCGGTTCCAAATGAGGTGTGTGGTTGACTGGTCAATTCGTAACTCTGGTATTTGTAACTCTGAGGTTCTACTGTACCTGTATTTAAGAAAGGCTCTGAGGGGAGCTGGGGAATGACAGACCAGTAAACCATACATCTGTATCTGATAATCTTGTTGAAATTATAATTAAAATGAGAATAATAAAACACCTGGAAGATTATGATATGATAGGGTCTAACCAGTGTGGTTTCTGTAAAGGGAAATTTTTTCTTAGATTGTTAGCTCTTCGGAGCAGGGACTGCTTTTTTGTTCGGTGCTTGTCCAGCATCTGGCACCGTGGTCCATGACTGGGCATCTAGGTGCTATGGGGATATAAATAATAATCTGTTAGAAGTCAGGTAAAGGAAAACCACTGACGTAATGTATTTAGACTTTCAAAAGGCCTTTGACAAAGTACTTCAGAAGAGGCTATGTCATCATGGGGTGAGAAGAAAACTTTTGTCATGGATCAAAAACTGGCTTGGAGAGAGGAAACGAAGAGTAGGAACAAATGGCCAATTTTCATCATGGCAAAAGGTTAATAGCAGGGACCACAAGGTACCGTATAGCAAAATCTGCAGCTGACAAAGTTATTTAGGTTAGTCAGAATCAGGAAATTCAGAAAGACCAAACCAAATTAGGTGACTGGGTAACGTGATGGCAGATGAAGTTCCATGTTGATAGATGAAATGCACATTGGAGGGAAACATTTGACACTGAAAGGCAACAGATTCAAAACTGAGCAAATACTTTTCACTCAAACCATCACTAGACTGTGTAACTCACTGACACAGGATATCATGGGTGCCAAGAATTTAATAAGATTCAAAGGTGGATTGGACGTTTATATGGATAACAACATCAAGAGTTATAACAGTTAATACAAACTAAGAGTTTTGGAAGAGATATACAACCTCATGTTTCAAGGTTCAAACTCATCTCTATTGCTTTGGGAGATCAGGAACCAGGCTTTCCTGGAGGACAGATTACACCACATCTTTCAACTGTGCCTTGCACTTTCCTCTGCAGAATCTGGTCCTGGTCCCTGTCAGAGCCAGGATACTAGACTAGATGGATCACGAGTCTGATACAGTCTGGCAATTCCTATGGCTCTATAACCAAAGCACATTTAAAGTAACTGAGTGGCTAAATCTTGGAGTTATCCTATTACAGATCTGGGTTCTTGTCCTACCTCTGCCTGAAGTTACTTTCTGCAACATCTTTCCTATTCCAGAGCTTAACTACTCTTACAGTTAGACATTTTTTTCCCTACTATCTAACCTAAACCTTTCTTGCTGCTGACTTTTGTCCTACCTTCAGTGGCCATATAGAACCGTTGGCCACCATCCTCTTTATAACAGCCCTTAACATATTTGAAGACTGTTATCAGTCTGATTCCCTCAAAACTAAACATGCCCAGTGTTTTTAACCTTTCCTCATAGGTCAGATTTTCTAAACATGAGATCGTTTTTGTTGCCTTCCTCTGGACTCTCTCCAATTTGTCCACATTTTCCCAAAGTGTGGTGCCCAGAATTGGACACTGTACTTCAGCTGAGCCCTCACCAGTGCCAAGGAGAGTGGGACAGTTACCTCCCGTGTCTTACATGCTACACTCCGGTTAATACACCCCAGAATGATGTGACCCTTTTGCAGCTGCATCAGATTGCTGACTCATATTCTATTTGTGATCCACTGTAACCCCCCGATCCTTTCCAGCCATACTACCACCTAGCCAGTTCTTCCCCATTTTGTAGTTCTGCATTTGATTTTTCCTTCCTAATTGCACTTGTCTTTATGGAATTTCATCTTGTTGAATTCAGACCAATTCTCCTATTTATCAAGGTTCTTTTCAGTTCTATCCCTGTCCTCCAAAGTGCTTGCAACCCCTCCCAGCTTGGTATCATCTGCATATTTTATAAGCATACGCTCCACACCATTAGCCAAGCAATTAATTAAAATATTAAATAGTACTAGGCCCAGAATTGATCCCTGTGGAACCCCATGCCCTCCCAGTTTGACAGCGAACCATTGATAACTGCTCCTCTGAAACCTGCTCTTTGAGTATGGTCTTTCAATCAGTTGTGCACCCATCTTATAGTAATTTATTCTAGACTGTATTTCCCTAGTTTGCTTATGAGAATGGCTTGTGGGACTGTGTCAAAAGCTATAGCACATTGACTGCTTCACCCAATAGTTTGGGACTCATGGATATCTGGGTTCCAGCTCAGCGTACATTGCGGTAGGCTACAGGTTGAGCGGTAGCCTGCCTTTGTGGCAGAGACAGCCTGATTCAGACTAAATGTGGCAGAGACAGCCTGATTCAGCAAAATCCAGTACACCTGAGAGGTGTGAGTTGTGCAGGGGAGGAACAGAGCTAGAGTAGTGCTGGAAAGGGGACACAAGCAGGGGGTAGTAGTGAGGTGAGGGGAAGGACACTTGCAGGAGCTTTGTGTGTGTGTGTGGCAAAGGGGGGGATAGAGGTAGAAGTGCTAGCCGGAAGGTGACACTTGCAGGGGCTATGTAAGGGGGATAGCTGGGCAGGGAGAGAACAGTGGTAGGGGGTGTGTTGGGGGTAATTAGAGGAACTGGCGTGGGGGAGGAGACATTTGTAGGCAGCTAGCAGTGCAGGGATTGGGATGAGTATGCTTGGCTGCAGGAGCTCTGCAGGACAGGGGGAGGGGTAGCAGTGCAGGGAAGGTTAAATTGGTGCAGGCAAGAAGGGGCATTTGCAGAAGATCATCTGCTGGGTGGATGGCACTTATAGGAACGGGGGTGGTGGTAGCAATGTCGGGGAGGCACTTGTAGGACTTGGGGGAAGCAACGCTGGGGGATCAGTAGCAGCACAGGGGCAGTTGCAGGAGTTGGGGGTAGCAGTGTGGGGGGCCAGGGCCAGCTCTGGCTTTTTTGCCGCCCCAAGCCAAAAAAAACAAACAAACCTGCGGGGCGGCCGGAGCGGCAAGGCAAAAAAAAACCAACAACAAAACTGTGCAGGGTGGCTGGAGCCAGGGTACAAACTTTCGGTGCCACTCCCCCGGCCGTGCTGGCTAGTGGGACTCCCTGTGCTGCAGACGTGCCCCGGGCAGCGGGGGTGGGGTGGGGGAGGGAGCGGGGGGGAAAGAGAGAAGGGGGGCGGCCAGGGCTTCCTTCAGCCAGGGTGCTTGCCACTCAGCCCCTCCTGCCGCACCGCCTGCTGGGAGGGCTCCACGCCGCTCCCGCCTGCAGGTGAATTGAAGGTCGGAGGGAAGGGAAGGACGGGCTGCTGGGCTTGCTGCAGACCTGGCACCAGCTGGGGCAGACGGAGCGCACAGCCCGCTCCCAGCAGGGCGCTCCCCTCCTCCGCGTCGCTGCCCCCTACAGGGCGGCCGGAGCGGCGAACCAAAAAAATAGGGGAAAAAAGGGCGGCTGTGCCACCCTAGGATTGGACGGAATGCCGCCCCTTAGAATCTGCCGCCCCTAGCACAAGCTGGTGCCTGGACAGGGCAGTGGGGGGCATAATTTGCAGGGCTGGGTGTGATAGTATCAGGGGCCACCGGGGGGAGCAGTGCAGGGGGCAGAGATGTGGGGGGCTTTGTGAGGAGCTGGGAGTCCCAGCCCTAGGGGTGCGGGGCTGTGGGGGACCATGTTAGGAGCTGGGGGGTCCTAGCCCTTTGGGACAGGGCTGTGTGAGGAGCTGGGGGAACCAAGCCCAGGGGGGTGAACTGTGGGGGGCTGTGAGCGGAGTTGAGGGTCCTGTCCCAGCCCTGGGGTCCAGGGTTGTGGGGGGCTATGTGTGGACCTGGGGGTCCCAGTCCTGGTGGGAGGGGCTGTGGGGGGCTGTGTGAAGAGCTGGGGTCCTAGCCTGGGGGCGGGACTGGGGGGCTGTGAGGGGAGCTGGGGGTCCCAGCCCGGGGGCGGGCTGTGTGAGAAGCTGGGGGGTCCTGGCCTGGGGGCTCTGTGAGGGGAGCTGGGGGTCCCGGCCCAGGGGCTCTGTGAGGGGAGCTGGGGGGTCACGGCCTGGGGGGCTGTGAGGAGTTGGGGGTCCTGGCCCGGGGGGGGCAGGGCTCTGTGGGGAGCTGGGGGTCCCGGCCCGGGGGGGGGCTGTGAGGGGAGCTGGGGGTCCCGGCCGGGGGGGCTGTGTGAGGAGCTGGGGGGGAGGGGCTGTGAGGGGAGCTGGGGGTCCCGGCCCAGGGGCTGTGAGGTGCTGGGGGTCCCGGCCCGGGGGCTCTGTGACGCGCTGGGGCTCCCGCCCCGCTCCAGCCGGTGTCAGCTTGCAGCGGGAGCTCCACCCTCCCGGCCGCACTCCCGACCCTCCCCGGGCGGCGGGGAGCGAGGGGCCGGCCCCGCCGGCTGAGGGAGCGGGGAGGGAGGCAGCAGCGCCGCGCCCGCTCCCCGCCCGCAGCCCGCTCCGCACTCGGCCGGCGCCGCGCGTCGAAGTTGGGCGGGCCGGGCGCACCATGCCCCAGCTGCCGCCCGCGGGCGGCGACGACCTGGGCGCCCCGGACGAGCTGATCCCCTTCCAGGACGAGGGCGACGAGCAGGACAAGGGCGCGGGGCGCGGCTCGGCCCACGGGGACCTGGACGAGCTCAAGTCCTCGCTGGTCCACGAGTCCGAGAACCGCCGCGCCAGCGCCTCGGGCTCCGACTCGGAGGTGAGGGGCCGGGCCGGGGGCTGGAGGTGAGGGGCCGGGGCTGGGGTGAGGGGCAGCGCTCACCCCTCTCCCCTTTGTGTCTCCCCCGCAGGCGGAGCGGCCGCCGCCGCAGCCCCGCGAAAGTTTCCAGAAGCCGCGGGACTATCTCGCCGAAGGTACCGACCCCTTCCCCAGCCCCCCAACCCTCTCTCTGCTCCCCCCGGGGCCCCTGTCCCGCCCTGTGCCCCTTTCCCCAGCCCGCTTCCCACTCCTCCTGCTCCCTTCTGCCCCACAGCCCCCCACTCCCTGCCCACTTGTCCCCTTCTGCTCCCCACCTCACCGCGCCATCCTCCGTCCCCTCTCCCTTTCCCCCTGTGTCCCCCTCTCGGGGGGCGCCCCTGGGAGTTCGCCTTGGACGGGAAGGGTCTCTCAGGTCCCTGCCCAGATCGGTCCCGGCCTGGAGGATTCTCCCCCCCCCCCCCCCCCCGCCGTGCAGCCCTCCTTGGTGTTTACATCCTTCGGATACTTGCAGACGCTTAGCAAGACTTTTAACCTCTTTGTTTTCTTCGTCCGTGTCCGTCGCCCGCCCTCAGACCCTCTCCTCCTCCTCCTCCCTGCTTTCCCACCCCGTCCTCCCTGAGTTAGGCTTACTCCAGGGAAGTAACCCGAGTGTAGAGTAACTCGAGTTAACTTTGCAGTGAAGACCTATCTCTCCCCCCGCCCCCCAACCAACTTCAGCCACTTCTACCATCTTCCCACTCCCGGGCCGCTCTTGGCCTGCTCCCAACCCCACCCCCCTGAATGCCCCTGGCTGAGCCTTTTCTTTTCTCCCCAGTAGTGAGAAGACAGCAAGATGGAGGTTTCTTTAAGGGGCCCCCATATCCAGGTTACCCCTTCCTGATGATCCCAGAGCTGGGCAGCCCCTACCTGCCCAACGGAGCCCTGTCCCCTGGCGGTGCTCGCACAGTAAGTGCTGCTCACTTTGGTTTAGCCCCTCTGCTGTCACCAGAAGAACCCCTTTCTCCCCACAGACACTGTTCAGCTGTCCTTTCACCCTAGCTGAGGAGAGACCCCTGATGTCCAGGGACAGTGTATGTGGTCAGGGAGTGGGGGGCTTTTGCTGTCTTGCGGAGTAGAAATGTCTGCTCTGACTCTTGTTTGTGGCGTTGATTGCATAAAAGCGATCTTTTGTAAAGTAGCTTGGAGCAGCATTTTCATCCTAAGGATCTAATAATATGCGTGATGGGGAAACTGCCCCCGTGGTGAAGTTAGATTTTTTTATTTGGAAGCTGAAGAGATGAGTTGGGCGGTTTTTCTGATCCTCATTCCTTTCCATGGGGTGCATATGTTCCCCTTCGTAAAGCGAGACTTCTCAAAGAATTGGCAGGGATGAGGAAAGTGACAGTTTTGCTCCCTGATTCATTCTTCCTCCTTCCTGGGTTGATCATTCAAGCTGATGCAGGCAGACCGTAATATCCTTGTAGAACCCCACTAAAGTCAGGGTCCAACCCCATGAGGATCTGTTTGTAGGGTTGGGGCCCAAACTTGTCCCCATTGCTCTTTAGGAAGTTATACGTTGTGATATATATAATGATATATAATGTATATATAATGAACATATATTTCAAACAAACACACACATGCCCTAGTTTATTTGACTAATATCACCTTAGATTATGAAAATAGAACTCCAGAATATCAAATCTAATTTTCATTCTTTGATGCTGTTTGGTCACTTTTCACATTTCTCTCAACTTGGAAGGTGAAAACAAGCCCCCTTTCACTTGCTGACACGCAGTTTCTAGTCAGTTTTGCTCACGGTTTCATTGGGGGTGAGGCCCATTTTTTCACTCTGTGGCCCCAATCCTGCAATTGAATGGGCACGGGCAGACCCATGTGCCTGTGCAGAGACCTAGTGACTTCACTGAGATGGCACAGGGAATCCTGGGCTGAGCTGATTGTAGGATTGGGGCTTCTATATCCTGCTCAATGTTAAGAAACCCCAGTCCGGCTTGGGCCCCTTGGGGGCTATTGTAATACAAACATTAATGCATTAGTACTATGCTCTGATGCTTGGTTTACAAACATTGCTCAGGAACGTTTGCTTTAAAATTAAGACTCCAGTGCTGCAATTTGTTGCTCATACATGGAGTTGTGTGCCTGCGCAAACCCCCATTGTATTTAATGGGGGCAGCCCATGTGGACACAGCAGTCTGCCTGTGTGTGACAAATTGCAGGGTCAGGGCCATGGTGTGTGTTTTGTAATTTCATGGAGTCGTTTCTCTTGGATCTGAGTTTTGTAAAAACTTTTTTTTTTTTTAACCACACAGGCACAAAAAATAAGGGATAGACTTGACTTGACAGTATATCTTTAATGGATATTTGAGGGGAAAATCCAAGATTCTTACTTGGTGGTGTATTTGTTTTACTTAACTAGTTTCAGAGCAAGACCCACAGCTCTTATCTGCTGGGGTGGAGCAGTCGATTCTGCAATAACTTTAAAGTTCTATGCAAAAGAAACGTGCATGCTGTTTGATTTCTGACTCCTGCAGTTTAAAACTTGAATGTAAATTCTGGATGGAAAACTAATAAAGAATCCAGTGGGGAGCCCTGTTACATGTGTAAACCTGAGAAACCTGACGAGGGTTTTCTTGTTTGCCCTGCTTTTCTCATTTAAAGGGATCTTTTAGACTTTTTAAAGCTGTTAATGGGCTGACATTGTCTGTCTCTCCATCAGCGTTTAAAGAAGTGATTAAGCAAATTGACCAAGCGTTAGACAGAGTGCAAATGAGAGCAAATTGGAATTCCCCAGAACACAAACCAATGCCCCATCCCCAAATCCTCCACTGCCCTCAGGAGCTCATTGTGTTCCGGTGACCATTAGAGGTTCCCTGCCTGCATGCTTATCCCCAAACAGGAACCTATTATTATCCTTTCCTTGGTGAGGTGCACACCTTATCACAGATCAGTGCCCTCCTCTGGGCTTCTGATTTAATTCTGGAACTTTTGTCTTTTAAGGTGAGGGGCCTGAACAAGATAAATGTGATGCCTGATTGGTGCTTAATAATGATTAAGGGAGGCCTGAGAAACTTTCCCAGCAGAACCAGTTAATTCTGCTGTCATCGTGCTTTTCAGCAATTGGAAGCTGCTCTATTCACTTGTGGCATTAAAACATACCTGGGGCATGGATGGCTTGTTTCCTTGTATGCCTGAAAGCAGCTGGCACGAGCACTTGTACAAATAATGCTCTAAACTAATAGGGTTAGTTAGCATGGAAGGCTTCTCGATTCTTGTATGTTTTACTGCTGTGAAACAAAATCCTTTTAGTGACGTCCACTGTTCGGCCAGGTTTTAATGAATCCATTATTCACACTTGCCTTTGCTAAATTGTTGATAGGAGGATTTTACATGCATTCCTTCAAAGAGAACATAGAACAAGATACAGTTCCTTTAAGCTGTGACTTAAATTAATGCTAGCTTGTTTACACCTATCTCTAAAATATGTTATCTAAAACCAGCGAGCTTGAACAGTCATTTAGTGTTAAATGATGTTTGAATTATTAGCCATTTGGTTGTTTGTTCATTAACACGGGTCAATACTGCATTCAGCCGTATGACATAACTGTATTTTAATTATACAGTTACTGATAATTGGGCATTAGAACTTTTGGCCTTTCGTTTAGATCTTAACAGCTAGACTGTACTTGCCTCGAGGACATGATTATACAAATATGTCTGTGTGGCAGACAGTTGTGTGATGGGTAAAGGTTATAGTTGCAGTTTGTCACCATTATTTGTATTAATAAATTTCACAGATGATATCTGATTGGGAGGAATTGCAAATACCAGCGAGGATTAAGAAATAATAAAAAGGGACTGAGTAAGATTAGAAACATAAGCATAAAATTAATATTTTTATTTAATAAATCTTGGAATACTGGGGAAATTCAAGAGGACCAGAAGCGAGCTAATGTGTCCATATTTTTTAAAAGGGTAAACAGGATAACCTGGGTAATTATGGGCCTGTTAGCCTGACATCGATCTCAGACAAAATAATGGAACAGCGGTATGTGACTCAATCAAAAAAGAACTAAGGGATGGTCATACAACTAAGGCTGGTAAACAGGGCTACTTGGAAAAGAGGTCTTCAGCTAAGTTGATACAATTTTTTTAGTGGGACTACAAGTGGTTGATACCGGTAACTGTGTTGATGTAATATGCTTGGCCTTCTTTTAGGCATTTGACTTAGTACTGCACAACATTTTGACTAAAAAACTAGCATTGTTCAAAACCAGTGCAGCACATGTGTTTAAAAACAGGTTGATAGATCTCAAGACATATTTGTTAATGGGGAATAATAATTGAATGGGGGTATTCTGATGGGGTTCAGCAGGGACTTCTTATATAGGATTGGGTTGAGGATATTTTTTTCAAATATCGAAGAAAATATAAAATTTCATGTAAAGTTTGCAAATGTCACTAATATTGGCGGGCGATAAATGATGATGAGGGCAGGCCACTGATACAGAGTGATCTGGATTTTTTGATAAGCTTGACACAATCAAATACAATTCAGCCAAATGCATGATCATACATCTAGGGACAAAGAAAGTAGATCATGCTTACAGGATGGGAACTGCATCTTAGAGAGCAGTGATTCTGCAACAGACTTGGGGTGGTGGTGAACCACCAAATGAACTTGAGCTCCCAGTGTGATGCTGTAGCTAAGGGCTTGTCTACGTTACCCGCTGGATCGACGGGCAGCGATCGATCCAGCGGGGGGTCTAGACGCGATAAATCGACCGCTGAGCGCTCTCCCGTCGACTCCAATACTCCACTAGGGCGAGAGGCGCAGGCAGAGTTGATGGGAGAGCGTCAGCTGTCGACTTACCACAGTGAAGACACCACGGTAAGTAGATCTAAGTACATCGACTTCAGCTATGTTATTGATGTAGCTGAAGTTGCATAACTTAGATTCATTCTCCCCCCCCACCCCCACCCCCAGTGTAGACCAGGCCTGAGTGGGCTTTTGCTATCCTGGGATGCATAAGTAGGGGAACAATGAGGTGGTGTATTTATGTATACACCAGAGGTGAGACCATTACTAGAATATTGTGTCCAGTTCTGGTAACCACACTTCAAAGAAGGTGCTGAAAATTTGGAGTGTTCAGGGAAGACCTACAAGAAGATCTAAGGACTGGACAACCTGCCTTACATGGAGAGACTTAAGAAGTTCAATCTATTTATCCTATCAAGCAGAGGGTTAAGAAGCAATTTGATCGCAGTCTAAATTACCCACCCAAGGAGAGGATATGTGGAGGACTCGTTATTCCAGCAGACAAAAACATAAAAAAACGCCAACAGCAGGAAATAGAAGCTAGACAAATTCAAACAGGAGGTAAAGTGTGCATTTTTAGCGGTGATGCTAACTTAGCTTTGCAACAATTTTCCTAGGGTTGTAGTGGATTGTGTATCATTTGACATCTTAAAATCAGGTTTGGGTGTCTTTCTAAAAGATATGCTACAGGTCAATCAAAACTTGTGAAGTTGGTGCAGGAACCACTTGGTGAAATTTGATGGCCGTTGTTATGTAGGAGGTTAGACTAGATGATCTTAATGGTTCCTTCTGGCCTTAAAATCCAAAACTGTTATAGCACTGCCTAGACTCCCCAGCCAATGTGCTAGGCACTGTACAGACAGATAATCACTGTCCTCATCCTGAAAAGCTTAGTTTAAGACAAGATTCAACAGGTGAACTGAGCAAATGCGGAGGAGGGAGATGGAGGAGAGGGTAATAGGAACAGTAGCATCTTTTGGCACAGAGAGGGTTTTAGTAATTGAGACAAATAAAGGGATAGCCCTAGTCTTGACTGACCGTTATCAGCTGTCGGTGTTTTGTGGGTATCACAGTAGAAATGAGTCTTAAAATGAGACTTGAAGGAGGGTGGGGCTTTATGGATTTTTTTTTTTTTTTTTTTTTTTTTTGAGAGAGAGAGAGAGAGAGGATGTTCCAGGCATAAGGGAAGAATGGGGAGGGGACTCAAAGGTGATTGTGGGAGAAACAGGCTCATGCATGATAGAGGTTAACTGTTATTGATGGAGTGAAAGGTTGACAAAGCAGTAAGGTAACAGAGTAGAAAGGTAGGGCAGGGCTACTGGGAATGGACTTAAAGATAAGTACAAGAAGCTTATATTGGATGCAGTGGAGAAGGGGTGGGGGACAGTGGATGGAATGGAAGGGGTGATGTGATCAGGCCACTTAAGGTTTTAGCAGCTGTTTTGTATGGACCCATGTGGGGACAAATTGAGATTCATCTTGGAAATATGTAATTAATCTTTCTGGGCTGTGGCGTGGGTGTGGGAGTTTGGAAACAGATACTCAATGGGAAGAAGATGCTAGAAAAAGATTCTTGGAGTGATGATGCGCAGCAAATTAAAAATGAGTTTTCAGAGCCCTAAGTATCGGCAATGCAGTTTTGGGCTGCGGCTGCAGAGACATTATCTCTAGATAGGGAACTAGCAGCTCCCATATATGAATGACATTCATTGTTGAGGCATCATGTTATGAGAAAGATATTGACGAACTGGTTGGGGATCAGAGAAGAGCAACAAAAATGATCAGGATTGGTCTGTCTGTCTTGTGTTTCTATATGATGCCTATAATGATGGTATCTAGGTGCTGGAGGGATTGACTGTGTAGAGATTAAAAGAGCCAAATATGTATAGGTTGGCTGTGAGATAATTAAGGAGTGTAAGAGCCAATGAATATTTCCTCTCCAACCTGCTGAGGATAGGGAGCAATTTTTTGGGACAGTACATGGAGAACAGAACTGGGAACAATGGTATGAAATTAAGTAAAGGAATACTGTGATGCCTTGAAAACTTAAAATGACAAGCTGTCACGTTAAGTGTAAGGAATTTCCTGGTCCTGTTTGCAGGCTTCGGGGCTCTGCAGAAGCATGCAATCTGGGTTTTATGCAGTCAGTCTGCAAAGAGACAGCCTAGAGCAAGGTGGGAGGAGTTGCGCCTGTCTGCCTTAGGGAGCAGCCTGCTTTCTCTCTCTCCGTTTTTGTTCTCATGTTAAGGTTCTGGATTCCAATGAAGTTGTTTTACACTGCAACCTTCCAGAAATAGCATTAGATATTTGTATCTAACTTCTCTATGTACATGCCATGAACATAACAAATATCAGGAAAGCCATCCTGACAAGATGTTCTGCCTTGTGGAGTCATCTCAGGGGGAGGGTAGAAGACCTATCACTTTTCACTTTTAAAACTAGACTAGCTAAATTCTACAACAGCGGGGCCCCATTTCTGGTTGGCCTGTAGGCCCTTCTGTAATAAACATGATTAGTAATACTTTAGGTAAAAGTTCAGTAGGTTCTTGGGGAGTATGCTACTTGACTTAGCTTTCTTACATCTCTGCTCTCTGTGGTACTTGGGAGGTTGGATGACTTTTTCAGGCCTCGTAGTTCATTTTGTATCAAACAGGACAGCTGATGATTGCAGCTGCATTTGGAATGCAGACTTCCACTCCTGTTAACGTTTTAGTTCCATTGGGTTCTTCCCTCCCCTCAATGAACTCACATTTAAGAGAACCTCTCAGTTCCATTCTAAGCATGGAGTTGCAAAGGGGGAAAAAAGGGTGTGTGTGGTTTCTCCTGCCTTTTTTTATTTTTTATTTTTAAACCTTACAGATTTGACCTTTCTGATATTTTTATTTCTGAAGGAAAAATCAGCCTCTTGCTGATAAATATAGCACATAAAATGATGTAACAAATAAGAAAATGAAAAGCTGTGTCTGTACTCTATTCCATTTAACTCCAGGAAACTTGGAGTTAAAGTTCCATCTACCATTTTCACTCTGACCCTGGGTCGATGTCTGTTATGTACTTATTCATCAGAAAACCCCCCTTACTGCTAATCACATATCTCCTCTATATTTCCAGTGGCATCCATACCTTTGCCTTGCATACTTATATAGTACATGATTCTTAGATCAGGAGCAGAGAGAGTTCAGCGTCTCTGTCAGGATTGTCGTGCAAACACTACTGGAAAATATTTCATGTGCAATGTGGGCCATAATTATGATGGTGCTGCTTCTAGTATTGCTTTCTAACTGCATTTAACTCCCTCAGATATTTTGGGATACAGTTTGTATGAAAGACATGATGGCATATGAAACTGTCATATTGTTACTATGCATCATGCTACCAATACAGGCCTAGTTTCTTGGGTAAATATAATGACGAGTTGTCTTCTAATATCCAGTTATAGGGAGAGCCAATGCAGTGTGACTCTGAGTATGGATGTTCTCTCTAGGCAGCGATTTTTATATAATCACTCAATATGCTATTGCGAAAAGACCCATCACTTGTGCAACTTCTCGATTGGTCGGAACAATGGCAGCACTAGTATAAAAACACTGGTGAATGCCTAAGCCTTGGTTTCTCTGATAATGCCACCAGTGGAGCTGCACAGGTGTTAGTGAATCAATGGGAGAGTTCCCAGAAAAGTCCTACGTAGAACAGGCGTAAATGTCCAGTCACTGAAGAGGGCAAGTTTGAGGTTTTCTGCCGGAAGATGCCCAGCTAAACAAGTAGCTGGTTACTTCCAAAGCGAAATATCTCCTTCAGTGTGGCAGGCTGGATTGATTTAAATCAGCAATTTAAATCATGATTAAATCAGCAAGTGCAGAGCCTCGATTTAAATCCTCAGTTGTAATCAGCTTTTCCGTTTGTACTTCAGTTACTTTCAAAGAAAGGTGTATTCTCATTGGTTGATATCACCATTGAAGCAACGTTGATTTGCAACTAAATAGAGCCTTCACACTAGATTTGGTACATCTTTTTGCTACTTAAGATACGCTATAACTATATGCATTTATTTAAGCAGTTATATAATTGTTTTCAGATTATTAATTAAACATTTTTAGTGTGTTAGAAAATGACAAATGATATATTGCTTATTTACTAGATAATTAACTTTTTGCTCATGATTTGTGTCAGGCTGCATTAGGATGGTAACTGGAATTTAACTAAACACACAAAACAGCATATACAATTTATTTTTATTAACCAGAACAATCCCTTAATACAGTACATGACCTATTGTGCCATATTTGTAAAGCTGGACTTCAAAAGTTAGATGTTTTCCCCCTGATTCTTTCTTTATATAGAAAAGCAGCCTTTAACTCAAAACTCTTGACAGAGCTCATGGATTCAGCATTTTGTGTTTAGATGTCTTAAGAGATTATAAGATTTTAGTCCTTAACATATTTTGTTTTAAATTCAGATTTAATTTTGAACAGATTTATTTTTTAAAAGATAGATTTATTGTAATTTAAATAAAATAAAAAAATTCGAATTAAATAAAAAAGTAATTGCAGAGTGCATTGTAATTGCTGAGCCAGGTTATTGTCATCCTTAGGAGACCTGCTGATGGTTAAAGACAGTCATTCATTTGATTGCAATGCTTTACACCAGTTTTTGCTCAAACTCAATTGCTCATGTGCTGTGAGGTGGCCTGACCTTGCGTTATAGGTAGAGCTGGCAGCAACTTTTAGAGCTAAGGTTTCCTCATGGTTTCCATTGTAAAAGCCTGTTTTTAATTATAAACGGGCTTTATAATTAATAAGCCAAATATTAATTATTCAGGCTGAAATTTTCCATGCCTCAGGCTGATTTTTTTTCTTAATTTCAGCAAAAAAGTTTCAGGTGCTTCTGATAATGACATTTGGGAAAATATGTTGTGTTGGGCATGCTAAAAAATGTCTTTCAGCCGTTTCATTGTGAAGCCCTGATGTGTCTGTGCTTTGGGGAAGAGGCTTGAATTTTGACAGAGGGCTTGTCCTGGGGCCACAGAAGCGCCTCATACTGTCCCTGTGAAATTCTGAGTTCTCTGCGTTTGGCAGCTATGTTTTCAGAGCATTCCTTGTGTACTGATCATGCTCTATCTTAGGGCAGAAGGGGCTGAGCAGGACATTCCCTTCAGTTGCTTCTCCTGCCTGCTGGGGCCCACTGTGTCACCAAGCACTGGTGCTGAGAATAGGGAGACTCTCCTGTGCTCCCTCCTGCTGGTGCCCAAGCAGTGTGGAAGAGAAGGGGGGATGCAGAGGGCTGAGGAGCAAAGAAGGATAAGGACAGGGAAAGGTTTATGGGGGGATAGGAGCAGAGGGGAGGAGTTGCCGGGGCAGAAGGGTTTGAAACTACTAGAGAACACTCTTCTCCAGAACTTGGAATAGAATTTGGGACTCCTGAGTGCCAGCATTCCTCTGCTGTCAGCCAATAGTTATGAAGCACATTGGCAAAACGGGGCTCATCCTGTCTGGTGGCTCATCCAGCATAGAGGATAACAGCCTACTACTGTTACCAGTTATCCTTTTAACTCAAGCAAAGTGGTCTGTGTTGTGGATCTGAAGTTTCCAATGATGCTGCTGATTCATCAGTATGGTTCCTCAAGACAGGATTTCTTTCTTTCTTTTTAGTTTCATTTGTTAAAAACCTAGGAAATTACATACAAAAAAACGGTTACAAGAAAATTAAGGTAGCAAAATTAGGTACTGCAAATGCAGGAAATTTCAGGTTTAAAGTTTCGTGTGTGTGTTTTGTGAGCAGTCTGAAATTTTAAGTTGGGTGCTTTTGAAATATCTCACATTTAAGGTAAGTGACTTAGGGGCACGAGTCCCATTGACTTCAATGAGACTTATGCTCCTAAATCATTTAGGCTTCTAAATCTCATCCGTGGGTGCCTAAATCCAGACTTAGAAGCCTTAGTTTAGGCACTGGTTGCACCTAGTTTTTAACATTTTGGCCAGTCTTCAAATACCTCATCCCATACTATTTTTCCATAGAATCTTTGTCTCATTCAGTGCACAGATCTATTTGGTCCCCATGTTCTGGATGGGTCCCCATGTTCTGGATGGATCCCCAAAGGGGACCAAAAGGACCTCCGTGCAGTGCATAGGATGGACCTGTTCTGGGCATGAAACAGGTGCAGCGAAGGAGAGTGTTTCTGTAGGACCACTGCCTCATTTGTTGCATAAGTTGGAAGATGTTTGATGGATGAGGCAGGAGATTACAGGACGAGAGAGGATGGTTTCATGGCTAAGGCAATTGAACACTGCCTTGGAGAGCTGGATTGTATCCCTGCCTTTGCCATCGAGTTTCTATGTGATTCTGGGCAAGTCGCCGAAACCAAACTTTGCACAGTTAGTGGCCACCTTGTTTTCTGGGTTCTCAGCTAGAGTCCCCTGTATCTGATTTGCACAAATTTTGAATACTCAACTGCATCTGAAGTCCAGGGGAGCTGTGCTTGGAACATGCTATAAAAATTCTGAGTAAATGAAAAAACAAACAGGCGTCCCCAAATGAGCAGGAACTTTTATTAATTTTGCCTTTAGTGTCTCTGGCCCGCCGATCGCCATCTATGAAATGGGGGATAATACCAAGTGTTCTCACAGGAGTGTTGTGAAGGGAGATTGATTAATGTGTGTGAAGCCATGAGTGCCATGGCAAAGCCGATGAGGAAATGAATTCTGTATGCAGTGCAGGTTTCGGATGGCGTCCAGTAAATACGGCATAAGGCCACACATTTAACAATGAGGATATAAAGACTATTAAATAACTACCCATTCAGCACTCAGTGAGGCAGAAGTTCTGTGGAAAATATAGCATATGATCATGCAATGAAAGACTGTATCATAATGCATATGCACAAGGGAGCTGAATTAATGTTGGACAGGCAATCGTAATTCTAGTATTTGCTGACTTGGGAGTGCTTGACTTTACAACCCTAACATTTTCTCAAAATAGGTTCTTGTTGTTTGTTTTTGTTTGGCTTTTTTGTAGGCAGTGCAAGAATCAGGCTCCCTGGAACAAGAAGGTGGAGAGGGGCTCAAAAGGGCGAGTAGAGCTGTGTGGAATTTTTTTGGCAACTAGTAAATTTGCTGAAAAATGCAGTGTCAGGGCAACTGAAACTATTCTTGAATTCAGGTTGGATCTGACGAATAGCTTCAGCCAAATGAAAAATGAGGAAAGTGTTGTTTTTTTCCAAAAGGTCAAAATGGGTTGTTGTTTTTTGGACAATTTGTTTTTAAACAAAACTTTTCATTTTGGAAATGTGGTTTTGCATCGACCTGAACAAACACTTATTGGTTTTGTGTTTTGACAAGTAAAATTGAAAAAAAATGCAGTTTTGGTTTGAACCAAACTGAATCTTTTTGGACTTTTTGGTTCAGTGGCCAAACTGCAAAATCAGGTATTTGCTCAGCTGTAGTCCTGAGTTGTGGTGCCTTTTCCATCCTGGTGCTATTTCTTTCTCCTTCTATTGGGGAGGTGTAATTGTTACTGTTAAAATATGTTATGGAATTCCCAGAAGACTCTGCATAGAGAAGATTTGAGCTTTGCTCTGGGGCAGACTTGGGATGAATAGTAAAGAAAAGATAGGAAAAAGTTCATTCCAAGGGTAAGTTCCTTTGCAAAAGTCATAAAGATTGCCACAAGCAATTCTGCCTAGCTGAGGGCCTGACTAGTCCCTGTTTAGGTTCCCTGGTATGTTTGGGGGAACTGGATTTGCTTGCTTCAACTTTTTTTTGTAATGTATTCAGCTCTTTGAAAGTTGTGTGGATGTTGACAAGGCTGGAACCTGCCTCTTTTGTCTCCAGAGTATCTTCTTTTTTCTAACTTAGGTTGAAAGTCTGTTTTATATTTTGGATTGCTCTTTTGTTATGTTCTCATATTTGCTGTAGCTGTTTCAACCCCTGAATCCTGAGATACATTCTGACTTCAGAACAGCAGTGGAACGGGGCTCGATGGGATGAGTTGCAGCTGCTTCTCTACCTAATAAACGCACAGAACTCATGTAATGGTTTATGAGGAGTGAGTGAACTCTGGGATGGCTTTTTTTCCATGTTACTAAAGACTGTAAGAATGTGATTTGGGTGCACGGATGCCTGTGCATGGACAAGGAATGATTGACATCGTCGGGCTGGAGGTGAAGAAAGAAGCTGGTCTTAAACCAGTGACTCTCTAAAGCAGCCAATGCTATTGTGTGGGTATGCTGCTTTCTGGATGAGTGCATTCCTGCAGTGTAAGGAAAGCATGACTGGAAGATAGCAGTGGGCTGATGGACTATTCTGTCTAAATACTTTTGTGGCTGTCATCACTAGTATCTGTGCGCCTGGCAAGCATGATGGATTTTATCCTCTCAAATACCCCTTTGAGGTAGGGATGTACCACCTCTATGGTGCAAATTGGAACCGAGGCACAGGGTAGATCAGGTAACTTGCCTCGAGAGTCTGTGACTGAGCCAGGAACTGAAGCCAAGTGTCTTGCACCCTAGTCCAGTGTCCCGACTGCTAGCTCATCCCGCTTCCAGCCCCCACTCATGGGCTCTAAAGTAAATGCTAGAGGTTGGTGTCTTCCTAGTCCCTGGTGATGAATTTAGTAGACCTGGAGGCCAGGAACATGGACAGATGGGTCTATGGAACAGACACTTATTGGTCAGTAATTGCTGGCGAGATTTCACAGATGGGTTCTGTAGCTAGACAACCTTCCCCAGAATTCAGCTGGTCCTTGTTAGGATTAGGGTGAGCTTTCACGAGAAATTATGTTGCTACTTGTGTAACTTCTTAGAATTGAAAAATTCCCATAGAAATCAGGGGTGGCTCCAGGCACCAGCACAGCAAGTGCGTGCGTGGGGCGGCAAGCTGCCGGGGGTGGTGTGCCGGTCACTGTGAGGGTGACCTGAGGCCTGAGGGAGGTCCGCGGGTTCGGCAGCAATTTGGTGGCGGGTACGCCGAAGACGCGGACCAGCAGATCACCCGCAGAAATGCTGCCGAATCCGCGTGACCAGCGGACCCCCTGCAGGCGTGCCGCCGAAGGCCGCCTGACTGCCGTGCTTGGGGCAGCAAAAAACATAGAGCCACCCCTGATAGAAATGCACTAGTCCAGTTAAACCCCAATAGCCTGATGAAATGAACAATGTCCCCCCATCCCCCGCAAATCAATCCACCTCTGACAGTGTCGTCTTAGTCACTTTGTGGCTGTCTGCTCAGCTTCTTTCCCGAGCTTGTGTCGAGTGGTGGAAGCTGCCCACCATGTGGAAGCGTGGGGTGAGAGAGTGGGTGCCTTCCCCCAGACCTCTTGATAAATCAATGACACCCTCCCAGTAAATCAGTTACTGTCTGGGCTGCCTCCTCCCCCTGCAGCACTTAAATAAACCAACTAATGCTATCGCCCCCACAATAAATCAATGCTGGGCAGACTCCCCACCAGTGAATCAGCCTCTCTTCCTCACTGAGCCCTCTGCTGGTTCCCACTCACTGCCCCACTGCTGGGATAATTGGGGTCTCCTCACAATCTGCTCCAGAGCAAAAGGGTGTCAGCCTGCCTTCGAGGGCAACCTATTACTCACCAGTCCAGCTGGGCCCCCCTCCTGCTCAGAGCTGCCCTCAGGGCCTGGGCAGTTCAGCCCTTCTCCCTCCACCCGCCCATTCCTTAATAGCAGGGGTGTCTCTAGCCGGCCATCTCTGCATTGCCTGCCCGCTCCAGCCACGGCTGGGAGCTTTTCTTCACAACCAGGAGGGCTGGATATGGAACTTTTTTTTTTTTTTTTTTCTAAATGTAAGCTGAGATTCTGCAGAAACTGCTGGCCCTGCCTGGGAAGGATTCCTGCTCGCCGCGGGTGAGCGGGGAAGTGGATTTTTCCAGCATGATTGAACCATGATGTTTCCTTGCTGGGAGAGGAAAAATCTGGCCTGATTCTTTCGGTGCCTTTTTGGAAGAAGAGGAGCTGCATTGCAGTTTCCTCCCACACCCTGTGAGGCTGGATTCTGCTGAGAAGGCCAGTCCATTTTCCCTGCCAAAGACCTCATGCTGGCTGGCTGTGGGAGGAAATGGGCAAGAGGGGCTTTTCCCCCATGCACAGGGGCGGCAGGTTTGTATAACTTTTGGTGGTGCCCAGAACGGATCCAAGTCGTGCCCCCCTCCGCCTTGTAAGCCAATATATATATTTTAAAATAGTGTAAAAATGGACTGGAAACAGTAAGCGTTTAACAGTTTCCCTATATTGCACAATTTGGGTGTGTGGGGGGGTGAGGGCTCTGGCTGGGGGGGAGGGCTAAGGGGTGAGGCTGGGGATGAGGGGTTTGGGGTGTGGGAGGGGTTCAGGGCTAGGGCAGAGGGTTGGGGTGTGGGCGGGATGAGGGCTGCAGGGTGGGGCTGGGGATGAGGGGTTCACGGTGTAGGAGAGGGCTCAGGGCTGGGGCAGAGGGTGGGGTGAGGGCTCTGGCTGGGGGTGCGGGCGCTCGGGTGGGGCGGGGCCGGGGATGAGGAGTTTGGAGTGCAGGCAGGCTGCCTCGGGGCTGGGGCCAGAGAGGAGGACTCCCCTCTCCTCTCTGGCAGCACACTCACCCCACACCACTGTCATTGTACATGCTCCTAGGGCCCTTCTCAGGTCCAGCAGGCAGGGCTGGGGGACGCTCCAGGGGAGGTGAACGGGGTGGCAGGTGGGGCTAGGGGAGAGACCTGGCCCCAAACATTGGTGGAGCCGGGCCCTGAATATTGCTGGAGCATGGGCACCACGGGCCTATATAACTCGCTGCCCCTGCCCATGCAGTCATAGCTGGAATGGGGTGGGAGGGGTTGGAGATCACAGAGCAGGAGCTTAACACCCCTTCCCTACTGCACCATCTTCATTTCCCGTCAAACTTCCATGCATCTGTAAGCAAACGTGAAGTCTGCTCTGTAGAGCGCATTCAAAGAAGGCAGTAACCAGACTCTAAACGGGTTAACTAGAACTCTGCTGTCTGCAGCCTGGGGTTTCTGCTAGTGGATTTAGCAGCCCTTTATCCCTGGGCACTTTTTTGACATCTTGAGAGGCTGCAGTGACAAGAGGAAGCTGTGCTAATGGGCCACTTGTAATTGTTTTAAGGCCCGTTTACTTTCTTAAACAGTGGACACTTCTCCCTACCCTGAAAATGTCCTGCAAAGAGATACAGATTGTGGCTGAATATACTGTTTGTTTAGCTTTCAGTGTAAGCTGCTTTTTCATTATGTTGCCAGGCTCCTCTAAGCGGGCTGTGGAATTTAGCAATGACCAATTACAAGGTGTCTATTTAGTAGTTATTAGATTGGAATGCTTGCTTCTGCCAATCAAGATGTTTTAAGCAAGACTCTCCCTCTATTTTGGCAAGAGATTCACAGAGCAGCCCACTTGAAGGAACAACTGTCAAAGCGCTAGAAGCGTTCCAAGACGATGGAGCATTTTCTTGTTTCTCCAGTGCAATGCAGCAGAGGCTCATCTCTCTCCAAGAACTGGGTGTGAAGCAATTACTGAGGTCAGTCGGTGTAAAGGGGTTGTAAACCATGAGGTCGAAAAGAAGTATTTCTGAATTCCAGACCCCTACGCCCAGGGAAATGGTAGCCTTCAAAAGAAGCTCTCCAGTCCCTGGAAGTGCGGGAGTGGTTTTGAGTGTCTAGACTTGGATAGCCCACGGTTAGACTAGATTAAGGTCCTGCTCTCCTGAAATCCTCAGATGCAGGAAAAGTGAATGGATGTTGGATCCACAACTATGGTTCCTGAACCATGCACCTGCATGGGGCGTATAGCGTGTTGCTCAGCTTGCATAGGGAAGAGTACAGTAGAACCTCAGTGTTATGAACACCAGAGTTACGAATTGACCCGTCAACCACACACCTCATTTGGAACCAGAAGTACACAATCAGGCAGCAGCAGAAACAAACAAAAAAAAGGCAAATACAGTATAGTACTGTGTTAAATGTAAACTACTAAAAAAAGGGAAAGTTTAAAAAGAAAGATTTGACAAGGTAAGGAAACTGTTTCTGTTCTTATTTCATTTAAATTAACATGGTTAAAATACTCCTAAGGGCATTCTGCGCCAAAAAATTAAAAGTTCTGTGCCAAAATATTAAAAATTCTGCAAATTTTATTTGTCAAATAAGTGTGGAGGTTCCAGCATGGCATTGGGGAGCACAGGCCACTGGCTGCACAGAGGTGGAAGATCACTGTGCGGCTCCCCCCACCCTGGAGACAGTGAGGTTGCACCCAACCCTGACACAGCGCAAGGACTGGGCCTGCCCCAGAACTCTTCCCCCCCCCCCCCCCCCATGCCAGGTGCACTAGGTGTGGGAAGGCAGGATCCAAGTGTGGAGGGGCTTAGTGCGGGGGGTCCAGGTGTGGGTTGAGAGGGTTCTGTGTGGGGCAATCTAGGTGTGGGCGGCTCAGTGGGGGATCCGAGTGTGGAAGGGATCTGGATGTACAGGGGCTTGTTGGGGGGCTCTGGGTGCAACGGTAATGGGACTCTGCAGGGGGGTTCAGGTGAAGGTGGTTGGGGCTCAGCAGGGGGGATCTGGATGTGGGAGGGATAGAGCTTGGCAGGGGGGTATGGGTGTGGGGGGCTGGAGCTCATCGGGAGGGGGTGCTGAGTGCAGGATGCGGGGGGTGAAGCTCGGTGGGAGGGTCTGGGTATGAGGAGATCTGGATGCACGGGGGGTTGGGTGGATGGGGGAGCAGCTCTCTATACAGGTATCCCTCCTCCTGCAGCTGAGGAGCGATGGGTGCAGGAAGCAGGGTGTGGGGGGAGAGAGTTTGCAGAGCTTCCTGCAGCTGGGGGAGAAATCTGGGGGTGGGTCTGACCCAGCCCCGGATGCCGTGCAGAGGAAGAGGAAGTCCCGTCCTCCCCAGCCCAGCCAGGACTAGCAGCTGAGCCTGGTGCAGGGCAGGGAGCCGGGTCTTCCCCAGTCCTGCCCCGTAGTGATTTACCTCTCTGCTGGCTGCCCTGGCACCTGAAACATACTGCTGGGGAGGGTCACATGACCACTCTTGTGGCTTCCCTTTGCTTCCCTGTCAGAAAGTCATTTTTCTGTGGGAGACATAAATTCTGTGCATGTGCAGTGGCGCAGAATTCCCCCACGGAGTATTAAAAGCAGCATTTTTCTTCTGCATAGTAAAGTTTCAAAGCAGAATTAAGCCAATGTTCAGTTGTAAACTTTTAAAAGAACCACCATAACATTTTGTTCACAGTTACGAACACCTTGGGAATGGAAGTTGTTCGTAACTTGAGGTTCTACTCTATTGTGCCTGAGGCCTAAACCTGGATAGAGGGTGAGAGGCTTGTGTTTTCCCTGGAGATGGCAGAGGCATTCCTGTGTGTTTTTCCTGTTACTTTTGTGTGGAATGTGTCCGGGTATGGCATGACTGTTGAAGGCCCCTAGTACTGGTGTTGCACAGCCCCTGCTGCACACCAGTGTGCTGAGATGGTGTCGTGATTTCCTCTCTTCTGGAGAAGGACCAAGGTGTTGGGGGTGGATTCCCCCAATCACTTTGCTGCACTTGAGGTGGTGTGAATTCTTTGCAGACAGTGAGTGTGGAATGTCTCATGTCACTCAGCCCCCAGTAGGAAACACTGTTGGTGTAAAACCCCAGGTGGCTTTTTGCAATAAATGTGAGTACCACAAATTTGCTGGCACTGGGCAGGCCTAGAGAAAGCTGGATCCCTGCCCCAGGGAACTTCCATTGTGTGCAGACCTGGCTTGTTACTGGTAGTTCCTGTTATAGTTTATCCCCCCGATGTTTGTTTGTCTTCTGCATTCCTCCTTGTGTGTCATCTGCAGAATCACCAGTTGGCAAATGTAGAATCCCACAATGCCATTTTCTTGGAATACTGGGGAAATTCTAGAGGAATGGGGAAAAAAGCTAATTTTGTGTCAAATTGTGTGTTGAAAACGTCAGATGGGATTGACCCAGTTAACTATAGGCTGATACTGATCCCAGGCAAAATCAGTCACTAAAGTGTTAAAAGTTGGAAGCACAATTCATGTCAGTCCATACGTTTTTTTGGAAAACAGGTCTTGTCAAACTCGATATAATTATTGTATGGGTTTACAAGTTTGGTTGATAAAAATGCCTGTTAACATAATATTCTGTAAGGCATTTGACATTCTAATTAAAAAAACCCAGCATTATACAAAATCAGTGTAGGCAATTTTAAATAGGTTAAAAACTGGCTAATTGATACATCTCAAAAAGTAAATGTAAAAAGAATAGTCATCTTAAGGAGGTGTTTCTAGAGGGTTGAGCAGGGGGTCTGTTCTTGGCCGTGATCAGTGTCTGGAAAAAAATATAAAACTTCTGGGCAATGTTTGCAGATGACATACATTGGTGGAGTGGTCTAAAAAAAAAAAAAAAAAAAGGTCAGTTCTGCAGAATGATCTGGATCTCTTTGGCATAGGATGGGCTCATTTGAACAATTGAACTAAATGCAAGATTGTACATCTAGGAACAAGGAATGTAATTCATGCTTGTAGGATGGGGAGCTGTATTTTGTAACAGAGTGGCTCTGACATGGACTTAGGGGTCCTGGTGGAGAAATAACTGAAAATGAGATTCCTGGGTGATGTAGTGCATAAGAGAACCAGTGCAATGTTTAGATAGATGACTGGTATGTTGAGTAGGATCAGGGTGGTGGTCTTACCTTTGTATACACGCTTGGTGAGGACGGGAATAATACACTGGAGAGGGTTCAGAGAAGAGCTACAAGAATGATTTGTGGTTTGGGAAAACTGCTTTACAGTGAGAGACTAAAGAAGTTCAATCTATTTGGTTTATTGGAGAGGTTAAGCTTTTTAGGAAAAATCATAGTGACACATTACATGAGGGATGATGGGCGTTACATTACATTTGCGGGATAAATTCAGGCCAAATGAGGGCGTGAATTCGAGTCAGAGGCCTTCCTCTGAGGATGCACTGCCAGGGTGAACCGATCTAGATTGGGCATCTGTAGCATTCAGCTACCAGGTAGTGAGTCTTTTAAGTTACGTGAGGCCCAAACCACAAGGGTTTTGCAGATCGAAGCCAGCATTTAGAATCATAGAATATCAGGGTTGGAAGGGACCTCAGGAGGTCATCTAGTCCAACCCCCTGCTCAAAGCGGACCAACACCAACTAAATCATCCCATCCAGGGCTTTGTCAAGCCTGACCTTAAAAACCTCTAAGGAAGGAGATTCCACCACCTCCCTAGGGAACCCATTCCAGTGCTTCACCACCCTCCTAGTGAAAAAGTTTTTCCTAATATCCAACCTAAACACCTCCCCCACTGCAACTTGAGACCATTATTCCTTGTTCTGTCATCTGGTACCACTGAGAACAGTCTAGATTCATCCTCTTTGGAACCCCCTTTCAGGTAGTTGAAAGCAGCTATCAAATCCCCCCCTCATTCTTCTCTTCTGCCGACTAAATAATCCCAGTTCCCTCAGCCTCTCCTCATAAATCATGTGCTCCAGCCCCCTAATAATTTTTGTTGTCCTCTGCTGGACTCTGTCCAATTATTCCACATCCTTCTTGTAGTGTGGGGCCCAAAACTGGACACAGTACTCCAGATGAGGCCTCACCAATGCTGAATAGAGGGGAACGATCACGTCCCTCGATCTGCTGGCAATGCTCCTACTTATACAGCCCAAAATGCCATTAGCCTTCTTGGCAACAAGGGCACACCGTCGACTCGTATCCAGCTTCTCGTCCACTGTAATCCCTAGGTCCTTTTCTGCAGGACTGCTGCCTAGCCACTCGGTCCCTATTCTGTAGCAGTGCACAGGATTCTTCCGTCCTAAGTGCAGGACTCTGCACTTGTCCTTGTTGAACCTCATCAGATCTCTTTTGGCCCAATCCTCTAATTTGTCTAGGTCCCTCTGTATCCTATTCCTACCCTCCAGCGTATCTACCACTCCTCCCAGTTTAGTGTCCTCTGCAAATTTGCTGAGGGTGCAATCCACGCCATCCTCCAGATCATTAATGAAGATATTGAACAAAACCGGCCCCAGGACCAACCCTTGGGGCACTTCGCTTGATACGGGCTGCCAACTAGACATGGAGCCGTTGATCACTACCCGTTGAGCCCGATGATCTAGCCAGCTTTCTATCCACCTTGTAGTCCATTCATTCAGCCTATACTTCTTTAACTTGCTGGCAAGAATACTGTGGGAGACAGTATCAAAAGCTTTGCTAAAGTCAAGGAATAACACGTCCACTGCTTTCCCCTCATCCACAGAGCCAGTTATCTCATCATAGAAGGCAATTAGGTTAGTCAGGCATGACTTGCCCTTGGTGAATCCATGCTGACTGTTCCTGATCACTTTCCTTTCCTCTAAGAGTTGTAAGCCATTAATTATTCTAGCACTGGCTGGTACACAAATGCTTGCTTACCTGCTGCTTCCATCATCATGGGTCACCATCAAGAGAAGTGACCCTTGAGGTGCATTTTTAATGAAAGTAGTCATGGATCCCGAGAAGTCTCCTTCCCACATGTCAAAAAACTGTGTAGATATAACTTTTCCTGTTTTATAATTCACAATTGTACTGCCCCTGGACATGACTTAGTGCATGGAACCCAGCTATACAACATGCTGCCTGCGAGAAGCACCACTGTGTGACAGGATGGCCACTTCCTGCACCAGCTGAAGTTTCTGAGTGATTTTCAGGTGTAATCTCAGCATGCCTCTGTAACGGAGTCATGGTGATAAAGGCAAGGATAGCTGGGTTGGGCTCCACCTCTGAGGGGAAAGGTCACAAACTCCTTGTTGGATATGGCAGAGAAGCCCTCTTGGTTGCTTGCTATTAGGACAGTAGATCCAAGATACACAAGCAGCGAGCTTGACTAAGCAAGGTGGGTGGAGCCGGAGGCCTGCAGTGCCCCCTACTTCCCTGCTGTCCATGCTAATTTGCCATCCTCTCACTTGTTTTTTTAAAACTTACATAAAAAAATAAAAATCCTGAGGCTAGAGAAGATTGTTTACAAAAAGGGACAAATCCCACAGTGTCTCTGCAGTAGTACCGCTGAGTCTCTGTCATCCACTGTGTCCTGCAGTGGTGGGTTGAGAGGACTGGGCAGAGTACATCAGCCAGTGGCAGTTATAACTTCAGCCGGTTGTTTCCCCAACCTGCTTAACTCTGTTTTAGTAGCTTGCTTTCCTCCAAGTTCCAGTCTTGGCTAGATCCTAGGAAAGCCAATCAGCTGCACCAACTGGGTCAGATGAAACACAGAACTGCGTGTTGCCAGAATTTTGACCTAATCCATCTCAGCCTCTCATACAAAGGGGTAACTAAACTGGTGTCCTATGCAACAGAATCCGTGGGCACAGAAGCAGTTACTAAAGCCTACCTTATGGGTCCTCTCCTAGAGGAAAGAAGAGAGGGACGGTCATGTCTCAGCCTGTCCCTGTCGTGGTTCACAGGCAAGTTAGCAGCATCAAACCCAGTTGATGGAGTTAAAGGAATTGGCACTGATGTGTGATCTTTGTCCGTGGCCAAAAGCAGACCATGGGCTGGGGAGGCAGCAGTCTCTGGCCTGAAGTCTTGATTGGGGATGGTGTGGAGGACTTCAGTATTACCACAAGCTTCTCAGTCGTCTTCACTTACAGTAAACAAAGGATACTAAAGACAGAGTAATAATGGAGAGACCAGCAACCGTGAATAGGGGCATTGGATGCAGCACTGTGTCATGAGAACACACACAGGTAGCTTAGAGGGGACAGAACGCCGCAGGCCTTGGGAAGAGAGGGTAGAGAGATGGGAGAGGGAGAGTCCCTCTTTAGACAACAATGGCAGAGCACAGGAACCCCCTTCCTCTCTTCCCATTCAGACCCCTTTCAGGGCCACAGCACACACACTGAAACCTCCCTCCCCGACACTGCCCTTCGCCATGCACGGGTGTAAAGACAAGGTAATTCAAGGAAGTTTCCGACTGGAAATTGTGAACATCATGTTAAATTATGGCTCGCTCACAAAAAGCCATGCGTGCGCATCAGTTATAAAAGTGAAACACTGTGGAGTTTAGAAATTCCTAATTAAGGTTCTCAGCGAATACAAATTCTGGTTAACTTAGCTCGTAAGCCTGCACTTGCTTTTGCATGCTTGTGTTCTGTAAGTCTAACATTCTTTCTCTGCTGCTTTCTTAGGTGGGGAATAATGTAGCAAGTTTTTCTTTGGGAGTGCTGTAAATCTTCCCACCATAGCTGCGTGGTGTTTTTTGAGAAGGGAGGGCTATGGTAACTTGAATGCAGAAGATCTTAGCAGTACAGTCCTCTAGCATTTGCTGGTGAGGAAAGATGGTGTCTGCTGCACAGGAGCCCAGGTGCTTTGGCAAGCTTAACGTCTTGTGTTACTCACACACCTTCAGATTACATCCTCTCCAAAGCCTTTTCTATTGTTCAGGTATTTTCTCTCCTTGTTTTTGAACAGCTAAAATAGATTAGCCTGCTTGTTTTGCCATGGCAACGTCAATGGAACAATATCCCTGAATAAGGACAGGACTCCTCCAAGTAATGAATAGTATGGACGTCACCTGCTGTTTTATTCCAAGTGGAGAACAAAGTAGATGCTTGTTTTGCAGGGGACAAGTTGAGACTAGAGTGAATGGCAGTTGGGGGAGCTAATCCCAGTGTTCATTTTCCTGGTGATATACGCCTTCATTTCCTTGCTTCTCTGTTACGTGTGCCTTTGCGCTCAGACATTGCTTTGCCACCTTCTGATGAGGGTAGTGCAGACAAGCTGCAGGGATGTTTGCTTTGGATGCTGGGCACTAGGTTGGAAATTCTTAATGCACTCCTGCTAAGGGCAGAGATGAATACAGTAATGCTGCCTCTAATACTTAACCCCTCCTTTCCTCCCCACATTCTCACACAGCCATATAGGTTCTTTACAAAGGAAGAGTCTCTGAGTAGTTTGGGAAAACAAGGCTAGAGCAGTGTACTAGAATGCAGGGTTCAGGA
The DNA here is from genome assembly GCF_028017835.1 of Emys orbicularis. Taxonomy (NCBI): domain Eukaryota; kingdom Metazoa; phylum Chordata; order Testudines; family Emydidae; genus Emys; species Emys orbicularis. The sequence goes on along the minus strand of NC_088684.1, from coordinate 143,959,627 downwards.
GACTAAAATGTATCTGTTTCATCCCATCACCTAACTGTCTGGATTTCTTTAACCTCTGCAATTTCACATGCTAAACATTTTGGGAGGCCAAGTGCAGCGGACAGGTCTCTTTAACAAAAATAGAAATGTTCCTAAAGTTCTGAACTTGAAGTAGGTCTCATCTACACTCTGACGGTTTGCTGTAATAGCTATACCTACAAACCCCTCTTGTTTAGGTGCAGTTAGATCAGTATAAAAGTGCTTATACTGGTGTAGCTTGTGGTGGTTCACAGCTAAGCATAGTTGTACTGGGGTAACTGCATCTACACTAAGGATTTTACTAGGGTAACTATGTTTTTTGTTTTGTTTTGTTTTAAATAATAATCACACCCCCTAACCAACATAACTATGCTGGTAAAACTTTTAAGGCTGTACTCAACTGAATGATCCTTAAATTCTCTCTTTCTCTGAGTAATTAACTCTTCAGATGAGGGGGTGTGGGGAGAGAGTATCTAAACTTCATGGTAAATGTAAGCTTTGTAGGCAGATAGTCTCTCTTACTATTCCCAGACAAAAGCTGTGTTTAAATAGAGTTACAGTAGAACCCCAGGGTTATGAACACCAGAGTTACGAACGGACCAGTTAACCATACACCTCGTTTGGAACTGGAAGTACACAATCAGGCAGCAGCAGCAGAGAGACACACAAAAGCATATACAGTACTGTGTTAAATGTAAACTACAGGGGGAAAAAAGCGCAGCATTTTTCTTCTGCACAGTAAAGTTTCAAAGCTGTATTCAGTCAATGTTCAGTTGTAAACTTTTGAAAGAATAACCATGACGTTTTGTTCAGAGTTATGAACGACCTCCATTCTTGAGTGTTTGTAACTCTGAGGTTCTACTGTAAATTTGAGAGTGCATATTAGAAATTTAGAGTAAAAAAAACAAGATGTTTTAATTATCCCCACAATAAGCAGTACCATCCCAGGAATTTCAGAGTTAATGTGAATCTTAAAAAAGAAATCTAAACATATTAAGAGATGGGAATGCAGTTAAGGCACTCAAACAGCTTTACCTCTTCATGCAACCATACAGTTACAATTAATGTATATTAGTGTTTGTGGTCCCAGATTAAATGACATTAGATTTTCATATTTTTGCCCTAGTGATACATTTGTCTGAGAATGAGCTTGACATACTGCTACTGTACAAAAGTGTATCTGTCTGCAAAAGAAAATATATCCTCTTACACATACATTCCTGGTTGCCAAGACATTTTTTTAAAATATAGACCTTGGCGAGAAGAGAACTTCTATAAAAGTTTTAATTGCCAAAAGAAGGGCAGAGTACCTCAAATCCCTATTGATCTGGCTCCAAATGGATGCCTATATACTAGAACTATTAGATAATAAAATTAGGGTAAGCGTAACAGAATATTACAAGAAGAAACATGAACGTCTAAGACTGTAGAAACCGTTCCATGATATAATGTATTTGAGAAATAGTATGGGATTATGTAATTAGACAAGCAGTAACATTTCCTCAAGTCCTATTTTTGAAAGAAATTTATGTTTAGGTTCCATTGACTTTGAATGAGATTTAGGCTTCTAAGTGCCTAAGTTGCTTTTGAAAAATTTATCCCATATCATAATGCAACATTCACACTAGGGAACAGGGTTACGGATGACTGTTCATCCTTAATTTTGGCATTTCCTGCATAACCAAACAATCGTAATGTTCGTTTAACTTAGTTTTTCATATGGGATTGTTAACTAAATTCCAGGTTATAGGGATGAATTCTTCATTTGTGCAACTTCATTGAAGACGCACACATTTTTCATCTCTTCTGCCAAAAAGACTATATCCGTCTCTCTCCACAATTACCCTTGACTTGACTCAACTCATGTCTAGAGTATGTAATGTACTCTACCTAAGGCTATCCAAGAAGGCCATTGGATGCGTCATCTGGGTCAGAATGTGTCTGTTTATCTCTTAGGCAGGAAAGACCAATAGGAACATATTACACCTGGCTGGCAATTCATGATGTTGGTTGCTATCTGTAAAGGCCTAACTGGACTGAGATCATTGATCTCAGAGATGCGTCTTCCCCTACACATCCTTATGACACTTGTATTCAGAAGAATGCCTTGTCTGTTTTTCCCTGGGATAGGATTTGAAGGAGTCAGCCACAGAGGATGCTCAGTAGGCAGGCCCTTACCTCAAGCCTGTCCTCTCTTAGGCCCCAATCCAGCAAAGCAGTTCAGCACATGAGTAGTTGTTTTGCCCGGGTTGCCATGTTGGCCCCTCTGGTACATTTGTTGCAAGGTTCTACTCCTGCCTGGGTAGCTGCTCTCTCTCTCTGCTGGCTCCTAACACCTCCATCAAATACTACAAGGCTGCATTCCCAGTCCCTTGCCATTTGCTAGCTACTTTTCCCTCCTCCCCTCTCTGCATTTAGCTCTCCTTGCTCTCTGAATGCTGCTGATGCTCAGCTGTATGCTTCTTTCAACACCCTTTATGATTCCTCCTCGCTGCCTGTTTTGCCATTCCTTGTTGCTGAGGGGAACTTCATAAAGAGGTACACACAATCCAAAATGGAAAGCTTGCAGTTCTGTTAGTAAAACACAAGAAAATAGTTGAGTCCCAGTCTGAGTTAGTTCAGCCTCTGAACCACAAGTTTGTCTCTACCTTTGTCTTCAGTGGGACTATTTGCATGATTAAGGTAAGCAGATGTGAAAATGCTTTGATGGATTGGAACCGAGTGGACATTACGGCCCTCCACGAGGCCCGAGCACGGAAGGTGTTAAAGTACACCCCGCTGGCCGAGACCCTGAGAGCCCAGGGCTACGAGGTCCAGATACACGCCCTGATCGTGGGAGCCCTGGGCTCATGGGACCCCCACAACGAGCCGGTTCTGAGAGCGTGCGGAGTCGGTCGACGCTATGCCCGGCTCATGAGACAGCTCATGGTGTCCGGCACCATCAGGTGGTCCAGAGACATTTATACGGAACACATCACAGGACACCACACTGAGTAACTGAGACCGCCGACCAGGGAAATAACCCACTTCCTTCCCTGATGGACCAAGGGACACACCCCACCCATGTACTTATCCGCTACACCGATACTGACTTGCAAACGATATCTGTAACCCCCCATAACCGAAGCCTGACCCCAGATGTACAGTACCTTCCCTCTTAACTCATGTATATTTCATTTTAAACATTCACTTTAATAAAATTTTTAAATCTGTTCTTATCAATTTATTTGTACTGCAGTAGTACCTGAAGGCTCGGGCCCTGTTGTGCTAGGACTGTACAAACATATACTTACACTGTAAACACTTCAGGACAGGGACTTTGTTATAAGATAAGAGGCAACAGATGGATACAACACTTAGATGATCCAGGCCCTTGCCTCTTTCCAAGCTTCTACCAAACCAAGTAGGTTAAAATCACACTTGTCTGCTCAACTGATTGGACAGGTGCAACTCTTCCAACCACTGACTGAAATCTGAATTCAGTTCAGTGATGCTATTTCCACAATTTTCTTCCACTTTAATGCTACAGATGTTGATGCAGCTTTTTGACAAAACATAATTTGGATTAGAAATCTGGATCTTCCACCCATGCTATAAGAGAAGGAGAGAAGTCAGGATTACAGTCCATCAAGCACAGTTCAGCCTTTTCCTGTTCTCAGTTAAACCTATGAACTTTCTGTTTGGGCTCAGTCATGTTGCCTAGGTAATGGAAAGTTTCCATAGCTTCTCGTCCTTGGGTGGCTCCAGGCGTCATTAATTAGATCAAGCCAGATTTCCAGCAAAACTTTGACAGCCATCTCTGCAACCTGTAATCTGTCAAATTCCTGCAAAACTTTCTTCAATTGCTTTTGTTAATTTCTAATCTGCCTCTGTAGGGAAGTTAAACCAAATTAACCAGCGATATGAATTTAAAGTGCACTAGGGCTTGTGTATACAGGGAAATTAATTTGGATTAAAATGGGGGGTGAATTTAAAGCAGAACAGCTATTCCTGATTCACTCCCTATATGGATGTTTTTATCCTGGAAATGAGTGGCTTATTCTGAATTAGCTTAATCAAGGCACTTATTCCAGGATAAGAACGTCCACATAGGGAGTGAATCAGAAATAGCCATGCTGGAATAACTCCCTGCATAGACAAGCCCTTAGTTAAAATGCCTTAAACCCCTGTTTGGATGCTCTTATTCAGCAGGTGAACTAAGGCCATTCCACTTCTGAATGAGAGCATCCAGATGGGATTTAAGGAACTTTATTCATGTTGTTAGTTAATTCGACTTAACTGTTCCTGAGTGTCCCCATGTAGACATGCTCGAAGAGTGTCATTTGAAAGAGGATTGTTCCCTTGCTTTTCATCAGTGAGGCTAATAGTGGTTGTTGGAAGTATTTTTGAGTTTCTGCAATGTGCATTTAGACCAGGAATAGTCAATTATGACAATGATTATGTCCATAGTACTACAACCTGGTAGTCTTTTTTTGTTTTTTATCAAGGTCCAAATTTCTTGATCAAGGTATAGTCAAGGCCCAGACTCCAGAGAAAATAATAATACAATTATAATAAGTAAATAAAAAGATTTTGGGGTCCGTTCAAAAGCATCTGGCAGTCTGGATTTGGCCGACGGTCCACTTATAGCAGTGGCTCTCAAACTTTTTTATGGTGACCCCTTTCACATAGTAAGCCTCTAAGTGCGACCCCCCCCCTTATAAATTAAAAACACGTGTTTAATATATTTAACACCATTATAAATGCTGGAGGCAAAGCAGGGTTTGGGGTGGAGTTTGACAGCTCGCGACCCCCAGTTTGAGAACCCCTGACTTATAGACTACCCCTGGTTTAGACTGTTAGTTGTTACTACTTTGTCAGGAAGGTTTAAATAATGTGTTGACCGTCATACATCTGGAGTTTAGGGTGATTGGACCAGAGAATTCCTCTTGTCTTTGCTATTACCTCAGACAGCAAAATAAAATAGGAGACACCTCCTCATTATACTTTTCTCTGCATTCCTTGTTGACATCTTCAGCAAATTGTGACACAATCTTCCTGCAGACATAGAATCCACAGCATTACATAGGAATGCAGTTTTTTCCTGTATGGATGATCATAGCCATTGTCGGGTCATTTCTCATGGCTGGCAAGTTCTTGCATTGTTGTCAGTGTTCATTCTTTTCATTCTTCCTCTCTTACTACACTTACAGTATCTAGTAGTGGACCTACAGGTCTAAATCTGTCTGGGAGGAGTTTATCAAGGGTGAATTGCTTCTATTATCGCTCTAAATTGCTCATTTTGTGCTACATTGAAGGCAATGTTAGCATGAAAAGGTTGCAACTGGCTTATCAAGTTCAAGTCTTTACCTTTCAGTTGTTTTTTATGCCATAAGCAGAGTGATCTTTGCTATTTTTGGGTTAAAGATGCTTCAGAATGAAGTTGACATTGAAGTGTTGCTGAACGGGCGGGAACAGGAATTTAAATGGTCATTGTAGCTACTTTTTTGATGACAGCATCAAAAATGTCTCTCTCGCAAGATCCTCAAACTCTGTGTTCTGCTCTTCCACTTCAGTTGGCCAGATACATTTTTCATTCTATGCAAATTCTTAAATGGATTTCTCTGCACTTTTTGACATGAGCATGAGTCTTTCTGTCTTGCTTCTTGACAGCTGTCAGCGTTGTGTGCATTCTGCTTTGGAAGAATTATCCATTTTCTTTATTTCAATCCATTCAGTTGCTGTTTCCTACTACTTCATGAAGGCCTGTTGATTCTGATAAACTCACCACTGATATTTGGCAATCACTGACCACTAATCATGCATGTGTAGCTTTCACGTCTAGTAATTAGAATGAGACATGAGCCCTATAATGGAACTGGGGAATAGGTGACCTTGGGCAAGTCACTGCCTCTTTGCCTTAGTTTCCCCATCTGTAATATGGGGACAGTGATACTGATCTTTGTAAAGTGCTTTGTGATCTATAGATGAAAAGCATTAGATAAGAGCTAGGTGTTTGTTTGTTTATTTTTTTAACACCGCAAAGACTGAAAAATGTGCTGAGCTCACCAGCTTTGAATGGAGCCACATGCTCAGCTACCCTGCCCATCATCCAGAAGTTTCAAAACTCTGTTGAGCCAGCTTCCCTTACCAGTTCACAACTCCTTCCTCTTCAACCTCCAATGCCTGTTGATGCTTCCCACTATCTATCCTCTTCTCTCCGATGACCCCAACCCTTCCAATTCCCCTCTTGGCTCCTGGACGGTTTGGTAATTTTCATATTGTTGCCTAATCTTCATTAGAAGGACCCTGCTTCCCTTATAACTTTTCAGAAGACTTAAGTGTCCAGTCACTGATTGAAGTGGGAGCCTAATGAATGTTTCTGGTATCCCAAAACTTTCAAATATCTGCTGGGTCCATGTAAATATTTTCGGAGGATGGAAGTTCACAATCCTTGGAGAAGAATCCAAAATTGGGGATGGTATAGCTGAAGGTTGCGGCAGGGGGTGGGGAGCAGAGGAAGAGACTATTCTTTCTAACCTCTAGCAGCCAGAGGGGATTTGGGGCAGAGTGGGGCTTCACATTTTATCTGACACCTACCAGCTGACCGTTGCTATGATAAAATCTTCAGGAAGGATCCAGGACAGTACCCAGGTGCGAGGAAAGTAGTGTTTGCTTCCTCACAAGCAGGTTGCTCCTGGGCAGTGGGATCCTTCTCCCCGTCTTTCATATATTTGTGTGTCTTGAAAAGTGTGTGAGCCCTGGACTGGATCTGTGTAATCGTCCTTACATCTGTGTCAAGGAGTTTTCTGAGTTCTCTCCCTGGGCATTGTTTCTCTGCAGAGGAGAATGGGGAAGAGGGGGGTGTTGGCTAGGCAGGCCAGGGCAGAACCTCTGAACCCTGCAAAGAATAGTGAAATGTGTAGTGCTTGGAGGTGCTCCTTGCTGTTGGGGCATTGAACACAATGGGCCCTTTATGGCTGCTCCTTAATTATGCTATTTGGCTAATTACCCCGGGTTTTTGGCTAAATGAGACCTACAGGAGGTTCCCTCCACCTCATTTTTCCAACACGATTCACAAATTAATGCAATGAAATAAGTGCTCCAGGCAACCCTGGTAAGACCTGGTTTTGTTAAGGGGACTTAACATGCATTCATCATCCTTCTGGTATTCTGAGCAGCTGCTTTTGATTAGGTCACTAAACTATTGTTTCCTCCTTGGAGTCACTGGTGGTAGCCGGGAAGGAGGAGCTGCAAAGTAGAATGGGGTGCATCATGGACCCCGGGGAATGCCCCCTGGCTGTTCTGCTGTGGGGTGGGAGCCACATCACCAGCCTTGGGAGGGGGGAACCGGCCAGTCCGCTTTGCTCTGAGCCAGTCAGCGCACGCAGGTTGTACCCTCAGTGTTGTGAGGCTGCTCTGAGGCAGTTCTGTCACGGGTGGGAGTGGAGGGGCAGTTTGGTGCAATCAGTCTGACGTCGACCGCATTATAGGCAGAGATTGGTTGGGTTGGTCTGAGCACGCTGTGCCTGAGAGGTGTGGGGTGGTGCTTAATCCCCTCGGGATCTCTGGTGGTGCTCTGAACACTGTGCAGAGGCGGTATGGGGGCTTTGTATTCCCTGTGGGATGGTTGGGACAGCCTAGGGTATTTTGGATCATCTGGTTCAGGGCCGGGGAAGCTGCTGACTAGCCTCTCCTGGGGAACATAGGCAGCTGTAGATTCAGGCTTGTGCACTAATGCCTATGAAAGGGGGTGGGTGGGGAATATGTACCTAAGGCTCACTGGAGAGGCCTAACATGTCTCATGGGGGGGGAGGGGGGAGCAGAGGCGTTTGTGAAGCTGTTACAGGATTAAGTGCTTACAGGTGGAGGGCGCAGGGAGGGGATTCATTACTCTCCACAGCCCCCCCCCCCCTTGGAGGTGGGGAGCAGCAGGAATGACTGGGATGTTTTATTCTCCTGCCTTGCTGACCCCTAGGCCTCCTCCCAGTGACCCTTCCTGCCCAGCTTAGCTGGGGAGCCTCAGTCTTAAGCACCTCCCAGGACATGAGCTCAGCTCCAAAGACCTACAGAAGCTTGCATGAGTCAGACTCCCATTTGTAGACGTTAGCCGGTTTATAGCATTGGGCCTCCTTACCACAGGACAGTGGGTGGGGACTGAGGTTAGCAGGTGGCTTTGTGGCTAGCAAATTGAAGGGGAATTCTCCGTTCCCCTCCACCCCCGCCCCCATCGCTGACCTCCTAAGGTCTGCTGTATCGAGCTTCCTCTCTTGAGGAAGACTCTAGGCCACAAGACTTAAAGTTGCACTTCCCAAACAAGGTACTTGCTCATATTGCAGTAATCACCACAAACTCTAACTCTCCATGAGCGACCACAAGCTGAATCCGGCTAGCTGCAGACGTGACTATCTGTGTTCTGTTACCCCAGATGCCTATCAGCACAGAGAACGCTTACAGTGCTACAGGAGAGACGGATCAGTGCAGGAACTTTGTCACAATCTGTTCTATCGCAGGTTTTTTCCATACAGCAATGCAAACTCCTAGGGTGGTATCCTGTCACTGGAAATAAGGGGAGCCGTGCTTTTGCTCTTGCAAGAGATCTTACTTGGTAATCTGGAGCGCATAGGCAGATGATACTATGCTGCGATTTGCATATTTTATATGAATATGTATTAATATATTTACATAAACACCACCCGGATGGTCATGCAACATGCAAATACTGTACTGCATTGTCCCAAAAGTTGCCCTTTCCCCTAACATATTTAGGTCAGTTGTGTTCAGCCCCCATCCCTGGACTTAGCACTTGGATAAGCCATTCAGCCCCATAACCTTGAAAGTGTAAGTGTAGGCAGCAGTTTGCAGAAAAGGACCTAGGGGTTACAGTGGACGAGAAGCTGGATATGAGTCAACAGTGTGCCCCTGTTGCCAAGAAGGCTAACAGCATTTTGGGTTGTGTAAGTAGGAGCATTGCCAGCGGATCAAGGGACGTGATCATTCCCCTCTTCGGCATTGGTGAGGCCTCATCTGGAGTACTGTATCCAGTTTTGGGCCCCACACTACAAGAAGGATGTGGAAAAATTGGAAAGAGTCCAGCGGAGGGCAATAAAAATGATTAGGGGGCTGGAGCACATGACTTATGAGGAGAGGCTGAGGGAACTGGGATTGTTTAGTCTGTAGAAGAGAAGAATGAGGGGGGATTTGATAGCTGCTTTCAACTACCTGAAAGGGGGTTCCAAAGAGGATGGATCTAGACTGTTCTCAGTGGTACCAGATGACAGAACAAGGAGTAATGGTCTCAAGTTGCAGTGGGGAAGGTTTAGGTTGGATATTAGGAAAAACTTTCACTAGGAGGGTGGTGAAGCACTGGAATGGGTTCCCTAGGGAGGTGGTGGACTCTCCCTCCTTAGAGGTTTTTAAGGTCAGGCTTGACAAAGCCCTGGCTGGGATGATTTAGTTGGGGATTGGTCCTGCTTTGAGCAGGGGGTTGGACTAGATGACCTCCTGAGGTCCCTTCCAACCCTAATATCCTATGGAAAGGGTTGATGGGGAGTTGGAGTTGGGGGGGGGGGGGGGAGAAAGTTGTTGGCACTGTGCATTAACTTTAGATCAGGCTGGGAGGATAGGAGGGAAACTGGGATGGGGTGTGTGTGATAGAATAGGGCCAGGATGTTGGTGTGTCAGGGGGGCTAAGGGCAGCATTGGTCTTGGGTGCTTTCATGGAGGGTGGCCCCTCATTGAATTTTCTCTTTCATGGTGCCTGTTTCCAGCCTGCCACCTCATGAGCCATCTGCATCCATGTGGCTGTTGCCCGTTGGATGTGGTGTGTGGGGCTCAGACTGCCATACATCAGGGTGTGGCAGGCAGGGCGATATTCAGGCGGGAGTCTCCCTCACAGGGTTTTCAGCAGCTGAGTGTTGGACTCAGTCTCAGCTCAGAGAGGGCATGCCAGCTGGTGAGTAAGGAAAGGTTAAAGTGCCCACTCCTGAGAACTGCTGCTGTGTCTGGCTGAGCCAGTGTGGTCTGTGTCCTGCTCCAGTTACTGCTTTGAGTGCTACAGGCATGAAACTCCCTGCCAGTGAGCGCCTTCCTTCACCCATCAGTGTGGTCTCCAGGCACTAGAAAGCACATCTTAACAATCTCACTCAGAACCCCCAGATGGTCTGTTTGTTGAAGCCCCAAACCAAAGTCTCAGCTACATCATAGAAGATTAGGGTTGGAAGAGACCTCAGGAGGTCATCTAGTCCAACCCCCTGCTCAAAGCAGGACCAATCCCCAACTAAATCATCCCAGCCAGGGCTTTGTCAAGCCTGACCTTAAAAACCTCTAAGGAAGGAGATTCCACCATCTCCCTACGTAACCCATTCCAGTGCTTCATCACAACTCCTGTGTGGCCCTGCTTCAGTGCAGGGGCTGTAAATGTTCTGCTTAGCTTGCACTCAACAACATATGACGTATGCTTTGACCAGTTTGTCCCTGCTTACCCAAGTCTCCTCTGGGCCATGGCTACAAGTTCCAGTCCAGGCACTGCTGCTGCTTAACCATGTCAGAACCAGGTCCGGTCCAGTCCAGTCCAGTCCACTGATGCCACTTGGCCAGACTAGCCCCAGTTCACCACATTCAGCTGTGACATAATGCTAAATTCGGAGACCCTTCTATACCTTGCTGTGTTTTCGGCTGTGCTACCCAATTTGTGCTTACGGTTCATCAGCTCAGGGTGACCCACTTTCCGTCTGCAAAAACCTTTATATATTAATATGTACTTTCAAATATATGCAGTAACACCTCACTTTTAACACTGTTCTGAAGATGAACATGAAGGAACTCCTAACAAGACTGCTTTGAGGATTTGTGAAACTACACTGAAGCATATGCAAATTATACATGGCAGCAGGTCGGAACACACCCTCAATTTTCCCTTTTCACCTTTAGAGGGAGCTACAGAGCTTCTGTTCCCAGCAAGCTGCTTAGCCCTGGGACTTACAACCTCCCCATTGCACGTTACTTATTCAAGCATGCTCAGTTCTGCTCCCCGTCTTTCCATTGGGTCTGAGTGTGGTCTGTGAGCTATGCAGATGGGTGCCTCACTCACAGCCCCTGGTGAACCCCAAGTTAGACACCTTGCAGACTTAATGACTCTCTTGCTCCTGTTAGCAGTGGGGGCATCATGAGTGCGGGTTCAAGTGCTACTCTGGCTTTTCTGGGAAATGTTCTAAGGATATTGACATAGCAGGACTCTACAAACGCTCTTTGGTTTGAACATCCGGGCTTTGCTTCCTCCGCTGATTGCTGTTTGCAATTCAAGGTGCCAGCCACTATGCAAACCCCTAGATAATTGGCACAAGTTCCCTAAAAGAGCTGCCGTTTCATCTCCGACTCGCTATATGATCCACGCTTCTCTGGAACTGACTGTTCCAAGCGTGGGAGTGGAGCATTCTGCATAGCGGGCCTTCACCTCTTGAGTTTGCTCCTACCAAACATATACTTGAGTTTATATCTGACTATGGATTAGAAGGAGTTTTTTTTTTTTTTTTTTTTTTTTTTAATGGAGATATCCTATCTCCTAGAACTGGAAGGGACCTTGAAAGGTCATCGAGTCCAGCCCCCTGCCTTCACTAGCAGGACCAAGTACTGATTTTGCCCCAGATCCCTAAGTGGCTCCCTCAAGGATTGGACTCACAACCCTGGGTTTAGCAGGCCAATGCTCAAACCACTGAGCTATCCCAAGATGCATCTCCTTGCCCAGGCTTTCAGCTCATCCAAGTTCTGGACTCTTTGGGTATGTCTACACAGCAAACAAAACAAAACAAAACAAAAAAAACCCCAACCTGCTGCAGTGAGTCTCAAAGTCTGGGTCACCTGGCTTGTGCTATGGGGCTAAAAATAGTTGTGTAGACATTCCTGCTTGAGCTGGAGTCTGTGCTCTGAGATCCTCCCCTCTCTCTGGGTCTCAAAGCCCGGGTTCCAGCCTGAGCCCAAATGTCTACACCACTATTTTTAGCCCCATAGCATGAGCCCCGTGAGCCTGAGTCAGTTGACTGGGCTCTGAGATTCTCTGCCACAGGTTTTCGGGGTTTTTTTTTTTTTTTTTTTGGCTGTGTAGACATACATTTAGCCTCTTGGCTAGACAGATCTCTTTGCTCTCTTAAAGGGGCAGAGGCAAAGTGTTTTTGTTGCTCTTATTTGGAATAACAGGGAAACAATTTAAATCATATAAAGGGTACCAAGATAGCACAGTGGGAGGTGCATTAAAAAAACATGTAATCTGCACATCGTCACAGAGTACAGGTGAGTGAAGGTGACCCACGTAGCCTCTGTACCGATCATCCACTTAGCATTCCTACAGGCTGTCGACATGGATGGATTTCTACACGGATGGTCAAGAGAAACGAGAACCACGACCTCTCCTCCCACGTGGAATTTCATGTCTTTTTAATAGCCACACTGTTTGGCTAGGCTGCTGGTGTCCAGAGCCCACTGCCTATCAGGCTGACCAGTATTGTCTCATTGTTTCCTTGTACTCCCCCATCTGTCTGCATCCATCTTTTGTCTCTTGGCTTATACTTAGATTGTAAGCTTCTTGGGACAGGGACCATCTTCCTGTTCTGTGTTTGTACAGCTCCTAGCACAATGGGACCTTGGTCCATGACTGGGGCCCCTGGGTCCGAGGGTAGCGCAAATAATTAATCCTAATAATTCTCACATTTGTATTCACATATTTTTGGGTCTGGGAACTACCTTTAACCAAATTTGTGGTGTTTGGCACTGGCAGGAGAGAGACAATGTGCCTGCTTTATTTCTCTAGCCAGGTCGAGTCCTGCCCCAGTTAGGCCTGCATTAGACAAGGCCCCCCAGCAGTCCTTAGATTGGATTTGTATTTAAATATGCACTCGCTCCTTTTGCACTTCATTCTTAAATCCTCATTACATGGTTTGTAAAGTGACTGTGCCTCCAAATGGTCATTCCATGTCACGTCCTTTCTGGTCTAGCTAACCAGAGGCTGGGGAGGGTTCGAGGAGAAAGGGGGAGGGAGAAGGGGAACAATCAAGGGCTTCTGAAGGCAGGCTGAGCTGGTGGGATTTTCGTTTGCAGGGGGAGAGCCCTCTCGACTGATTGTATCCAGTTGGCTTGGATATTGACTGTGGATGAATGGGTATGAATGGAGCCATTCAGGTTGACGGACAGGAGCTGAAAGCTGCAGACAAAAGCCACTGGGCAGTCAGTAAAACTTTCAGCGCGGGGACTTGCCCGTAGCCGAGGAGAGGCTGACAAATGACAAAGAGCAGTGGAGCTTTGAGTGGATGCCGTTCCCCCGTGCCCAAGAAAAGCAGTGGGAATGACGGGTAGTTGTGGGGAATGACGGGTAGATGTGGGGTGGGAACGGGGCAGACTGGGGTGCTCTGGCCAACTCAGCACTCTGCATTTCTTAGCTTTTAAGGCCTGACACCAGCCGTCCCCTTTAATGACTGTGCTAATCAAAGATGGCTTGACACGTTGCCAAGAAAACCGACAGGAAAGGGATTGGTGTGGAGTGTCGACGAGTGTTCTGGGACCAGCCTAGGCTCTCATCACTCGCTGAGTCAGTTGTTCCAAAGCATTCCGTGTCTCCATATGTTGGGGTGTTCGGTGTCTGGCGTTTGGTGTATGTGCTTGAGGGGTGGTTGGGTGTAACTCGTGTTCGGTGTATTTGCTGAGGGTTGTGTAGGGTAACTCACCACCTGGTGTTTCTTGTATCTTTTTTTGGAAGACCAAGTGGCTTATTGTTTCTTTGGATCATGCAGTCATTTATGCCAAGAAGTGCCCCCTATAGATGAGTCTCCAAAGCGGTTTCCATTCTAACTCCGTTTTCACGACTCTGAATTCTCCAAAACATTTACATTAATGTTTTCAAGATGGAAAGCAACAGAGAGTCCTGTGGCACCTTTAAGACTAACAGATGTATTGGAGCATAAGCTTTCATGGGTGAATGCCCACTTCGTCGGATGCATGCATTAAAGGTGCCACAGGACTGACTCTCTGTTGCTTTTTACAGATCCAGACTAACATGGCTACCCCTCTGATACTTGGTTTTCAAGATGGGTCTCTTTCCCAGGGTGACATTTTTGTGTTTTAGAGTTTGAGAAAACCCATTCAGCTGGTTTTAAGTTGCAATGGGAAAACCAAAACCAAAACCTTTCCTCTCTGTAAGTGTCTGAGGTTTGGAGCTTGGCTGGGACGTGGACCTTGGGTTGTTGTCACACCTTAGGCTATCGTGAACAAAATTTCCCTTGTAGGCAAGGCTTAAATTAGAATGGAAACATTTTACACCTATTTTGTACAGGTGTAAATAATGACAGTGCCGGGCAATGGAGAGTCTCTCAAGTACGCTTGGAATAATTGTCATTCAGAAGTTTACTAGTGGCTGGCTCCATCTGCAGAGAGATGAGAAAGCTTTGACTTTAGTAGGTCTCAGTTTTCATTATTTTTTTCTCTCTGCTCTGCTAAAACCAGTATTTGATGTTTAGATTAAACAATCCCTTCTGGCATTGAATCCTTTTTGAAGAAACAAATATCCCATGGTCTCATTTTAAACTACTGTCCCTCTTATACCTAAAGATGATCTCCCACACACTGAATGAAAAACACACTTACTGTACATTTACATCTGGAGGAAACGGGCCAGATTTTCGAATTTTTAAAATGTAATCAGCATCCCCAAAATCCTCATTACTGGAAGTGATTTTGCTACATGGTGATGTTGTGAAGAATCCAGACGGTTTTTTTTTTTTTTTTTCTGGACTGGACTGAGCTGTCTGTGCACTACAGTAATGGGAATGTGCACAGGCCATGGAAGAAGAAAGAGGGATTACTTCCCAGTAACTCTTTCTTTGAGAGTTGCTCCTGTTCATTGACGCTGCCAGGGGCGGCTCTATGTATTTTGCCGCCCCAAGCACGGCAGTCAGGCGGCTTTCGGCGGGGTGCCTGCGGGAGGTCCGGCTGGTAACGTGGATTCGGCGGCATGCCTGCGGGAGGTCCGCCGGTCCCATGGCTTCGGCGTTCCCGCCGCCGAATTGCCACCGAAGCCGCGGGACCGGCGGACCTCCCGCAGGCATGCTGCCGAAGGCTCCCTGACTGCCACCCCCACAGCAACTGGCAGGCCGCCCCAGGCACGCGCTTGGTACGCTGGTGCCTGGAGCCACTCCTGGACGCTGCCCACCTGCGTCACCCACCTCCCCGTCTGTCTCAGAGTCCTTTTTCATTTCAGAACTCTGGGCTAGGGAGTGGAACTGAGGTAGGCAGAGCGTGTGCTCCCTTACATAGACAGAGCTGATGATGACACCCTCGCACGAAAGCGCTCTTGCACCTCCAGTGGACACCATTTTTTATGCTTCATTCTAGGGGATGAATGCTGAACCTTCTCTGCTTGAGATTTTTGGTGATACTTGCTGAGGTGCTGGGGGCAGGGCCACCCAGAGGATTCAGGGGGCCTGGGGCAAAGCAATTTCAGGGGCCCCTTCCATAAAAAAAAGTTGCAATACTATAGAATAGTATATTCTCGTGGGGGCCCCTGCGGTGCCTGGGGCAAATTGCCCCACTTGCCCCCTCCTCTGGGCGGCCCTGACTGGGGGAAGTGGATGCTACCAGCTGTGAATTAGACCTGGGCCACTAGTGAAAACCAGCAGAGAGATGTGGGGCCTTTATTGGAGTTGAATGGCAGTGGATCCCAAATCCCATCCCATTCGAAACGACGATCAGGACCTCGTCCAAGACACGATACCCTCTGAGGTTGACACGCTTTCCAGTTATTGTCCTGGTTCCAATGGGCCTCATTAGGGAAATTATTGAGAAGGCTATGGCAGAGCAGCTTTGGTGTACTTGGACTCCTCTAGCATTCTTGCCCCAGTCAGTGTGATTTTGGGTCAGGGGCTAGCATGGAGAATACTCTGCTGGTGTTGGTTGATCTTTTCCTGGTGGTGGATGGAGGTCGGGGGTTCATGCTGACTACATTAGCTGGATCAGCTCAATGTTTCTACCTCTCCCAAACATGGTGATACAGTGCAGTGACTTAGGGCCAGACCCTCAAAGGTATGTAGGTGCCTAACTCCCAATGGGAGTTAAATGTCTAAATATCTTTGAGGATCTGGGCATTGGTGTCGTAAGCCTGGTTGGGTAAGGACTGCCTGGATAAAACTCAATCCAGAGTGCTTTTTGGTGGAGGGAGCAACTGGAAGAAATGCCTGGGCGTATCAGTGTCACAGATGGGAGGGGGTGTGCCTGTCAATAGTTTCAAAGATTTGCAACTTGGGAGTTTTGTTGGACATGCCAGTGGTGTTGGATTGTCAGGGCTGCAGTTGTTGCCAAGAGAATTTTTATTATCTTGTGGATGTGGCAACACCCTTCCACGGTTACTCAAGGTTTTGGCACCTTCAGGTGGATGAGTGCAATGCACTCTCAACCGTAAACATTCAGGAGTTGCAGCTAATGTGGAATTGTTTCATGCAGAGCATATGACACCTGAGCTCTGCACTAGCAGCTGAGTACTAAGGTGTTTTTGTTTTGACATATAATTACCTAAATGGTTTGGGGCCTAGATCTCTTAAATACTTCTGTCTACACGGCACTTGGAATTTTCAGACCCCTGGCGTAAATGCTCCCTCACTAAGGGGTGTCGCACCTTCTTGCATGTAATGACACACGGCTGACCTATTCTCAGCCAAGTCTTGCATGGCCTTCTTTCATAAACAGATGGGCCCCCTCTGAGCAGGCAGTCCAGATCCAAGCTTCTGCCCTTGATCTGTCTCTGTATGTCTGCTTGGGTATGTGGGCTCAGAGATATGGGTGGGAGAGGAGGTTCTTACTCCTAGATTGTTCTGTTGTTATCCAGCTATTGTAGGCATCGAGCAGATATTTTTGGCGTTGGTTTTGGTCTGTTGTGTCACTGCCAAGGGATTAATGGCCAGATGAGCTAATGGCTCAGCTTGGGTTTAAACAATATCGAAGGCTCTAAACCTAGTTTATTAATAACATTGTTATTTAGACAGGAAGCTTGTCTAAAACTGGGTCAATATCTCTGAAAGGACTAGACTAGGGAGGGGAGAAAAGAGTCTGCAAATGTCGTCATCATCAGCTCAAGACACTGGAGCCAGTTTTCCACCCCAGGCATGCTGCTGCTTTTCTTTGTGGAGTACCTCAGGGGCTTGCTGTTGTCACCCCCACCCCCGTGCTTTCCGTGTCCCAGGGCAAGGGATGTTACAGCGAAGCAGGCTCTATTGCCCAGTCAATCTGGAAAACGTCCCTAAAGGAAGGACTAAGGCTCTCTTTTTTGGGGGGGGCGGGGGGGAAGATTTCTGGGACATGCGGCTTCCAGATCTGTTTCTGTAAGAGGCGCCTGTAATACTATGCAGATTGCTGTGTCGGGCAGAGTAAGGGTTTTAAAAGGCGCTGCCTCATACTAGCGCACCGTGCGCAAATATCTTACCAAACCCTGAGAAACTGGGTGTACCTCTGGGTTTTCCTTTCTCCTGAGGATAGTCATAGCTAAACAGAAGTTTTCTTTTTTCACACTAGCCACCTCCCGTTCTCCAGTTCTTACAGTGGCATCCATTAGCCCAAGCTAACCAGGGTGGGAAGGGGGGAAGGTTTGGTGTAATGTTTCAATGTGAGACCTTCAAAGTTCTACAGGAAATGGGGCTGATAGTTCCTCAGAGTCTGCCTAAACCACTGCAATACCTCAGGATATCTGGGGGAAGGGGCTGCTCTGCTTCCAGAGTGGACATCTTAACAAACCAAGGTCCTGATGACTTGTGGTCATTTAAGATCCCATGGTGCTTTACGCAAGTAGAGTAGGGTGTGCTTATGACATCAGTTTTTTCCAGTGTAATGCATTGTAACATCAGAATCTAGTGTTTCTGACATCACTGAAAAGATACAAGTGGGAAGAGAAGGCTGTTTTAAAAGGGAGACGGTTTTGTTTACCCCAAATACCTTGATGATCGAGTTAAATTCGGACTGGAAAAGAGGTGCATGTTTTTAACAGTGAGGGTAATGAACCATTGGAACAACTTAGCCAGCAATGTGGTGGATTTTCCATCACTTGAAGTCTTTAAATCAGGATTGGGTGTCTCTTTTTATAGAAGAGATGCTGTAGCTTAAGCAGGGGTTATGGGTTTGATACAGGAATCACTGGGTGAGGGTCTCTGAACTATCAGCCTAGATGATCATATGGTCCCTTCTGGCCTTAAACCTATGAATCTATGGAACAGAAATGATGGGAAAAGAAATGTAAACGTGTATGTAAGTTTAAACAAATAATTGACTAAAAATCCATTAAAGCTGGCTGGAATGTGTTAGCTGGTTTTCAAAGCCCCAAATGAGTTGACCCAACTCTGTACTCTGGAGCTAAAATGCAGCTGCCGTAAATTGGTCAGAGGACTGCTGTGAATGGCTCAAGGTAGACGAGTATTTGGAAACAACATAGACCAACGAATTAGGACAGAAAGCTCCTATCTGTAGGTATTAGATTAGAAGAATGTTCTTGTGAGACCAAGATAAATGACTGTTCTCCTCACAACAGGAGCAAGGTGCATCCCTGCAGGAGTATTTGATGCGATCTGTGGAAGTAAATCAAGCCCTTCTTCTGTCCTGCTGGGAAATACTTGATCATAGCCACATGTTGTAGTTGATCATTTGAGGCTGGCAAGGCCTCTTCTGCCTGTATGAAGTCCTAGTGCTTCAGCCCTTGACATTTTGCAGAGAAAATCTTAGTCTTGTTGGATAACAATGTACCACACATTTCGGCAGTTGCTGCTGAACATCTGGATGAGATTACTTGGTTGGAAAGAGGGGGGACGGGTGCAGTGATTTATAGATTGTTTCTTTGGCTGTAAATCCCAGCTGTAATTGGGACTTCTCCATCCCTAATTGTTTGCAGAAAAGAGCGAAACTCAATGGCTCTTAATTCATGGCTAGGGCCTTAGCCCAGCCTGTGGGGAGAGGGGGGGAAGGCTAGTTGCTAGGACACCAAGGCCTTTGTTTTGGTCCCAGCTCCATAGTGTATTTAAGGCCCTGTATACATTTCTATGCATTGTTAATGTAATTTGTTCAGGCAGTAAACGGCCAAGTCCAGCTGAAGGAATCTGATACTCATAACAGAAACACCAGAGGCCAGGTTTTTGTGGTCAAATTAGGGTTCTGAGGCCTAGCTAGAGAATGAAATGTTTGAAGTGGACGATCTCTATTTTGTGCTCATTCCCAGAGTCAGCTGTTGGGGCAATAGTTCCACACACAGTCCTATGCTGGGAGATGGATCTCCCTAAAATGGAGAGCTTGCAAGAGATGAATGGAGAGTTACTCAAAACAAAGGGAGGGTGAGTTTCCCCCACCCCCTCCCCAAAATATTGACGTTGATCCCAAAGAGGCTACGTGACATTTACGTCGCTTGGTGCTTCGTTGATCCATGTTAAATAGCTTCCTTGGGGGAGGGTTACTGGGTCCGTCTGCTTGCAGGCTTGAAGAAATGTTTTAAAATGTGAATAGATGTATGTTCATCAGCAGCATTGAGTTTTGTAGTGAATGTACAAACGCGAACACAATTATACCCCACAATGTGTTCAGAAGAATAGTGTAGTCAGGCATCACTTTAACAAGCTTTAGATTTCCATGAGTTTTTATCCATGTTTCCTCCCCCCAAAATAAAATCTTTGCTCACCAAAATTGAGCCCGACAGTCTGTTATGCTGAGTCAATCGCCATTTTTTGAAGGTTGTTGGAAGCCTGATGTTACTTCATGAGTCTTGTATAGTGATTTGGGTTTTATGTAAAAACTCATATTTCAGAGTTCGCTGCTCAAACCATGGGAGCAAATGGGGTCACCACTTGCTTAAGTGTGAACGTGGCATTGATGCGAGCAATTCAGGCAGCCAGTGTTGATAATGTATGACTGTGAGTGGTCCTAATGTGTGAAATAAAGATGGTAGACCAGAAAATTAGGGTTGCCCAGAGCTTGGGGCGATTCGCTTGTGAGTGTGCCATAAGCATTTATCCACCACAAAGGGGTGCAGAAAGCACCACACGTTGTAGTTGTGGATTAGGTCAACAAAGATGGTAATATTAGTCCCATTGTGAACTGGCTCCAAAGCATGGAGGTTTGAACTCGCATTGCTATGGCTAGGGAAGGGAATTACACTAGCCAAACAATCTCTTGAATTGTTTGTTGTATTGAATAGATCTGACTGGAAGACAACAATTCTGTTTTGTGACAACTTTTGGTGAGGTTTTGACATTTATTTTCATTCTTCATTGGAAAAGCAAAACCTTTCGAACGAGCATCCCTCCAAAATGTTTTGGCTTTGCTGAAAACACATTTAATGAAAAATGCTCTACCTAGATATAGTGCTGACCTTACTCTGTAAAACTAAGTAAGTCCCATCTGGTCTGACTTTGGGAGGATCATATGCTAAGAGCTACTGCATTGCACAACAAAAAAGTTTTAGCGATTCTACAAAATCGAGGAACTACGCTATGTATTCTTGAGTGTCATCTACTGTCCCTGTATCTATTTACATTTAATGCATGGTAACTGACTAATTTCAATTCTATTCTATATAGGCTCTTAGACCACCCTCATCACTGGAGCATCTGAGCACCTTCCAGTCATGCATTAAGCAATATGACTAACATCTGTTGCCTGGTTTGTTCGTTCTTTCAACCTCTCCTTGTGGAAGAATTGTGTGTGCAGTGGAAGCATTTTGTTTGAACAGGGTTTTTGTTGTTTTAATTTCACTTGTTGTATATGTCCATGTTGTTGTGTGTTGATGTCAGAGAAGCGCGCTTGGCATTTGGAGCAGGAAGCTTGCATTGGTCCTTAGTTCCTGTGTGAGTTCGTTCCACCGTCTGGGACCAGCCTGAGAGGACACTCAGTCTTCTGCACAGACAAGTTTTATTCTTGTGGTAGAAAGCTCTTTTGGGCCTGAAGAGCAGAGCTGTCAGCCTCTGTCCTCGTCCCAGAGCTTTCGTCTCTATACTGAGCTCAGCCCACTGACCACCTTGACGATGAGGTGCATCATTGACTCGATATCCTCTGAGAAGCCAGTGTAGAAAGTAGAGAGCGGGTTACATGGTAGCCGGTGTTGTTGAGGGGATGCATTGCAGCATTCCATTAGTTGGAGTTTCTTAAGGACTGATGGCTTCATCGGCATGGTGCATCACTGCAGTCCAGGCAGGAGGTGACGAAGGCTTGTAAAGGTCAAGTCATGTTAGCCAGGATAGGGCTGGGGGTACGTCTACACTGCAATAAAAAACCTGTGGCACTCAGTCTCAGAGCCTGGGTTAGCTGACTCAGGCTGAAGCCCAGGCTCTGAGATCCACCCCCCCCCTTGCGGGGTCTCTGACCTGGGCCAGCCACAGCTGTGCCACCGGTCTTTTGTTGCAGTGTAGAAGTACTCTGAGTCTCCTAGACAATTAGAAATGGTAGAAAGTGTTACTCGCTCTTGCTGCTCCGTGAGAGCTTAACTATAGTAGCTAAGATGTGAAAAAATTATCTAATTATAGTGTCTCTGAAATTACTAAGTAACTTCACTGCTCTTCCACTTTGTGTGGTTGTATTTCGAGTCCCTTCTCCTGCCGTTTGCCCTCCGGAGTTTTCCGTGCTGCTAGCTTTTTTTGGCATCACCTTTGCCAACTCCTGAGGATAGATGAACTTCTATCACAGTCACTGCCAAACTCCCTTGCTTCGCCTTCTGTGTTGCAGTGGGAGGGTCTCACTTGGGTTGTCCCTCAAGACTAGTTCTTCCTTGGTTGTTCTTAGGAAACCATACACCTCTACCCCGCTATGACGCTGTCCTCGGGAGCCAAAAAATCTTACCGCGTTATAGGTGAAACCATGTTATATCGAACTTGCTTTGATCCGCCGGAGTGCGCAGCCCCGCCCCCCTGGAGTGCTGCTTTACCGCGTTATATCCGAATTTGTGTTATATCGGGTCGCATTATATCGGGGTAGAGGTGTAGTTGCAGCAGTAGAGTTTTCCTTATACTTCTACCATGTAGGGTTGTAGGCCTTGGTTAGGGTGACCAGATGTCCCGATATTTAACCCTCTGTCCTGCATCCTGATCAATGTATGATCGGGACCCCATTTATCCTGATATTTAGGTAAGGAGGTGAGCAGGAGGGAGGGGCCGACTCCATGGGTGCTCCGGGGAAACATTAGCGGGTGCTCCACACCCACCGGCAGCCAAGCTCCACCCCCCAGCACGCTGCGTCCCCACTCCTCTCCCTCTCTCCCTCCCAGTGCTTCCTGCCACCTAACAGCTGTTTGGCGGCGCTTAGGACTTTCCGGGAGGGAGCAGGAGGAGCGGGACGTGGTGTGCTCAGGGGAGGAGGAGGAGAAGAGGCAGGGCAGGGGCAGGGACTTGGGGGAACAGGGTGGAATGGGGGCGGGGCAAGCGTGGTGCAGGGGCGGGAAGAGGTGGGAGGTGGGCGAGCACCCACCGGGCAGAGGGGAAATTGGCGCCGCAGGGCGAGTGGCAGGCGGGGGGTGAAAAGGCAAGCGGCGGGCGGGATGAGGAGGCAAGCGGTGGGTGCGGGACTGAGGAGGGACGCAGCAAGCCAGTGGCGGGCCAGGGGATGAGGAAGGGCGCGGTGGCGGGGGGGAACCAAGCGGGGAGGGGGTGGAACCTGGGCAGAGTGGGAAAGGAGTGGGAGTGGACTGTGGGCAGGGCTGACAGCACCCCAATATGTCCCAATAGTTTACTGTTGTGATCTGGTCACCCTAGCCTTGGTGTTACTCTGCACGCATGCCTTTGTTGCCAGCCACAAATGTTGAAAAATCATGAGTTGGGCCCCCCAAATTTTAAATACAGTTTAATTTGTTCGGTTACCTTTTCCACTACTACTAGCTTCAGAGGTCTTTTGCTGAAAGCAGGAGAGTCTATGTGTAGTGGGAGATGAGACGCTGCAGTGGGCTGTTGCTTCTGTTTGCAAACTCTTCTGCAAAATGATTTATTTTCAGTAAGCTCATGTGGTACCATATGTGGGTTGTTTCCTTTCCCGTTTCTCCCTCAATACATGCAGTGCCTGCCTCTCTCTGCAGACCACTGCCCTATTGCTTGTGTTAGTCCACTTTTATCTTTCTTTGTGGTGCAAATTTTCCACTGCTTCTGATGCCTTCAGTTTTTGTTGCTGTTTCTTTGCTTGCCACACCGCTGTGGTAGATAAAATAACACGTTGAAGTTCCACCTTTGACTGTCACAGCGTATGGCTTCTTGCTTCATTATCTTTGGTGCATAAAACTATTTGAGCGGTAATAAATTTCATGTGTTAGTATGCCAGATTTGCATGAAGAGGCTAACTGGGACAGCCTCTTTGCAATTGCATACTGATAATTTCATTTTCATTTTGATCAAACATATCAAAAATACTCCTCTCCTAGATTACAGTGCATCTCTGTCTTCATCTGTTAGCTGACTAACTAGGAAGCAATCCTTGCCCAATGCTGTATTCAATCTGCCCACGCTGCCATGCGTCCAGTTTTGCAGCCACTCACAGCTGATCCACGAGGCCCTGAAGAATCTTGCGCGCTTGCATCACAACAGGGAGTGAGATGTGCTCACAGCCATGGCTGAAGGTACTCAAAGCCTCAGGTCAGCCATGGCAAAAAATTAAAGCAGTAAAAACTCGTTCACATCTAGCAACGTGTTAAGAACTGATATAAAGAGCTGCACAAAAGGGGGAATGCACAGTGCACAAGAAGAAGATATTGTATTCGTCCTGCAAAATCTAGGAACTGTGCTACATATTCTTGAGCACCATCTATTGGCACCTTATCTATTTACATATATGCAGACATCTTCTGTAACCGTAGGTGCACAGCGCTGGCCTGTGCTCCTCATGCCTTTCCAAAGTGTGAGAATTTAATGCCCAGAACTCAAACGTTGGCAAACCAGGAAATGTGGCGTTACAGTGACACTTTGCACCCAACACAACCATGCACCCTTAACTCTGCCCTCTTTGATCCCTGTCCTAAGAAGTTCCTCAGGGGGCTCTCTGTGCCTCTGTTAATCTCCAATAAGATCTCTCCAGATCCATCGTGCTGCACAGAGCATAGCCTATTTGACAAGGAGAGCTGAGCTGGAGCTGTGCTGAGCATAGAGACAATGGCAGGTTTGTTTAGGGAGGGGAGGCGCTGTTATATCCCAGCTCCACCCACCCGGGGGGGGGGCAGAGTAAAGGGTGTGTGGCTGTGCTGGGTGCGAAGTGTGTTAACACTGTTTTTTCGATTGCCATCCTTTGAGTTCTGGGAATTAAACTCTCACGTTCGGGAAGGGTATGGGGAGTGTATGACAGTGCTGAGCGCTTGTATAACCTTCTCTGCCCAGTAATTATGTTTTTTAGGGGGTGGATTTTCCTTGGTTTTTTTTAGGAGGTGGGGGCATGACTGAGGGGCAGCTGTGGGAGGAAGTCAGGCTGTGGAGAAGATCCCTGGATTTCACTCAGGTGACACCACTGGAGGAAAAGGGGATCCCAGCTCCCCCGTGTGTTTTAGACGAGCTCTTGGTGCCAGATATTGGATGAGCTTTGGGGCAGTTCGAGTGCCAGACTCTAGAGCATACGTCCTTGCAGGACAGGCTCTTATTCTCGGGAACCGCCCAGATTTGCACCACTTGCTACCATGGTTCATCTACAGACAACTGTCCGACAGTCGGGCTTTGCAAGTGCATTTTAGAGCATTTTGTTAATTAAAAATTGATCATCAGAAACCTCATGACCAAACGAACCGCCCAAACTGTACACTAGGTCCTTAGCTGAAATACCAGATTTCAAGCTGGTCTGAATGTTGTACCTTGTACCCCGAACCAAAAGACCTCAAATTTTGCACCACAGACTCTACCCTGGGTCCTCAGCTGACTCCTCTTCTGCTAACTGTGGGGTTCTTACACCTTCCTCTGAAGCATCTGGTGCTGCCACTGTCAGAGACCAGATACTGAACTAGATGGACCTTGGGTCTGTTCCACTCTGGAAATTCCTATGTTCCTAGCAATTTTCAGGCCTATCTGAGTAGGAGTGTGGATATTCGAGCACTTTGAAAACCAGTCTGTTTGTCCGACATTGCCATTCCTCCGTAGTTCTAATGCATGGTGATAGTTTTGTAATGGAATTTCCTACTCTTTTTTGAAAGGAAAAATGAAGGAACAAAGATACATCTTATGGAACAAGACAAGATTCCGTCACAGCCATACCTCCTTCCATATGAACCTTCACAGATCATATTCCATAATCCCTTACCTATTAAAATGAAATTTCACACCGCTTCCTTATGCACATGCGCCCAGCTAGTGAAATCCTGAAGCATTGTCTAACTGAGTGGAGATTTTTCTCCCTGTTTCTATGCACCGGCATGGGTGATGCCAACAGAATACAGGGAGATGATTAGTTTTGTTGTTTATAATAATTCAGTGCCTATGCTCATAGTTACGTTTTAAATCATACAGCTCTACCAGACACATTCTGATTTCCTCCAGGCATTGAAAGGGATAGCTACAAACCTTTTATCTTTATTATTTATGTTGCAGTAGCACCCAGGAGCCCTAGTACTGGGACCCCATAGTGCCAGGTGCTGTACAAACAAAAAGTTGGTCCCTGTGCCAAAGAGCTCACCTTCAATGGGACTTACCTACTGAAATCAAGCTGTGTGCTTAACCACTTTGCTGAATCATGGCTTATGTCACTGACAAATGTCAGGGTTTCACTCCCTCCCTCTGAGATGTTAGAACTGTTTTTAACAAACAAACCCTTTCTCCCCTACTCCTTCCATGCTTGAATCCTTTCTTGATGAAACTTCCAGGAAGAGATCATACTCTGGCTGAGAGCCAGAGTGCCAAATTCAGCAGAAAAGGGATCGCTTGGAGAAAGCGTTATGCAACTAACTAAGTTGACGCTTTAGAATGGAAAGTCTTAGGCAGCCTTAATTCTTGGTGTCACTTTGTTTGTGTCATATAAAATAAACTTGTTGCCTTGAAATCGCATTTCTGTTGCTCCAGGGATTCCCTGCTGGTTCTGCCAAACCTGATCTTTGCCTGTGGATTCACAATGAAATTCAGCCAGGGGGAAAGTGGACTTGTTCAAATGCAAAACCATTGTGAACCTTGGGGCTTGTCAATAAGCACACCCCTTTCAAGCCAAATTTGCACAGCTTTGAGTGGCTTTGTGAAACCTCAGCAAAGGAAAGGGGATGGGAGTCCTTTGGGCATACCCCTAGGGTGGAGGTGAGAGGCTGTAGGGTTTGGAATCTCTCAGGAGGGCAGGGATATGGATGATTGACAGAGGCGATTGAATGAGGCAGTTGAATCTTTCTCCAGCAAAGTAGGTGAGAGGAAATGAATGTGGGAGGGGAGTGGTCTGGGATTGGGTGGGGCATACAGGACATAGTCTCTGCAATCTGTCTGGGGAGGTGAGTTCGGGGAATGGTGGCCTGAGGTAAGGATCTGGGGATGACACACAGACTCTGGAACCTACCTCTCCAGGAAGGGGTGGGGTTTCACTTGGGGAAGTGGAGAAGGTATATGAATGATCTAGGATCACCCTTGGGGGGAGGGGAGGTGACGGTGGGAACAAGGGTTCTCTTTGGGGCAGGGTGGCAGCTGCAGGCTCTAGGATTTACCCTGCTGCTGAATGCCAAGACGAGGCGAGTCTGACTCCCCGACCTCTTCCAGGACTGATTCTGTTCAGTGCTAATTTCCTGGTAGTGATTTTAATCAACTCCATTAAACTCTCCCCTGTCTAGTGTCTTGTGCTCCAGAAACAGCCCTGCGGAGTTTTGAGTAATAGCTCAATTGTGTATAAGTGGCTGTGAAGAGCCCTCTGTGCACTGTATGAATAGGCCACATATCCATGGAAACCAGAGCAGGCCGTCCGGCTGGCCTTTGACCCACTTGTTGCCACCACCCTGTTAAACCCTGGTATGCCTGGATTTGCAGCCCCAGTGTTCGGTCTCATTCCCTTTTCCCATGGGGGCGAAAGGCCCAACTGCCTTTCAGGAGCTTCCCAAAGCTCTGTGTTGCATGCAGGCGTAACAGCCTGTTTGTTGTGGCTAGCTGGAGTTCGTTCTGGCCTTGGGATGCCACATTTCTCTGCCATGCTGTCTCTGCCCAGACAGGTCTGCTGGGTCACATGGCTTGCAGCTCTGATCAGAGGGGTTGGCAAGGGGTGAGTTAGTACTATCAATACTAGAGGGCGGTGTATGTGTGCAGGAGTCGGGGTAGGGTGTCAGACTGCTTGGGTATATGAATAATGTGCCGCAAGCTACAAGAACTGTTCAAAATAATAATAAAGTTGAGGTTGAAGAGGAAAACCCCTGCACCTGACCCAACCCAAGGAAAAATACAGGTTCTTCACTGCTCTGTGTAAAACTAGAAGGGGGGAATGAATATGGGGCAAGGGCCTGTTCCCTCCGTGACAGAACACTTGCGGGTGGGATGCACACCTAGTTTCTTGAGAACTTGGAGATATGGGCATATCTATTTTAAAAAATCCATTCCGCTCCCCTACAATCTCAGGCATTGTCTAGACTAGGTGTGATGTTAGCATGTGTTAGCTAAAATCTAGGCTCCCCCTCTAGGCTTAGGCCTTGTCCACATGGGAAAGTGTGACAAGTTAAGCTAATATAGTTATAGTGGTATAACTGCCCATGTGGACACTCCTTAATTCCTCTATAAAAGAGGCTTTGGGGGATTTAGCTTAATCCCCTTCCCAAGTTACATAAACTAAACCAAAAAAAAAGACACAGCAAGGGCTTGTCTACACTACATGGCTATAGCAGCATATCTATGGTCCTGTAGCTACGCTGCTCTAACCCACAATGTAGATGCAGGTTAAGTGTAGACAGGGCCTTATACTAGAATACGTGTGGCCACAAGGGGTTATACTGGCATAACCAGAGGTTTACATTCACAACTTGGCTTATGCCAGTATAATTTTCCCATGTAGACGAGCCTTTAATCTCATCCAGCCTAGTATATGCTAAAGACAGTGTCTTCGTTAGACTTTTCAGATGTGTGTGTTAGCCTGTGTTAGCAGAAACGTGCTAACAACACTCCTTAAATCCTAGTCTAGACAAGTTGCCAGAGGTGAAGAACTGCCTCTGAGGTGCAGCTTTTCAGCACTATCTGGCTGCTCAGGAACGTTGGTGACTTTGCTTTTGCCTTGGAATCTCTCATTCCTGTGTCCAGTTGGGAGAAGGTTTCCCTTTTTCGGTTTGCTTGGATTTTTTTTTTAAGGTCAGATTCTTGGTTTGTGGCGTAGGGACCTGGGAGCAGAATCTCTCGCTGGAGCTGTAGATGGTGTAAAACAATCACAGTTAGCTTCTGTTTGCAAAAGAAAAGAAAAAAACCCGTGTTCTGTCCGTGTTACATCCCAAATAAACTGCAGACTGTGCCTGAGTGCTGAGTCCTCCAGGAATATGGGAATGTTTACCAGAGATCCGACTGGACCTGGTGTAGCTCTCTGGCTTGAAGTAGTTGGGGTGGGGGAGGGGGAATGGGTGACCTGTCAGTTAATTTCACAGCTGTGTAAACAGACAAAGGAGAGAAGAGGCTTCTGGTGGCTGGGGGATGGGAGAGCCCATGCATAATGGGTGTGGGGGGGTGTGAGCGGGGACTGGGGACAGGTTTTCTGGCCAGTTCAGACTTGTCAGCGTGGGGTTTGTAATCTCTAGGAATCTGGCAAGACATGGGAAGGCAGCTGGTGTATGAAGTGAGCCTGCTAGTTATATATCTTCTCCTTTGAAAACATGCTGCCTAGGGGCTACGACTTGTTTTCTGTTTGTGTCCAAACTCCCCCACTCCTGCCTGAGGGGACAGTTGGTGCTTATTTCTCTTTTTCTTCTCCTCCTCTCCCTCCCTTCTGTTCCTTTTGCCTCCCTTGTCCCTAATTCTATAGACAGTCAAACCTGCAAACCTGACACTGCTCACAGAACAAACAAACCCTGATCTCCCCCACTGCTCAGCAGTGTGTCTGCCACAGTACAAATGGGGATGTCCTTTGAAAGTAGGGTTCTCCTTTAACACTTCTCAGGTCCATAAACAACTGCAATTCTTCTGACAGGTAGCTCTAATCTTGCTTCCAGACTTGCTGTCACCTAGCCCATTGGTTATTGCAGAATCACAGAAAGGTAGGGCTTGAAGGGACCTCGAGAGGTCACCAAGCCGGCCACCTGCACTGAGGCAGGACCAACTAAACCTAGACCATCCCTGAAAGCTGTTTTGTCTAACTTGTTCTTAAAAACCTCCCTTGATAACCAATTCCAATACTTAATTATCCTCATAGTTAGAAAATATTGTCTAATACCTAATCTAAATCTCCCTTGCTGTAGATCAAGCCCATTACTTCTTGTCCTACCTTCAGTGGCCATGGAGAGCAATTCATCTGAGTCCTCTATATAACATCCCTTTACATATTTGAAGACTGTTATCAGCCCCTCAATCTTCTTTTCTCAGGACTAAAACATGGCCAGCCGTTTTTTAACGGTTCCTTCTAGGTCAGCTTTTCTAAACCTGTTACCATTTTTGTTGTTCTCCTCTGGTCTCTCCAATTTGTCCACATCCAAGCCTCCTTTATCAGTCCTCTGCTAGGCTCCCAAGCTTCTGTCATGTAACTCCCATAAGAAAGATGCTCGTGCAGTTCCCTCCATGTGGGGAAGCTCTATGGTAGCCCATGAGTGAAGCCTCTAGCATTGCCCCACTCTCTGGGTTTGCTTGCACTAGATACATCACAAATGTGCTTTCCTCCAGATTGAGCCAAGGCAGATTTGAGATGTGGGGGGGGGGAGCCCGCAGGTAAAGCACAAAGGTTTGGGGCGTGTCCACAAACCGATAATCACTTTAACGAGGTGAAAAAAGTCTAGTGGAGACAAGCCCAGTCAGTCAGGGGATGCTGTAGCAGCTCTCCTCCCCACCGGCTCAACCTACAGCACTCAGCATTGTCCATGCAAACAACACTGATCTTATCCTCAGCTCTTTTGGATCAGCCCCATAAAGGACCTTCTGCCTTCCCCAGTAGAGCCGACGATTTATGCTTTTAGCAGTAAAGGGCTAATCAGCTAGGCAGTGCCCTTCCCTCCCCACAGACCAGCTAATACGTTTTTAAACATGAATCTCTTGGGATAAAATTTCAAAAGCACCTAAAGTGACTTGGGCGCCTATGGCCTAGTCTACACACAAATGTTGTACCACTTTAAATCTAGGAATATGGTTACGCTGGTATAACCTCCTCCCCACCTCCCCCCATGGATGCAGTTATAATAGTGTAAAGGTGCGTTGGGCAGGTCTACACTAGAAAATTAGATCGACCCAGCTACATTGCTCAGGGGTGTGAAAAATCTACACCCCTGAGCAATGTAGCTGGGTCGATCGAAGTCCTCATCTGGACAGTGCTAGGTTGATGGAAGGGCACAGCTGCATCGGTGAAGACACTCTAAACTGACAGGAGAGAGCTTTCCCCGTGGCTTAATTACTCCACCTCCCACAAGAGGCGATAGCTATGTTGGTGGGAGAAGCTCTCCTGCCGACATAGCGCTCTCTACAACGGCGCTTAGGTCGGTATAATTGATGTCGCTCAAGGATGTGGATTATTCACACCCCTGAGCGACGTAAGTTATACCAAAGTAAGTTCTAGTGAGACCTGAGACATAGTTAAGCTGACCTAAGCCCCCATATAGACACCACTAGGTCAACGTAAGAGTTCTTCCATCGATCTAGCTACCGCCTCTCAAGAGGGTGGATTTACTACCGCATTGGTAGGGGGGTTTCCGTTGCTGTAGCGAATGTCTACACTACAGTGCTACAGCAGCGTAGCTGTAGCACTAGTAGTGTAACATAGCCTGTGTGTAGACCAGACCTTGCTCTACTCAATAGGATTAGGCTTCTGAGTGAAATTTTACTCTTTATCTACACTAGGTGCTATGTGGTATTTAACAAAATGTTAATTAAAATGTGCAAGTTGCTATGGTTTCTAGCACACCTCATTTTCCCAGTGTAGACATACTCTTTGTGACTCTAAAGCACCCAGATTCCAGAATTCATATACTGCAAATATAAGGAATAGAACAGCCAGGGCCTTTGGTTAGAGACTTGGGACTTTACCCTTCCCAACTGGCAACAACAGGGTTCATTTTAGAAATTCTCAAAGTGGGACTAACTCCTATAAATGGGAAATAAGATAGGGCTAAATGCCTCAAGGTTCTGTATCAGGTCTGGATTTGGTTAGTATTTTTACTCATCATCTGGAAAGGAGGGGTGAGCAGTGAGGTGGAAACATTTACAGATGTCACAAAGTTAAGTGTTCAGATTAGTCAAATCCAGAGAGGACTGTGAGGAATTTCACCTGGCTTGGTTAGGTCCCTCTGAATGGGCAGTATAATGGCAGGTGAAATTTAGTGCTGACAAATGCAAGACCAGGAAGTGCTGTCATTGCTATCAGATAAATGTTCTTTGTTTTCGCTGACTTCTCTGTTTCTTCTGTCCCCACTTTCCCATGCCACTCACCTTTCCTTCTTCCCCCTTTTCCTATCACTCTAGGCACAGCCAGCCTTAAACACGAACAACCTAAGTACAGCTGCATTAAAAAGTAGTCTTGGAGGGAGTGTCTGTCTTTCTAATCTATCTCCATAGTCTCTAGGAGCCATCACAGACACTGTATGAGGTTCACTGGCTCTGTCCCAAATGATAAAATCTCTCCGCCATCCCTCAATTTATCCGATACCCTACGTGGGTTCAGTGGTGCCTGTCTTTCTGGAGGATGGTGCCGGGCATTTAGCAGCTCGCTTGGAGAGGCCTGTGAAAAGAGATGGGGCTTCTGCTGTGTTCTAATAGTAGTCAAGGTTCAGACACATCCTGCTGGCTGGCGTTAAGGAATTCCACTGCCCAGAGCCCTCTATCAAGAAAGTTTTCAGTTCTCGTGTCCCTGTTGATTGTAGTTGCTGTGGCATGGCCAGGAGTAAGCAGTCAGTGAGAGAGCTTGATCTCATTCTATTAAGAGCTTTGAGAATTATCTGCAGCACCTCAAACTCTGTCTGAAAGCAGCCAAAGAGTCAGTGCAGAGCACCATTGCTCTAGGAGTTGAACCAGTTGCGATATTCATAGCTGGTCCCTGGTAGACCATGTTGCAGAAGTCTAGTCTAGAAGTGACTAAGGTTGAAGCATTTTGGTCAGATCTGTGTCAGAGAGCAGGGGAAGCAGGCATTTGTCAAGCAGGCATTTTTAGCTACTTGAGCAATTTTGGTGTCAAGCAGGAACAGGGACAAAGCCAGTAGCAAAAGCTCAGAGGCTCCTGAGCAGCCCTGTGCATTTGTGGGATGGCTCTTGGGATGCACTTTCTTACCGGCACTCAGGGTTTGTTCTTAGCTACTAGTTGTTTTTCTTTGATTTAGTTCTGGTGGTTCAGACCACACAGCCAGGGAGACCACATGAGTAACCAGCATGGTGAGCGTTGCCAGGAACATGAGATGCACTAACAGTCAATCCACAGCCATGTCTGTCAGCTCATAGCCAAAGCATCCTGCATCTGAACAAACCATATCAGCTAACCCACACACCACAGAAATCTCCACCGACGACCAAAGGAATTATATGGACAAAAGTATGCAATGAAAAACCCAAAGGAACACCAAAAATCCCCAACATAGAAAACCAGACTGAGATGTCCCTAAACAAACAGTTCAGCCAAACCACACGTGACATTAACCTCGCATCTAAAGGTCAATACAATCCCTAACCATGTGCCCAATGAGAGAAAACTGCAGCTCAGAAAAAGTGGAAGAGTAGACTTATCAAAAACAGAGGGAAAGTAAGGGAGCTCTCCCAACCTGAACTATGGCACCTCGCTCCACAGGAACCTGGAGGGGCATACGATGCTGAGGAACTACAAACCAGGGCTTCCCCAGAAGAAAAAGTCATAGGTTTTAAGGCCAAAGGGGACTTACCAGATCACTTTGTCTGATCTCCTGTCTAGCACAGGCCACCAACACTACCCAGCCCCCACACACTAAACCCAAGTATTACAACCCTCAGGAGACTAAACTGTTGTGTGTCACAGGCAGAGAATAGGAGGCAAAGGAGAAACTGATACAAGCGGCAGTCTCAGGAGGCACCAGCTCCTCTGGCAAACCTGGAAAGTGGCAGGGACGATCTCTGTCTGAGTTTGTGCGGTGCTTAGCTCCCTGAGCTCCTGATCTGATGGGTCTGTGGGATGCTACTGGGCTAACCAGTAATAACAGCTGAAAGCTGCCAGGTGGACGGATCGCGGGTCTCGACCGTGGGCCCCCAGCACTGCTCAGACTGCGGCTGCCGTGGGCAGCTCACTGGAATCAGCGGAGGAGAGGGCTAGCAGAGCCCTAGGTCTCTAAGGGCTCCACCTATGAAGCTCCTGATTGCGGGAGATGTCTGGCCCTACCGACTGGCACAGGAATTTGTCCGAGCAGCTAGGTGAATCCCTGGCTGGCTGTCATTAGGACCTTACCTACTTGTCTGACTCCTGAGCCCTGCATTCCTGCATCCCGTGCCTCTTCCTACCCTCCCTGTTCCAGATCCTCCTCTGCTCCTGCTCCTCCACCCTACTCCTGTCTCTGATTCCAGCTTCGACTCTTGACTCCTGATTCTGACTCCGGCTCATCCTCTGGCTCTGGCTTCCAACCCTTGGCTTGACTCCTGACTCCGTCTCCAGCTCTGATCCCTCGGCTCTGGTCCCCGGCGCTTGATGCTACCCACTAGGCCTGACTGTCCACAACCTTGTCCTCAAACCAGTCCAGAAAGCGGAAATCTCGGCAGAACATTTTGCAGTCTTATATGCAGGAACCAACCCCTAAATCTTACAGCACAGTTTGAACAAGACAAATACAGTTGGAGGGCACCATTAAGGACCATCCAGCAGCTTAAACTGAAGAAATCAAGTGGCCCAGACAGTACATCAGAGGAAATTAACATTCAACAAAGAACACATCCATGAAACCCTCTTAAAACTACAGATACAGGCTGGTTACATGGTTACCTAGAATATGTAATTGTTAGTGGGAAATTGTCATCCAGTGGGGATGTTTTTAGTCAGAACACGCATAGATGGCTTTTTGACCCAACACTACTCAGCTGGTTAAAATCCCTGACTATGGAGGAAATCCATGGGTCATTGGACCTTATGTTGTCTCTCTGGCCCCCTTTGTTGATATGTGTCGGATTCAGCCCCTTCCTTAATGACTCTTCATTCCACCCAAACAGAGAGGTGACACCCACTCTGCCCTGAGAGCAAACTTAACCCCCCCCCCCCATACGAAATGAACTGTAGAGGGAAAATCGAGGCACACATCGGCTTCATAAAAAATACTACAAAAATCCCACTTTGTCACACTAGAGGCATCACTATATCTTTCCCCTCATTACGGCTTTGTGTGTATGATACAAACCTTGATACTGTCCTTTCTCCAGTACCTCAATGACAATACAGACAAGAAAGCTATTTTGCATCCAGGTTTTATGCCGAGCTAAAAGAAAACAAAATTCTGTCTCCCAGAGTGGAAAAGAGGGCTGGGGAAGTTTATCTCACATCAGTCTTGATGATGCTTTGTCGGGAGAGATGGATAGGAGTTGGAATAAAAAGTGCCTCTATGCCAGGCGGAGATCCTCGCAATTCATATCATTAGCAGTAATAATTTTCCTCCTTATACACGTTGAAAATAAACAGCAGTTCTGGGTGTTTACAGGGATCTTGGTGTGCAATGGGTGTCAAAAGAGGGACTTAGATGGAAAAGCCCTTCCCCCACCTTCCAGCCCCAGTCACTTTGTAACAGCCCAATGGAATTTTACCAGAGTTTCCTAAGAAACCTCCTTTTGTGTTGACATATCCGTCCCCAGCTGTAATTCTCTGCCTCCCCCTCCCCT
The DNA here is from genome assembly GCF_028017835.1 of Emys orbicularis. NCBI lineage: Eukaryota > Metazoa > Chordata > Testudines > Emydidae > Emys > Emys orbicularis. The sequence continues at coordinate 143,924,735 of NC_088684.1, read as the reverse complement.
ACTTATATGCCTGGTCCCCAGTATGAAAATCTGACACGGTAATTTAATCTTTAGTCTAAAGTTCCTTGGATTTTGAATCCTCACTACCTCCTGCCTGTACTTCTGTTATGGCCCCTTAAAAGTTTTCCTGCCTCCAGCGAGAATTAGCTCAGCCTCTCCAGCACCTCTGTGCCATCTAGGGCAAAGATCTCTTGGTAACTCAATCTGCCCATACTGTTCTGCAATGGAAAGACAAGGAAGGAGCAGGCAAGTGAGTGGGAGGGCGTATGGTTGGAAGGCTGCCTTTATTGAACAAAAGCAGGGTGTGCAATGGAATTGGCCCGTGATTTGAAGCGACTCTTGGAGGGAAGGTCCATGGGCTCAGGGCTAGTAGTGCAGGATGGATGCTATTGATGAAGGGCTTGCTTGTTTTGCTAGAATTTGACAGGTGACAACCCCTGCCCCTGAAGGAAAGTGGGCAGAAGAAGTGGCTTGCATGGTATAAAGCAGTGCTTGCTGGTGGTCTGTGGAGAGTTGGCTGGTCACATGACACTGACTTGTTTCCAACTGCTAATAGATTAAAAGGTGTTAAAAATACATGAAATGCTTCTCAGTGTTAAGTATCACTAGGCAATTGCCCTGGGGAGGTTATCCAATGGCAAATGAGAGTAAGACATCCACAAGGCGATCTCTCTGTTGAAAAGTTGTTCCCGCTGTGGAAGAGCCAGAGAGGTTCCTAGTTTTAGGGCACTGGCTAAAGTCTGTCTAGCATCTTGTGTTGGGATAAAGACTTCACACTGTTCCTGTGTGCGGAAGGGGCAGGAAATCCGGCCGATAAAGTTCCTAATTGGGCATTAACAAATCCTGTAGCGTGTCCATCCACCCCAAGTTTGCAGTGAGCTCTTCCTCCCTCCAAGAGCCTGGCTTGCCAGTGGCAGAGTGATTATTACAGCGCAGGGCGGGTTGAGGCCTGTTCTCTGCATCCTATTGTTCAAGAGCAGGATTGCAGGGCCACAGGATGGTTGTTTGAATTGGTGAGTGTTAATCCTCAGCCAGAGGGAAGCTGTCTGGCGAATGGCAGGTTAATGCGCAGACAGCAGGGTGCATTGTGCTGTGTGTGCGGTGCAACAGCATGTGGGCAGAGAAATGGTTAAAATCCTATTCAGCGCCCTCCCCTTGGGGAGGGGAGCGTTGGGGGTGGTAACGAGCAACCAGGGCCTGTTCTAATCTCTCTGGAATGTAACTAGTTTGAAACTTTTATAGCTTCAATATGCCATTAACTCATTTTTGCACATGGCTGTACAGTGAGTGTCTGTCTGAGAGGCACTGTCTCTTGCTCGGGGGGGAGTTCAGTTTTCCACATTGCCACTGAACCATTAGCTAGATCCCCCTCTTTGTATATTTTGAGAAGGTCCCCCTCCCCCCACGACCTCCCCCCCACCGGCCCTAAATTGTTTGAAATGAGAAGCAGCCTTTATACGTCCTTCCTAGAGGCACCGTCCCCCATTCCCCAGCAGCTTCTCCACTTACCAAATAGATTAGAAAGCCCCCTTTGTGATCGGAGTGTTCTGGGGGAAAGGAAGGGAGGGGGAAGCTCAGTAAATAAACCAGCTGGAAAATGACGAACCGAGGAGAGCTTTCTGCACGTCTTCTCTGGGCACGTGGGTTCGCGGCCGTTTCGGCTGTAGCCACTGCCAGCGGAAAGCTGACTCACCAGTGGGATGTGTGACTGCTGCCACAGGGAGATGGGTGTTGTGCGTCTCCCTTTAAAATGACTCTGCAATAAAGGAGAGTGAACTCAGATCACCACTCAATGTTTTGAAACAGATTGGATGTGTACAGCAGCCAGATCCAGGGACTTCCCCACTCTAGCCCGGCTTCTTTGATCTCCGGGTTTGGAGAGAACATCAAAGCAGCAGTTTAGGAAACTACTTCTACTCTAGTGTGAGTATAGAGTGTACTGCAGGTCACTGCTCTGAGAGCTGGTGCAGGGTCACGGGGCCAGCTGCATACCAAACATACTCCTCGTACAGATGACGACTCTGGCTCCCTGCCTCCTCCACAATTGGCCTTTTTAGGAGCTTTGCAGGGTGAGATCTGGTTACAGATTCCCAGCCCTGATTCTACATAAAGGACAAGGATTCACCACTTAACCCAGGCTGCCTCTCCCTGGAGGGCCCAAATGTGCAGCTGTATTGTCCTTCCCCATAGGGCTTCACAATGGGGAAAAGGAATCCCTCACCGACGAGCCCCTTATAGACAGCAGCTCTCGGGGGCCCCGCTCTCTCCCCCGTAATCCACTGGTGGCAAAGCCTCCCTCTCTATACATTGTAAAATTGTGCCTGGGTGGGACTGTGTGCAGCACTGCCAAGGGCATGGGGTAACGGAGGCTTTATGCCTCCCTCATGTCTTCACGCCTCCCTCATGTCTTCACAATTCTGGGCGAGCACCGGTGTCTGTGCCAGTTTGAGGTGCTGCCCCCGGATAACCGTGCAAAGGTTCCCTCGTCCAAAAGAGGTGGTCGCATTCTCCACTTTTGCTCAAGCTAGAAAAAGGTTTCCTTGCTCCCTCCGCCTGCATGATGGTCTGACAGCCGCTGCAGATCCACAGATCCTAGACTGCAAGTGCTAGGAGCAAAGGCTGGGCACGTACCCTTAACGAAAGGCTGTCTCTTCCAACCTACCAGCCTTGCTTCTGTCTTACCCAGAGGGAGCGTCAGCGAGTTTGGCTCACCCTCGGATCCCTGCCCCAGTCCCTGCCAGACACTGGGTTCATCAGCAATGAGTGGGTTAGGGTGACCAGATGTCCCAATTTTGGGGTCTTTTTCTTATATAGGCTCCTATTACCTCCCACCCCCGTCCCGATTTTTCACACTTGCTGCCTGGTTGCCCTAGAGTGGGTCAAGTGAGAGAGAGATACAGGGCTGGATTTTCAAAAGTGCTGAGTTCTCAATGGGGCATGGGGTGGCATTCACTGTTGTTCTCAAGGGTCTGGGATGGGGGGTGTTTGCCATAGAAAATCTGGCTCATTACAGCTGTGTGTGGCCAGCACACGGAATGCACTGCTGCTGTACTTTCTCACTTAGGGCCATATCTGTATTGGGCAATCTGCCCCAGCGTAACTGAAATCGATCCAGTTACACTAGTTGCATGGTTGCACTTAAACTGGTTTAAATCATGCTTAAACTGATTTAGTTTCATGTGGTAAGTTACCTGTGCTGCAACAAACCCTCTGAAATGTGACCTAGTGGCCTCAGCCAAACCTACCGGACCTCTTCAGTTGAACACCCAGTGAATGGATTTCTCACTATAAAAACTGGATGGAACTTAGACAAGTAAGCGAAGCAGCATGTCCAGCTGCTTTCATGGCAAAATGACCATTTCGCAGCGGGAGATGTGAGGGCCGCTTGCTGGTGTGACTGGCAGGACAGATGAACGCACAGCTGGCATATGCTTGGCAAAGTCTTCGGGTCAGGTTCATCCCTGCATTGGACAGGAGGAGGCAATTTGGACTTCCCCAGTTCAGAGGCTGTGTGGGCAGGTGCTGCCCCTAGTGCAGGCCTTGTCAGTCTTTAGGCCTGCCCTAAGTCGTGCTCCTGTCCTAGTCAGGCTTTGCAGGAGTGCATAATCAGCAGGGTGCAGATCTGCCTCGTCGCTGGCACATCTCCTGCTTCTGGGCACAGAGCTGGAAGAACAGATTCTCTACCTGGGGGTAGAGTTTTCCTGTATGAGGGGTGTTCCCGGAGAATACAGGATATTCAGAGCAGGAGTGCCTGTGGACCAGGGACCTGAATTCATGTCGATTTGAGAAGGGGTGTGTGGGTGTGTGTGTGAGAGAGAGAGAGAGAGAGAGAGAGAGACACACACACACACACAGACTACGGTTGTACATTCGTGTCACTGCTGGAATTCAGGGCAGGAGAGCATTTGCGACTGGGGCTGTGTGTTTGTGTCACTGCAGGGATGCTAGGTGGGAGTGTGGGTGACTGGGGTTGTGTGTTTGTCACTGGGGATTTTGGAGCGGGGAACACGTGGGTGACAGGTTGCGTGTTTGTGTCACCGTGGGGATGTGGCGTAGGAGTGCATGTGTAACGGGGGAGGTGCTGTCTTGTTGCTGCCTTGCACGTTGCATACTCTGGGGTGCAGGGTGTTGTGAGAACGTTTTATGTTGCACGCTTTGGTCGTGGGGGGCTGATTGTGCCACACAGGCTCTTGGGCCAGCAGAGCCAGAGTGCTGAGAGTGCCAAACAGGTCCGGGGGCAGGGGAGGAGGAGCATTGACCTCCCTGCATGTAGTGAGCTGGGAGCACTGAAGTCGCACAGTTTCTGGGGATGAGGTTGGTGAGGGGCAGGGTGTTGATGCGGACGCATTGGTTCTGGCAGCTGGAGTGGCATTCCCATCCCTGGGGAGGTCCCCTGACTTGGGGACCAAATGGCATATCCTCGCTGTTGTCCAGACACCTTTCTGCCCGATGGACTGTTCCCCTTGGCTGTCACCTTGCAAGGGGCTTGGTGCCTTTCCCACTCCCGTTTGCCCTGGAGTTGTTAGTTTTGGCTGGGTTCTGCTCGGAGCTCTGCAGCACATACAGCCCCTCCGTGCAGTGTGTGCCGTGGAGAGCACCGCACTTTCTGCTCATGGTTCCTTCTGGACTGTTTGTGTGTTTTATAGGAATGAGATAAGCGCTCTTCCTGTTCCATGCTGAACATACACAAACCCTGTTTCCTTTCTCCTAAGCTGCTGAATACATGGGACGCTTTCCAACTCTTTCTCCTCCTCCCAGAGAAGAAAAAAATCCGGAACCTCCCAGATTCCAGAGCTTTCCTCTTGGCAGAGCGCTCTCTGCACATTTTAAAATGTTTGCTCTCTGCACCCAGGGAGGAATGTGAATGCAGCCTGTGGGTTTGCAAACAGCTTCTTCCAGGGGGAACACGAAGCGCTGAGGTAGTGCCACTGCTTCTCTGCTTCATCAGGGCCGATACAGAGCTCCCCTTTGTCCTGCTGCAGCTTGCAAAGAGCCCACATGCACCTCTCCAAATAGGTTGTTGTCAGACAACAGGAGAGTCCAGCCTGCCTGCAGACCTCTAGCTTCCTCCCATGCAATTATTTTTAGCTGCCTGGAAAATACAGTCTGGGATTGGGCCTCTCTTCTCTTCCGTGTCTGAGTGGCTCCTCTTCTTTTAAGGTGCAAGGGTAGAGCAAACCAGTTCTTCTTGGAGTGTTTGCTCATGTCCATTCCATATTATTTGTGTGCTTGCCACATGCACCGGTGCCGGAAGATTGTCCCTCAGCAGTATCTGCAGGGGACCGGCTGTGGTGCCCCCTGGAGTGGCACCCGCAGGGCATGGTATAAGGGGTGCCGCTGGCTCCCCCCCACCTACAGTTCCTTCTTGCCACCAGTGACGGTGCTGGAACTTCTGCCGCTTCGGCTAGCCTTGTTTCGTTCTCTGTTCTTGCAAACTTTGAAAACCTGTAATATAGTTGTATATAGTTAGTAGTTTCTTAGTTACCCTTGGTAGTAGTTCTCAAATGCTTGGTTAGTCCCGAGCGGGACTCAGCTGGGGGATGGAGCATGCCCCGGTCCCCAGGCTTTAAGCCCTGCGATTGCTGCAAACGGCCTATGCCCGTCAGCGATCCACATACCAGCTGCCTACGGTGCTGAGGCGAGGGACAGTGCCGTATCTGCAAGTCCTTTAAACCTAGGACGAAGAAGGAGCACGATATCCGTCTAAGAGCGCTCCTAATGGAATTGTCCCTCACTCCGGCACCGGAGCAGGGGTCTGACTCCGCACCGAGCACTGCGGCCTCCATGCGCAATGCTCCAGCGGCGCCGTCCGTGAGCTGGCACCGGTCCCCCGCCACAGCTCCAGTCAAGAAGCCAAAAAAGACTGTGAAGGGAAGATCTCCTACCGTAAGGGACAGGAGAGGGCTGGGGGCGAGCCACAACCCGTGCCGGGCAGCTCAACGCCCCCCTTGGGAAGTCAGGCCCCAGCTCAAGTCGAGCAGTGCAGCCCATCCCACACTTTGCCTGCGATTCCGGATAGCGGCGCAGGCCCCAGCCAGCTTCAGGTGCCATCGATACCTGAAGCCCTACAAGCAGCTCAGGAGATTCTAATGCTCCCGGTGCCACCCACACTGGCTCCAGCAGTACCCCGGTCTTGGGGAAAACCTACGCTGGGGCCTATGTGTGTTCCCCGCCTCAGCGGCACCGTTCCCCATCGAGAGGGACCATCCTGCTATCGCTCGCCCGCCCGAAGCCATCACACCTCAGGACTAGAGAGGCAGGCTCAGTGGAGCCCTCTTTGGTCACCGCACAGGGGTCCCCAATTGAGGGACTCGAGGCGTACCTCGCCGGTAGATTGGCACAGAACCTCTGAGACATGCGCCACCCGGCAAGAACTTCTGGGCCAGCCCCGACTGTTTCCTGTGATCCTGGGACCGATCACAGGACCAATCGAGGATCAGAGATCGCAGATCGCTGTGCCACCATCGCCCGTCTACTAGCAGTAGGTCGCCCTACTCAGGAAGATCCTCCCGGCAACTGGCCCGTATTAGCTCCCGGTACCAGTCAAGTAGTGTGAGGCGTGGATCGCCGGGTCTCTGACGCAGATCCACCGAATGATGTCATTCCCTGAGATCCCAACCAAGACGCCCGTCTCGCTTGGATAGGTCGGCTTTGGGATGCAGTAACCGGCACCGGTCGGACAAGAGCCACCACTCCACCAATCCTGGTCGCCCAGTACCGACCGCTCTGTTTATGCCTCCGGCACGGAGTGAGGCTCCCTGACTGCGGAACAAGCCCCAGTACCTGCGGTGCCACCTATATCATCAGCACTGAAACCTGTCCCATGGCCCCAGGCGCAGTAGCCAGCGCCATGGTACCCATGGAACCCTTGGGGGTTCACTCAACGCTCCCAGGCTGCCTGGTCGGCGTTGGGAGCCTCAGAGAGGCCAGTGGCCTCAGTATCCCATCCCCCTCCAGTGCTCGAGACTTCGGAGGGTAAGACCCCACAGGTTCAGGATGCTGGACCACCAATGGAAGTAGAGGTCCCTGCGGACCAGCTCAGCAGGGACTTCTCTTCTTGCCACGAGTGGTCGCTCCATCCAGAGGTAGGCTGCATGCTCTTCCAAAGGTGGGGAACTCCCCAAGTGGACCTGTTCGCTACCAAACAGAGCAGGAAATGCCACCGGTTTTGCTCTCGGCAAGGTCTGAGCAAGCACTCCCTCTCCGATGCCTTCCTCCTGTCGTGATCAGGATGCCTGATGTCCGTGTTCCCTCCGATTACACTCATCAGCAGGGTCCTGGCAAAGATCAAGAGCAACCAGGCGCAGATTATCGTGATTGCCCCAGCGTGACCTTGCCAACATTGGTTCAGCACGCTCATGAGCTTGTCAGTGGCCCCTCCCTGGCCCCTGCCCAACCGCCCGGACCTGCTGTCACAGGACCATGGTCGGCTCCTACCCCCCAACCTAGAGTCCCTCCACCTCTCGGCGTGGCTGCTATGTGGCTGAACCCGGAGGAACGGACCTGTTTGGAAGGAGTCCAACAGGTCCTCCTGGGGAGTAGGAAGCCCTCAACCAGACTGACTTACCTGGCTAAGTGGACGAGGTTTTCCTGCTGGGCATCCGAGCGTGGCATCTCTTTCTCACGTTCTTCCATACAGGCTGTCCTGGACTACCTGCTCCATTTGAGGAACCAGGGCCTGGCACACTCATTAGAGTGCATCTCGCGGCCATCTCCGCTTTTCACCCACCGATCCAAGGACAGACGGTGTTTTCCCATGACATGACAGTCAGATTCTTGAGGGGGCTCAAGAGACTCTTCCCACAGGTACGGACTCCTGTCCTGCAGTGGGATCTTAACTTGGTTCTCTCTAGGCTTACAGGCCCGCCCTTTGAGCCACTGCTCCTTTTCCCACCTCCTCATGCTTCTAGTATGTGAGAAAAAGAAACATTGAATAATTGTCTCTTTCTCTGAGCACCATCCATCCTACATGCTCAAGGAGGCCAGAGTTCATGTGGAGAAACATTGAACAATTGCCTCCTCACACTTCTAGTACCCCAATGTTTCCTACGTGCTCAAGGAGGCCAGGGTTCCTGTGGAAAAAGTAGGTTGTAATTTTTGTGATATAATTCAAGACCGTATCATAAGTTATTCTCACAAGGGGGCAGAAGTAAGGTCGCACAGCTATCCTCAACTCTGGTGTTTCCTAACTTCTGAGTACTTGACTTTGCAACCTTAGCAGAGTTCTTCCAACATAGCTTTTTGCAGGGAATAATGTGCCTCCGAATCCCAAAAAGCATGTGTTAGGGTATAAGGAGTACCGTAAAATTTTTTTTACTGAAAATATCAAAATGCCATTTATATTATTAATCAATGGTATGCCCCCAGCTGGAATACCGTGTTCAGGTGTGGTCACCTTAGCTCAGGAAAAAGAGAGAGCAGAATTAGAGGGGGCTTTAGAGAAGGGCAGGGAACATTATTAGCTCTGTTCTGTTCAGGCTCCGGTACTGCCCTTTTCACCCTAGTAGTACCCGAGCACCTTCCAGTGGTGCATTGTCATGTGTGGCTTGTTCTCCCTCCCGTGCCCTGCATGGTGCAGTACCAGAGCACAGCCCATTGGATTGAGTGACTGGGGGAGCTGAGCTGGAGCTGTGCTGAACACAGGGACAATGGCAGGTTTAGCTGAAGAGGGGAGGTGTTGTTATACTCCCCATTCCAATTGCCATCTTGCTGGGGGCAGAGTTAAGGGGGTATGGCTGTGTTGGGTATGAAGTGTCCCCTTAACTCTGCTTTCTCTGGGCTGGCAGTGCTTGAGTTCTGGGAATTAAACTCTTCCAGCGTGGAAGGACACAGGGCAGTGCTGAGCATTCACGCTATTCCCTCTGGTAACTGTGTTTCTGATGTGTGTTTCCCTTGTTTTTTTGAGGAAGTGGGGGCAGTGAGGGGGCATGGCTGATGCAGCTGTGGGAGGAAGGTGGACTGTGGGGAAGCTTCCTAGGCTGCCCTCCGAAGGGGAGCTCCAGACTGCCTAAGCCACCATCCGGATCCAGTGTGAAGGGAAGGGGCTCAGGGCTCCCCTTCTGCCTGGAGCAACAGAACTGGGAGTAAGGGGAGACCCCATTTGACGAGGAGAGCGTGCAGAACTGGGAATTGTCCTCGTCCTGCTGGGGGATGACGCTTTCACCAAAGCCGTCATCGGCCCGTGTTGTCTCAGCAGGCCCTGATGGCTTCCTCTAGGTTGTGTGTAACTTGGGGGAGAGCGTAGAGACTTGTGGGATTCCACAGATGAGAGCGATGGAGGAGGAGGAAGAAGAGGAAGAGTTAGACTGAACCCAAAGGGTCCTTATAGGAGATTGGAAGGGACCTGAGCCATTTCAGGGCATGTCTGTTCCCTCTTGGAGGCAGGACACAAGTATTTGGTGTGGTTTAGCTGAAGAGGGCTTACACGGTGTTGATATTGTTGCCTTTTAATATTTGTCTCTACACCCTGGGGCAAAAGGTGCAATTTTTATCATTCCAAAAATAAATGGGGAGGATTTTTCACAAGTAGCCTGTTTGTACCAAGTTGGCCCCTTTTACCTCTTTGACACCTCTCTATTTTTTAAGAGGGGTAGGGAAACGGGGGTGAGTTACCTGGGGGTATGTCGGTGACGGGGGCTCACCTTTCCTGTGTGCAGTGCTGCACATACAGTGGGTTCGATGGGATGACAAAGGACAGCACTTTATTCTCGGTTCTAGTCTGATTGGACCTGTTGGAGAGATGCATGCAGCTCATTTGAGGAGGCAAAGCTGATCTTTCTGATCCGGCTCCTGCTGTGGGTTTGCAGTTGCTAGCTTGAGCTTTTTAGGAGATTCATTATGTCATGGCAATTTGTGTGTGGAACCTGCTCATGGTACAATACATCTGCACTTCGTGCAGCGCTGCCTGTCAAAGGAAGAAGCTGGAGGGTTAATCTTCCATTTAGCTTATTGGTTGTCCTGTCTCTGAGCATGGCATGCTGGGATTTCCTCCCAGCTGTTTTACATCATGAAGATTTGTATGTTTGGGAAATTCCAGTGCACAGCTGCAACTCATCCACTCCACATTCCCAAATCCCGGTATTTCACAGGACATGCTCCATCCAACTGCTTGGGGTGAAACGAACTTCTCCTTCCACTGAAAAATACAATACAATGTACCTTTGTTTTGTCTCCAAGCTATATCCAAGTATGCAAGACCAGCATAACAGTATGTGGCATAGAGAACAGAAACCAGTGGTGCTGAGACATTGCGGAAATAGGCAGCTCTGTAATAAAGGTTGCCATGAGATTTGCACTTAAGGATTTTAATTTATGCTTTTGCTGTTTCACTTTTCAGTTGTTGAGCATAGGTTCCAAAGTTAAGACCCTCCCTTTTCAAGGGCCAATCCAAAAATGTCCAGGCCCCTTTTAGCCATTTCCCCTGGGTATTTTGGTGTTTTGTGTGTTCTCTAGCCCAAGAAGCACAGTCCCTGTAAACTCTAAGCTTCTCACACACATGTTGTTCAGAACAGCTCAGGGACAAGACAAGGGTGTTGGGTTTTTTTTGTTTTTTGTTTGTTTGTTTGGGTTTTTTTTTTTTAAATGTTCAGGTTTAACAAGAAAAAAAGAGGTGATTTCCCTTTACTCATTGTAAGCCATTGATTCTCTGCAAGGAAGAGTAAATGTATTTATGTAGCTGCCTCTGTATCTTACTGGTGAGTGTATGTTACAGGCCCGCCTCTGTGCCTGAACTACAGAGGATATAATTCTCTTCCAGCCCCGGTTAGGGAAAATTGGCTTCTTTGTTCAAGCTGTAGCAGCTTCTGCCCTAAGCTCAGGAGGTTCCCAGTTCAGTCCCTAGTGTGTTGGCCAAAATGGTAGTTGTCACACATCTGTTCACCGCCGCAACCCCAAACCCCTGCCCTGCTCAGCACAGAGACCCTGGGGAGCCAGGAGGGGAGGTGGTCTCTGGCAAGGAATGAGAGTGAGATGGGGCTCTCGTCGAGTGGAGCAGTAAGGGAGGGGGGTGTTGAGGGGGAAAGCTGGAGAAGTGGGACTTGTTGCTAGTTCTCGGGTGCCACAGGCAGTGATGGGGAGCCAATGGGGTGAGGGCCATACTGTGGGGGGGAGACATGGGTATGTGGGGAGCAGGGGTCAGTGGGGTTTGGGGTGGTGTGAGGAGGTTGCATGGGGATGTGCAGGATGACCAGAGCGGGGACGTGGGTTGTGTGTGTGTGTGGATGGGGGAGCAGTGACGTTTCCTTGATTCCAAGGCCTGAAGGGACCCTTGTGATTGTCTAGTCTGGTGTCCTGCATAACACAGGCCATAGGATTTCCTTTCATTCCTGCTTCAAGGCCAATAGCTGTGGTTGAACTAGACCAGGGACACTCAGACTGAGGCTTCCGATCCACAATTGGCTCTTTAATGTGTCTCCTGCGGTTCTTTGCAGCACATGATATTAAAACAGGATTTCATTATTAACCAGTCGGGATGCTTTTCTTATTTTATTAACCAATTGTAGTTGATAAAATGATAATACTTGGTCAGTCATTTTGCTGTGAGAATTATATATAAAAACAAACCAAATATTTCCCTTGTCAGACTGCTTAAATATGAATCAATAATACTATAGTAAACGAAACAATGAATTCACACTACTGTGGCTCTTTTGGGTAATGCTGACCGCTAATTTGGCTCTGAAACCACTGAGGTCTGAGTATCACTGAACTAGAGCATATATTTTAGAAAAATCCAATTTTGAAAATTGAGAGTGGTGGAGAATCCAGCACAACCCTGGTTAAGATGTTCCAGTGGTTAATTACTATCAGCCTTTGTCCACTAGATTGAAGAGACCTTGATTATCACATTTCTGTTCCCCAGGTAGATAGATACATGCAGACTGTGATCAAGTCCCTCCTAACCTTGTCTTTGGTAAGCTAAATAGATTGAGCTCCTTGAGTCTCTCACGGTAAGGCAGGTTTTTTGGTCTTTTAGTCATTCTCGTGGCTCTTCTTTGAACCCTCTGCAATTTATCAAAATCCTTCTTGACTTGTGGACTCCAGAATTGGATACAATATTGTGGTAGCCATCGCCCAAGTGCCAAATAGAGAGGTAAAATAACCTACTGTTTATACCTCCAAGGATCGCGATAGCCTGTTTAGCCACAGCCTTGCACTGGAAGCTCATGTGCAGCTAATTATCCACCATGACCCATGAGTCTCTGAGTCACTGCTTCCTAGCTTAGAGTCCCCCATCCTGTAAATATGGCCTGCACACTTTGTTCCTAGATGTATACGTTTACATTTGGCTGTATTTAAGAGCATATTGTTTGTTTGTGCCCAGGTTAGCAAGTGATCCAGATGACTCTGCACCAGTGAGCTGTCCTGTTCATTATTTACCACTCCCCCAATCTTTATCTGCAAACTTTGTCAGTCATGATTTTGTTTTCTTCCAGATCATTGATAAAAAAGTTAAATAGCATAGAGCTAAGAACCGATCCTCAGGGGACCCCACTAGAAAAACTGCTTGCTTGAGTCCCCTTTTACAGTTACCGTTTGAGACCTATCAATTAGCTAATTTTAACCCATTTAATGTGTGCCATGATGATTTTGTATCTTTATAGTTTCTTAATCAAAATATTGTGCAATACCATGTCAAATGCCTTACAAAAGTCTATTACATCAATACTATTCCTTTTATCAACAAAACATGTAATCTCATTAAAAAAATCAAGTTAGTTGATAAAATCTGTTTTCGATAAACCGATGTTGATTGGCATTAGTTATATTACCCTTCTTTCATTCTTTATTAATCAAGTCCCATATCAGCTGCTCCATTATTTTATCTAGGATCAATGTTAGGCTGACAGGCTTATAATTACCCAGGTCATCATCGCATTTACCCTTTGAAAATATTGGCCCAATAGTAGCTCTCTTTCTGTCTTCTGGACCTTCCCCAGTGTTCCAAGACTTATTAAAAGTCCAGAACACTCCTTGGGAAGCTCTTTTAAACTCTTGGATGCAAGTTACCTGAATCTACCAATTTTAAAATGTGTAACTTTAGTAGCTACTGTTAACATCCTCCTTAGCTACTGTTGGAATGGAAAATATATCATCATATGATATAAATACATGGTTTGTTTTTTCCCCAAATACAAAACAGAAATTTTATTGAACACTTCTTTGCTTTTTTTACATTATTATTCACAATTCTACCATTTCCATCTTTAGGGTTCTTTTTGCTTATGATATATTTTTTAAAACTCCTTATTGTCCTTAACTCTGCTAACCATACAGTTCTCTTTGTGTCTTTTTTCTTCCATTATCAATTTTCTACAGTTCCTAGTTTCCAATTTACTTTCCTTGCTATGAACTTCCCCTTTTGTCACACACTGTTGTCTTTTTTATTTGTTACACGTTGTTTTTTTTATTTTATTTTATATTACTGCTTTCACTTCCCTTCTAAGTCAGGCAATTAAAAAAACAACAACAAAAACATCGTCACGTTCTTGATTGTGGGATTATGGCTTTGGGGACATTTAGAAAAATGTTCTTGAGCAGTTCCCAATTATCACCGACATTTTTCTCTTTACATTTTTTTTCTCCCATCTGATTTGGCTCATAATTGTTTTCAGCTTGTGAAATTGGCCCTTCCAAAGCACCGGGTGCGTGCATGCTGACTCGCTCCATCGCAGGAGCCTGGGGGGAAGAGTGAGAGACCAGAGTCCCAGCACCCAGGCAGCTGAGCCGTCCCGAGGGCATCACAAGCTCCCCAAGACAGTGCTGTTGTGTGTGCAGGAATGCTGTTTGAGTGCAGAGGCACTGGGCCCCTGCCAGCCAGCCCCAGCCCCACCTCAGCACACACAATCCCATGCTAAGGACCCCATGTTTCTGCCATCACCCTCACAGCAGGTAGCAGCAGAAGCAGAGAGAAAGGATGGTGGCAGGGGATTATTGGGGCTTGGGGGAGATCAGTTTTGTGGGTGCATCATGGTGGAGGAGTGGGGTGTAAGAACATCAGCACAGAGAACTATGGTGGCTCATCAGAGCACAACTCCTCTGTGTTTTTCTTCTCCCAGGCCCCCCAGCACTTCTTCCCTATTGCACCACGTTCAAGTCGAAATCCCCCACTTGTGTTCCCCAGACCACACCCAACATAGAGTGCTGTATTCTGCTCTCCCCTCCAGTTTAGCCGGATGTTTTGTCAACGCAATGCTGCTCCCCACACATCCTTACCACTCACCACGCTGGCTACTCCCCCTCCGTCTTCACCTGTGAAACGCTGTTCTGGAGCAATGTATGGATGAGTGTTTTGTAGAGGAGGAAGGGGGGTCTGGCAGGTTGGCAGGGATGAGTGTGCTAAGGAATGGAGCAATGGAGGGGACATTCAGGAGCGGTGCAGCTCTGTGGGGGGCGGGGCAAGAAGGTGGCATGTGGAACGTGGCGTAGCTAGGAGTGGAAATTTGGGTGGGCCCCGACTTTCGGATGGACGGGCAATGACAGACTGCACTATCTCAGCTTCTCTGCCGATGCCCTTTTCCTAGCCCTGGTGCCCCCAGACACAGGGCTTCACCTGCCGAACTGGGCACGCGCATGGGGCAGCTCAGAACATGGCCAGGCAGAGCTGCCGGAGTGTAGCTTTCTGAAGGGCGGGCGCAGAGCTCCGTCCTGGATTTCAGGGGCCCGAGGGACGCTGCAGGCTGCTGTGGCAGCATTGCACCCCGCTCAGATTTGGGTGGGCCTGGATGCAAGTGGGTGGGCCACAGCCACACCCCTGGCTCTGTCCCCATGCGTAGCCATCCCTGTTGATATACTGTTGTGCTTATTGTAAAAACTGGGAAATTCAGCCCAGAAAATGTTGTTAGTTCGCAGTTAAGGCTGTTTAGAGGCACATCCTAGTCCCAGGCTTGGTGAAAACCAACGAAAAGTCACCAACTATCGACACAATTCACCATACACGGTACACTGCCACCCCAGCGTACCGGTCTGGCCATGTCGCATCCCCCAGGAACCACACAGGCCTTCTCCCCGATACTCACCCCAGGCGTGCTGTCTTACCCCCACAGCAGACATCCCTAAAATCACTACTGATCAATTCGTGACTGAAGGAATTTCCCAGGCATGAGCAAACCAAGCCCTTCTTCCTGCTCGCTCTCCAGCCACTACGACACGTGCTTACAAATTCCCAGCAATAACCTCTCCTCACTCACCCTGCCCCACCAACAGGCCACAGCCCGACGCCAGCCCCCGTGTATAGACCAGAGCAAAGCAATAGACAGCGCACATCTGTCTTGTTACAACGTGGGTGGAGCTAGGGTTGTGAGTAGGAGGGAGGAGATGTATGGGTGTCAAGGAAGATGAAGGGGGGCAAGGGATAGCTCAGTGGTTTGAGCATTGGCCTGATAAACCCAGGGTTGTGAGTTCAATTCTTGAGGGGGCCATTTAGGGATCTGGGGCAAAAATCTGTTTGGGGATCGGTCCTGCTTTGAGCAGGGGGTTGGACTAGATGACCTCCTGAGGTCCCTTCCAACCCTGATATTCTATGATTCTATGAAAGCAGGGTGTTGTGTGTAGGAGTGAATGCCTTGGAACGTACTCCATGTGTTGGCAGCTCAAGTGCACGTCCCACCAAACTGTTGGTGGAGGGTTGTGTAGTGGTCATGTTAAAGATCAAACTGGGGCTACAGCGCTCGGAATCTACCTGTCTAAAATATTTATCTGGTCGGGTCTCCATAGTATCGGAGCACCTCACAGCCTTTAATGGATCTAGCCTCACAACTCCCCCAAGAGGTAGGGAAATGCTGTTCCCATTGGGCTGGTGGGGAACTGAAGCACAGAGAGATTAAGTGACTTGCCCAGGGTCACCCAGGGAGTCTGTGGCGGAGTAAAGACTTGTACCCGAGTCTCCCAACTCCTAGGATAGTCATTAACCATTGGGCCATCCTCCTCCTTGGAAATGAAGTGGCATCTGCACCGAAAGGAGGAGACCTTGGCTGAGCACTTGGATTTATGATCTATTCTTCCCTAATCTCTTCCCCTGCCGTCCCTGGGACAAGCTGTATTCTATCAGCTAAACCAAACAAGTGGGGAATGCCAGAGCCCATTCCAGAGTGTGAGCCCGCTGGTTCAGATGGCCTTGTGAGAGATCAGCCTAGCCCTTCTTGCTAGAGGCAGATTGATCACAGGGTTGTTTGTGCAGGGAGCCTGCTTCCTAGGCTCATGGAGGTTTACTTGGTCAGGCATGTCAGGTGAGAGCCTGCTTTGCAGGGAGAGCCGGAGCCATGTGACAGGTGAGAAAACCACGGGCACCTAAGACCAGCTGAAGTGAGTGAGGACCTTTCAGGCTGTGCTTGGAGGACCGGCCCATGGTCGAGGCAGGCCATGGCACGCTGCCTTCTCTTGGAGGCCACAAACCCAGAGAGAGCGAGGGAGGGCATCAGCCGGGAGAACATGCAGGGCAGTGTTTCTCCAATCCGCGCGGGGCATGGCGGCACTGACCCTGCTGTTGGTAATGCTGGCCCAGCAGATGCTCCGCCAGACACACAGTCAGTGGTTTGCTCCTGTACGCTCAGGCCACAAGCGCCTGTCATGCTGCAGTCTTCGCTGCTTGGCAGAACACCCGCCCAGAACAGCTGGATGCCTGCCACAGCAGAGTGGCAGCTGCCATCAGTCCCCAGAGCCCTGGGGGGGAGAGGGTCAAGCAGCAGCATCACAAACAGCAATTATTATTAGGACTTGGAAGTGATCCCGGAAATAGTTTTGGCTCTCAAGTCCTCTCGCTGGGGGCTGCTATGAGAGCTAGGTGACAACTCACAGCCAGAATAGTGACTACTCCAGGGAACACTGGTGAACAGCCCATGTCCATTCATAAAAACTCTGTGTTGCTAACTCTCGTCTACTACTTTGTGTTTGTACAGCACCTAGCACAATAGGGCCGCACTCTGGGTTGGCCCTTGGACACAGCCATAATAAGCATGTTGCAGTTCTTATGATGACTGGTGTTTTTCTTAAAGCCTCAACTTCTGGAGTCACGTGAATACATAAGAATTTCCATTTTGAGGTTGTTGGGAGGTTTTTTTGTTTTTGTTTTTTTTTCCTAAGAGAAATAAGTTTCTGGCTCTCCTGGTTGGTGAGAAAAGCTTGAAAATGTGACCCCAGTGCACCTTAATATTCAAAAAAACAAAACAAAAAAGGCAAATAAATAGAGCCTAAAATGCATTATCTTAAAATGTCATGGTTTTTAAGGCAATCTCATGCGGGGGGGGGGGCTGCTGCTGACTCATGATTTTATAACATTTGGGATTGGCTGTGCTGGAGGTGGTGTGGTCTAGTGGACAGAGCACTGGGCTAGGACTCAGTAGACTGGGGTTCTATTCCCTGTTTTTTTAAATTAGGGTTTTAATACTTAAATTTAGGCGAGGGATTGGAAGAGATTTGGTGTCTATTATAACAGGAGTTAAAGTAGTTTTTTACATGGTTTAAGCAAGATTTGTTTTATTCTTTTAGTGGTAAAAATTGTGTGTGTGTATTAACTGAGCGTTTTGGGGGGTTTTGGGGTTTTTTTTTAGTAGCATGGGGGAATCTCTCTCGTTTGTGAGATTTAAGGTCTTTGTGGGTCAGAGCGGGATAAAAATGCAAGAAACAATGCGGGAGCGGGTGGGAATGGGATTAAAAAAAATAGTCCTGCAGAGGATTCTACTTGACTCCTCGAGACACAATGCCGGTGTCTTTGAGGAGTCAGCGCAGCAAGATCCCACGGGAACACAATCTCCCTGACCATTCGCTCAGCCCTGTCTCAGCTCAGCCCTGCCGGAGGATGCCTGAGCCTTCACGTAGTACTGCCTCCTGCAGGGTGCTGTGCGCCTGCTGAGCAGAGGGTCCCCTCCACTGCACTTCCGTGGTCGCCAGCCAGATTTTCAGGGAGCGGGGTTGTGTGCAGATTTTACAGGCTGCCCTTAAATGCATCAGTCTTTAATGGAGATGGAGTAGTTGGGAGGATTGTGAAACAATTTCCCAGACGTGGGAATTGGTGTCTGTGTTGTATACAGCTCCACTGTGCGTGGAGACCTGTGACTCCAGTATGGTACATGAGAACATAACTGGTAGGGTGATTCACACTTGACCTGTAGATCCTGTCGGCCCCAGAGTGACAAGCGCTTAGCTAATCACAGCCTATTACTTAAGAGCAGGAGGTTGTGGAATGATCCTCTAGGGGGAACTAGAGGGGAACTTGTTGCTGGTAGATTGTGCTAAGGGAGCAAGCTGTGTAATTAACGAAGGGGAGGTGGTGTGGGTGCAGCTTAGGGTTCCCATGACCAAGTGCATGCCGCTCCGCGCTGGGACCATGCAGATGGCTCACGAGCAGAGAGATGATCCCTTTCCAGACCTTCCACAGGGTGGCTGAGTCATTGATTGGGAGGACTTGGCCTGTTTGGTGGGGGCGAGGAGGGTTTGGGTGAGAGAAGTGTATCACCCTAGTGCAAAATGCTGATGCCTCCCAGCTGTTCCTAGCTGAGCTGGCTAAGAGATGCTCACAAACTCACAATTCCTCAAGGCCTGCTGTGGTTAAAGCTGGCTGTTGTGGGACTATAGTTTGGCATTACTATATTATTGTAACCCTCCACTGACCTTGGAAGTGATTGACCAGAGCCGGGGCACAGGCCCTGCGGTATCAGAATTGTTTTAAATACCAAACTTCTGACATGCCCAACAAATCCCTCTTGTGAAAGCAGCTGGGCTTAGGGGAGTCCCCTTTCCTCACAGAGTTGTTGTTGTTTCATCCTTTTAATCTGGGTTTCTTCCAGTACCTGCAGATGAAGTGGCCGCTTCTTGACGTTCCGGCTGGTGCTACGCTGAAAGACAGCAGATCTCCATCGCCCGCACACTTAGTAAGTGCTTCTCTGCTTGATTGTACACTAACCTTCCTGAACAGCTTTGGCTAGAGGATTCCCTGCATGCACAGCTTGCTTTTTCTTCCTGTAGCTGCACCTGGTCCACCTGACCAGGCACAAATCACAGGCAGAATCTCCACCCAACGCTCTCCCCCAGTTTGGTCTCTCTCGTTATATCCCCCAGACCATATACACCTTCTGGAAACCACATCATAAAGAGCAAAGTTTTACGTGAGGGTAATTAACCAGTGTAACAATAACCTAGGGATGTGGAATCTCTTTCTATAAGATGTGCTCTCGTTCAGCCAGGAGTTCTTGGGCTGGATGCCAGGATCACTGGGTGACATTCTTTGACCTGTGATGTACGGGAGGTCAGATCAGATGACTGTAAAGGTCCCTTCTGGTCTTAGAATCTGTGAATATGTCAAACAGGAAGTGAAAATGTTCGCATCAATTGTGAGTGACAAGAGAAAAGGAGAGACAAGGCAAGTGAGGTAATCTCTCTTATCTCTTCTGCTCTGTGAAGCTCGAAAGCTTGTCTCTTTCACCAGCAGAAGTTGGTACAATAAAAGATATGGCCTCACCCACCTTATCTCTCTTATATCCTGGGACCAAACTGGCTATGAGACTGCAGACAACAGAAGAGGAGAAAGAAGAGATTTCTGTGGGTGCCTATACCTGGTGCAGTATCAGGTGATAAGCCTGGGTCACAAATAAAGGCAGATGAAGGGTTGCAATGACACATTAAGGATGACATTATTCAATCTGTGGACCTAAAATTAGGCTCCTAAATAAGAGGCCTGGTTTTCAGAGCCCGCGAGAGCACAATTCCCACTGTCTTTAATGGAGGCTGTATGTGCTCCAAGCCCTTGAGAATCAGGCCAGTTTTATGCTGGTGCTGAAGTAGTGCGTGAGTTCAAGGCGTCTTAACTTCAGGCATCCGAGTTATGAGCATTTTGGCCTAAGGTCTCGGGTCCCTCAGTGGTCCCTAGACCCAGGGGGATAGTGTGCGGATGGATTCCCATGTGCTCATGTTTGGGGTGGAGTGGCATAAACTGCATTCCCAGACAGTCTTTTCTGCGGCGTCTCCCAGCACTTAGCAAGGCTCCCGTTCTGTGTGTCTGTCCCTCCATGTTGGTAGCTGCCAAGCCCAGGCCAAATACTAATCACTGTTAGTGGCTGCAAAGGAATTTTTTGTAATTATTCTTGATTATGCTGCAGGAAGAGGCCTGGGAGGGTTTGGTACACTCGGCATTGTACCGGATTTCGTCTCTCCCAGTTTTGCTGGAGAATTTTGTTGTGAGGCATCAGATCTTTCTTGTGAACTCTCACCTGTTCGTTGAAAGCCAGGGGTTCTGAAATTAACAAAGATGTTTTTTCCTCCTAAATTGTTCATTAAGCATTGGAACAAAGAGGTTAACAAAAACAAAGTTTTAAAGGAGTTTTAATGGGCCTACCTAAAATGCAACTGCAGGGTTGAGGCCATGATCCCTTGGACTAAGGGTTGGATTCTCCAAAGGCAAATGAGATGGGTATTTCCTAATGCCTCTCAATTGGTCGGCTTCCAGTTTCCTTTCTTCTGCGAGGTCGCAATTTCACTAATTCTCCAGTGGCCATTGAGTCTTCCAGGGCAGACAAGACTTGTATTTCTAATGTAAAAAGCAAGCAGGAAAAAAAGGAATGTTCATCGTAAAAGAGTTAAAAAGGACCCAAGCCCTGGTTAATTTTTTCCTTTGCGGGTGACCTTTTAAGGAGTGTTCAAAATAATTTTCTTAGGGAGGGAGCTGAGAGGGAATATAGAAATACCCATCTCCATTGTTTCAATCCTGCAGCTGGACAGACTCACCTGGTGCCTGAGGCTGTTTGGTTCTCTCTGTGCTGTGAGAGTTCATGATTCAAAACCTGTCACTGGAAACCTCAGTGCACACGAGGGATTAGATACTCTGGTATTTCAGTCAGCTTCCCCCCATCCCAAGCAGTGTTTGCTCTGGTCCTTTTCTCATCCCCATCCCCTGCCAGCCCTTATTTATTCCATCCTCTATCGCTAAGGTTGCAAAACTGCTGTCGTTATAACCCCCGGTTCCCACTCGCTGTGAGCTTTGCAAAGTGTTTGCCTCTGGGCCTGACGTTTTCCAGGGTTGGCTGCTGCCCAAAGTGAATTTTTCATTCTTGTACGTTTGAGTAAAATCCCTCGAGGCGTGTTGAGTTCTAGGAGATTGACTAACGTCACACTTCTCTGCAGGCTACAGGGGAAGGGTTACGCCTGAAACCTGAGAACTTGGCCTGGACGTAGATCTCCTGTGAGATAGAGCAGGATGAGGCTGAAAAGAATTGCTTTAGATTGAACAGAGATGCCCCCTTGAAAACTACATACGGCGCATGTGCAGTAGAGGACGGGCTGGTACGCATGTGCCAGCTCGTGGAGTGTTTGCAAGCTTTGTGGATGAAGCATCTGAATTTGTAAGCGCCACCAGCCCGCAGTGAATTGCACAGAGTACAGAATGAACAGCTGTTTGCCTTGTGGCCAAGTGGCTATGCACCCGGAGCGAGCAGCTCCTGGCCTGCAGGGCCCAAGTGCAACAGGACTCACAAGCAAACTTGGTGAGCTGGAGGAGCAGAGAGAGGGAACTGTCTACAGAGGAGGCATAGAAAGACATTGTGGAGTAGGCCACCAAATTAACATCCCTGATCTTCCACTTGAGGGAGCCAGTCACGTGATGGAGGGGCATCTAGGTGGGATGGATCTCTTTGTGACCACGCTAGTGGAGGCTGATGATTCCTCACGCACCCAGGGGTCGCTCCAGGGCAGGGGGACACAGTTGGAACTAGATAAGTTCATGGAGGATAGGTCCATCAATGGCTATTAGCCAGGCTGGGCAGGGATGGTGTCCCTAGCCTCTGTCTACCAGAAGCTGGGAATGGGTGACAGGGGATGGATCACTTGATGGTTACCAGTTCTGTTCATTCCCTCTGGGGCACCTGGCATTGGCCACTGTCGGTAGACAGGATAATGGGCTAGATGGACCTTTGGTCTGACCCAGTATGGCCATTCTTATGTTGTTATGTTGGGAGATGCAGACAGGCCAGCGTGATCGGGGCGTGGATCAGGAATGCAGACAGCTGGGAGCGTGGCGTTGGTGAGAACTGTTCGGTGACTCGCCTGCTGGTGTGAAGGTGGTGAGAGTGACACAGGATATCCAGACTGTGGAGGAGATCTCGGGCTGTGTGAGATCTGGGGTTGGTGTAACTTTAGAAATGGAGGACCTGATATGCCAGAGAGCTGAGTCTGTGAAGGGGGGTGACCTCCAGAGCATCCCACAGTATCTCTTTTTACAAAAACATAGTGAACTTTCCAGTAGTATATGAGGAAAGGAAATGCGCTATAGAGATGAAACCCTCCGTCTGGGTGCAGCGAGGGATTCTGGTGGATGCAGAGGCAGCAATTCTGGGATGCGTCATCCCTGCAGCTAAACTGCAGGTCAGCAAGGGTAAAACTTTCAAAAGCACCTAAGACCCACTTTCAAAAGTGGCTTTACTGCTTAGGAGCCTAAATCTCATTGAAAGTCCATGGGATTCAGACCCCTAAATGTCTAATTGACCTTTGAAAATGGGACTTAGCCATCTTTGATAATTTTACCCTAAATCGCTGTTGGACAGGGGACTTAGACTCCTACGTCACGTGGGTCCTTTTGAAATTCGTATCTGGATCCCTGTCTACCCTGCTCTTTTGTTTCCTTCTGCAGAGGATTCTGCATTTATTTTTCAAGTACAAATGTTTTCTTCCTTTTCTCTTGCAGTCGAACAAAGTGCCCGTGGTGCAGCACGCACATCACATGCACCCGCTGACCCCACTCATCACGTACAGCAGCGACCACTTCTCCCCGGGCTCGCCTCCTTCCCACCTCTCACCAGAGATTGATCCAAAGACGGGTGAGCTATTGGGGCACAGAAGCTGGGATGTAAGGGGGTTCCCAGAGTGAGTCGGTCAGACACAGGGACAGATGGGGCAGAGTCCTAGGATACTAGCAAGGGCCATAGAAATCTTTGGGCGGCTTCCCTTCCAGATTTGTGACTTTGCTGCAGAGGGTTTTTGACTTTCCTAACTCTTGCAATGCCATCTGGTACTAACTGTCTGACTCGAGGACCATCCTCCACAGTGAACTGCTGCTGCATCAGATTTTAAAGGAAAACCCACCAAATCCCACAAGCTACACAAAAGGGATCTGTGGTCCTGGCTGTGCTGACATTAAAGGAGCAGTTGGCTTTGGGAGATGCAAGACCCAGCTTGTCTGAGGATGCAGAGAAGCTAGATATACTTGGTAGGGGATGTACCTATGTACCTGTTGGCTGGGTTAGCTATGAAGATTGCAAGTTACCAAGCGATCCTGGCACAATACAGTGTTTATTTCTGGGTCAAGCACTTCCCATTCAGAGAGGATCCAGACTAGTCATGTCATTCCTGTCCTCACTGGACACAGCATGGGCAGCCTTCATCAGCCAATGTGCACATGAGGGTGTTTGACCTGCTGTTTGAGGGACCAGCTGTTAATTTGGCGATTCCTTGGCTAGATTACTTGGCCTGACACAGCCTTTCTATGGGAAGTGGTACACATGGTTCCACTCCCAGCTTTCCTCCACTTCTCCCCGCCCTGTCGGAAAACACTCCTAGCGAAGGAGTTGAGTGAAGCAGCAGTACGCAGGCCAACCGCCTGCAGGATGTTGGCTGAAACACACAGCTAGCATCGGACAGGGAACAGACAGCCTGGGACGGTTTTTACCATCAGACCCTTATCCATTCTCTTTGGCGAACATCTGGCCTGTTTCCACGTGACAGAGAACACTGGTGACAGTACAAAGGGGATATGCCATTCAGCTCAAAGCACTCTCTGGTGCACAAGCGATGGTCCCGTGTCTCTTTACCAGAAGAGCAGCAGTACACTTCAGATGTGGGAGTACCTACAAGTGCTCTCTCCTCTGACAACTGCAAAACCAGGACAGTAGGATTTTCCCTGTTGCCATCTCACCCACACATCGGGCTGGCTTGCCCATTATGGGGTACTGCACCCTCCCTGCTTCACTCACACCTAGGAGGAGCCTGACCCTGCATCTTGTCCAGGGCAGGGCTTGTAAAGACCTGGCTGTGGCCATGGGGCTTCTTGTTTGTGTAGAAATCAGCAAGTCCTCCGGTAAACCGATCTGGAGAGCTCACACCCTCTGAACCAATGTACTTCCCATGCCCCCAGCTTTCCCTGGCCCCTGGTAACCAGCACAAGGCAGGCAGTGCAGGGAGTGGGGGCAAACTGGGTAGTAGCTTTGAGTCTCATGTCCTGGCTGGGCAGCATTAAAGGTTGTTACGTGTGTGTGTAGGGGGCTGTCTTTCCTCCTTCTGCAGTGAGCTCTGTGCTCAGCCATCCTGCCTGGAAGGCCTCTTTGGGAAGAACATCTCCCCGTGTTGAGCAGACTGCCAGGAGAGAACAGCTCAGAGTCCCAGGACTAGCCAGGAAGAAATACCGCACCATGGTGTGGGAGCCTGCACACCCATTTACAGAGCACCGTCCCTGCGTTCAGTGTACTGAACTGGCGAGGTAGTGCAGGAGTGCCAGCAGTCTAGCCTGACAGCCGTGACCCCGGGATGCCATTACAGTGATTTAATGCCTGTTTTGTTTTGTTTTTCCCCCCATCATAGGAATTCCACGACCACCTCACCCTTCAGAACTGTCTCCTTATTACCCGCTGTCTCCTGGCGCTGTTGGCCAAATCCCTCATGCATTGGGCTGGCTGGTACCACAGTAAGGATCAAGATTCACCCTTTAACCTTTCCCTTCCTCGCTCCTCCTGCTTCTCACCTACAGTGGCAGATTTCCCTCTGCAAACATAGAATTCTGCACCTTTCCAGCCGACTGAATCGGAATTGCTGCTGCAGCTGGACCCTTCCCAGCTCCGTGCTGTTGTTACCTGTGCCTGCCGTGGATTGGACCAGGTTCCACATGCTTCGAGTGTCCACTGAGTTCCCTCTCGCCTCCACAATCACTATTTTTTTGAGATATTACCGACAAAAACTATGTTAACCTATAGTTGGAGAGTGGAGAGCACGTGAGTCATTTAGGATCAAATACCTTACAGGGCTCTTGTGGGTAGCCCCCAAAACAGCATGAGAAACCCAGGAAATTCCAAGTTTAACTTAAAAGAAATCCAAGCATGTTAAGGTCTGGAAATGCAGATAGGATATGCAAACAACCTTAACTCTGCCCTGAAGTGACACCATGTGATAGAATCATAGAAGCTTAGGGTTGGAAGAGACCCCAGGAGGTCATCTAGTCCAACCCCTTGCTCAAAGCAGGACCAACCCCAACTAAATCATCCCAGCCAGGGCTTTGTCAAGCTGGGCCTTAAAAATCTCTAAGGATGGAGATTTCACCACCCTCCTAGTGAAATAGTTGTTCCTAATATCCAATCTAGACCTCCCCCACTGCAACTTGAGACCATTGCTCCTTGTTCTGTCATCTGCTACCACTGAGAACAGCCGAGCTCCATCCTCTTTGGAACCCCCTTTCAGGTAGTTGAAAGCATCTGTCAAATCCCCCCTCACTCTTCTCTTCTGCAGACTAAATAATCCCAGTTCCCTCAGCCTCTCCTCGTAAGTCATGTGCCCCAGCCCTCTGATCATTTTTGTTGCCCTTCGCTAGACTCTCTCCAATTTGTCCACATCCTTTCTGTAATGGGGGGCCCAAAACTCGACGCAATACTCCAGATGTGGCTTCACCAGTGCCGAATAGAGGGGAATAATCACTTCCCTCGTTCTGCTGGCAATGCTCCTACCAGTGCAGACCAATGTGCCGTTAGCCTTCTTGGCAACAAGGGCACACTATTGACTCTCATCCAGCTTCTCGTCCACTGTAATCCCCAGGTCCTTTTCTACAAAACTGCTGCTTAGCCAGTCAGTCCCCAGCCTGTAGCGGTGCATGGGATTCTTTCATCCGAAGTGTGGGAGCCTGCACTTGTCCTTGTTGAACCTCATAAGATTTCTTTTGGCCCAGTCCTCCAATTTGTCTAGGTCACTCTGGACACTATCCCTACCTTCCAGCGTATCTACCTCTCCCCCCAGCTTAGTGTCATCTGTGAAATTGCTGAGGGTGCAATCCATCCCATCATCCAGATCGTTAATGAAGATGTTGAACAAAATGGGCCCCAGGACCGACCCTTGGGGCACTCCGCTTGATACCGGCTGCCAACTAGACATCGAGCCGTTGATCCCGACAATCTAGCCAGCTTTCTATCCACCTTATAGTCCATTCATCCAGCCCATACTTTTTTAACTTGCTGGCCAGAATACTGTGGGAGACCGTATCAAAAGCTTTGCTAAAGTCAAGATATATCACGTCCCCATATCCACAGAGCCACTTATCATAGAAGGCAATCAGGTTGGTCAGGCATGACTTGCCCTTGGTGAATCCATATTGACTGTTCCTGATCATCTTCCTCTCCTCCAAGTGCTTCAAAATGGATTCCTTGAGGACCTGCTCCATGATTTTTCCAGGGACTGAGGTGAGGCTGTAGTTCCCCGGATTCTTCTTCTTCCCCTTTTTAAAGATGGGCACTATATTTGCCTTTTTCCAATCGTCCAGGACCTCCCTCGATCGCCATGAGTTTTCAAAGATAATGGCCAATGGCTCTGCAATCACATCAGCCAATTCCCTCAGCACCCTTGGATGCATTAGATCCGGCCCCATGGATTTATGCATGTCCAGGTTTCTAAATAGTCCTTAACCTGCTCTTTTACCACTGAGGTCTGCTCCCCTCCTCCCAATACTGTGCTGCCCAGTGCAGCAGTCTGGGAGCTGACCTTGTCTGTGAAGACCGAGGCAAAAAAAGCATTGAGTACTTCAGCTTTTTCCACATCATCTGTCACTAGGTTGCCTCCCCCATTCAGTAAGGGTCCCACACTTTCCCTGACCACCTTCTTGTTGCTAACATACCTGTAGAAATCCTTCTTGTTATCCTTCACATCCCTTGCTAGCTGCAACTCCAATTGTGCCTTGGCCTTCCTGATTACACCCCTGCATGCTCAAGCAATATTTTTATACAAAGCTGTTGCCAAACTGGATCAGCCTTGTGGTCCATCTAGTCCAGCATCTTGTCCTTAACTGTGACCAGCACCAGATGCATTACAGGAAGGTGCATGAGACGCCACAGCAGGCAGTTTTGGGATAACCTGATCCCCCAGTGTAGTCCCTAATCGTTAAAGAATGGGTTAAAACTGAAGCTTAAGATTACTATCCCTCCCAAGATGTTTGTATAATTAATTATTCTAACTCTGGTTTCTCTTGTTCATTTATATGCCCAATCCCATTTTCTATCTTGCTAAATTCCTGGCCTTGAAGACTTCCTGTGGCAATGAGTTCCACAGGCTAATCACATGTGGAAAAAGTATTCCCTTTCATCAGTTTTGAATTGTCCACCTTTCAGTTTTATTGAACTGTCCCCTTGTTTTTACGTTATGAGGTGGGGAACCAATGCCAATCATTTCCGTCTCTCTTCGTAGGAGAGCTTTTACCAGGCCCTTAATCATTCTCATCACCCTTCTCTGAACCCCTCTAGTTCTGCAACTTCCTTTATCAGATGGGGTGCTCAGTGCGGCACACAGGATTCAGATGAGGCTGCCCCATTAGTTTCTGTAATGGCTTTATAGCATTCTCTATTCTTCTCCATCCCGTTCCTTATGCAGCCTAGCATCCTGGTTACTTGTGTGACTGCAGCTGCACCTGGAGCAGAGCTCTCCATTGCGTTTCACACACTGAGAGACCCAGGGTCCTTTTCTGAGTTGATAAGGAGTATGAAAGTGTTTCCCTTCAATAGCTATTACTTTGCATTTATCAATATTGAACTTAATCTGCCATCTTGTTGCCCAGTCACCTGAATCTGAAGTTCCTCACAGTCCTGTCTGGATTTAACTGAATACCTTTGTCATCTACAGATTTTACCCCCTCACTGTTCACCCCCTTTTCCTGACCATTAATAAATATATTAAACAAAACTGGCCCTGATACAGGGCCTTGTGGCCCCTGCTTTTAACCTTTTTTTGTCCACTTATTCCTGCTTTTTCTCATGCAACTTTTTGATCTGTGACGATGTTTTGCCTCTCACCCCATGTCAATTTAGCTTCTGTAGTAGCCTCTTGAGAGACTTTGTCAAAAGCCCTTTTCAAAGTCTAAATGAATGTCATCTTCTCCTTTATCCCCTACCTTATGGACACATTTAGAGAATTCCAACAGAAGAGTGAGACGCAGTTTTAGTGAGACACAATTTTATTTCAGAGAAACCATGTTGGTTAGACCCTAGCATGTCATGCTCGTCCACGTTCTATTATTCTGTTTTCAATTATTGTTTCAACAAATTTACCAGGTACAGATGTACGGCTGACAGGTCTGTTATTCCCCAGATCACCCTTAGAACCTTTTTAAAATACAGGTATAACATTTACAGCCTTCCAATCCTCTGGTACAGTAGCTGCTTTTAATGAGAGATTGCGTAACTTTGCTGGCAGCTCAGCCACTTCATACTTGAACTCCTTCAGAACTCTCGCATGGACCATCTGGGTCTGGTGACTTGCTTCTTAAACTATCAATTTATTCCAGCACCTCTGCTTCTGACACCTCAGTCACTAATAGCACCTCATCCGTATTACCAGGCAAGCATGGGACCAGGATGGGTCTCTCTCCGACACTGATACCAAAAAAGTCATTTAGCGTCTCAACAATGCCCTTATCTTCCTTAATTGTGCTTTTTAAACCCTGATGATCCAACAGATCCACCAGTCCACTCGTAGGCTTTCTGCTTCTGATTTACTTATAGAATTTCTAGTATTTGATCTTTATACCTTTAGTGCTCTGCTTTTTGAAATCCATTTTAACCCTCCTAACCCTCCTTCTTATATATTGCCTCCCGTAACATCTATGATGATGCATTTTAGTATTTGTGATTCCATATTGGATTAAATTGATATTTAAAGACACAAGATTTTTTTTCTCTTCCTTATTGTGTCATACAGGGCAGACTACGGTTGTTTGGGATCCCTGTGCATTCTTATTCCGTAAAATGTTCGGATTTCTTTTAAATTTAATCTTACATTTGACTTTTGGGGGGGTTAGAGTGCTTGTTTTTGTCATCATTACAACAGCTCTGTAATGTATTTTACCCTGAATTGCTAATAACAGATATGCGTAACCATGACTCCCTCTTAATGTAATTTTGTGGGTATTCCTTGGTCTTTAAAAAACTTATTAAAAATTGCATACCTGAACCCTAGCCAGGAACCCAAAATAACATTTCCATGTGATATTTCTAACGATTTGAAGATGTACAGTATCAGCCTTCCATATATAAGTAAACTTTCAGGGGAAGAGTCACTGGTATGCTGTTGCTACCTTCGGCTGTTCTGGAGCAGCACAAAGCAGCGTGAGCATATAGGCCAGGTGAGCTGGCTTTGTGGGGGCTTTGCATCACCAGAGCAATGCAGAGCAGCTGGGAAGGAACAGAACTGTTTCTCTCTCGCTCGTATAGTCCGGCGTGCGTGCGCACGCACACACACACACACACACACCTTTCGAAATGGCCACGTTCAGCTGTTCTCAGCGGCATCAAGGCCCCATGCTGCCCTCAGTTAAGATGCCCTCTTTTAAAAATGGCCACCACTTCCCATTGTTCCTGGTAGAAGTGAAGCCAACGTGTCTTTGGGGAGAAAGTAAAACCCCTATGTTGTGGGTGTCAGGAGGAGGAAATGAGCAGGTGGATAGAGGCAGGAGTCATCTTTGCTAAGGGCAATCTGTGGCTTCAGTCCCCTAGGAACAATCGGAGATGGTTGCCATTTGGAGAAGGGCATTTTCAGAGCAGGGGTAGCCTTTTTTCTCAGTCCCCTTGAGAACAGTAAGAGATGGGTAGCATTTTGCAAAAGGCCAGTTCTTCGTGGATGAAGTAGAATGTTATTCTTCAGCCTCTGCTGAAGAAGAAACTTTCAGTTGTGGAGAATAATGGGGAAAAAATTATCAGAAACCCTAAACAGATTCTTTAGATGTAGCCTATGAACAAGATTTCAGTAAGTTTTAACTGTGCGGGAGGTTTGAAGAGTCTTGTGTTGTTTTATTGTTAAGATAATTCAAGAGACACTCAAAAAGGACTGAGGGAGCTTCAGTTCTTGACCCATTTTAAAGTTGATTTGAACTCAAAAAAGTTATGGATTTACTTGTAAATTCTCAGAAAACATATTCTGTGTTCAAAGAGTAAGTGCTTTAATTTTGTGCAGGACATGCTGTATTTGGCATACCTAACAAAGAAGGGGACTCCTGCTTTAAGTACAAAAGTCAGCCTGAAGTACAGAGCTGTGACGGGCATCTTCAGAACATAATCAGAGGGGAACTGGTTCTTGTGGCTTCCCTGTGTGTGATGTTTTTTCTTCCTTTTGTGCTTCTAGTAAGGACTTCTCTCCCCCCCCTCCCCGCCCCCCTTGCTCTTCCATTTTAGGCAAGGACAGCCAGTGTACTCCATTCCCCCCGGGGGATTCAGGCACCCATACCCTGCCCTAGCTATGAATGCCTCAATGTCCAGGTGAGTCCACATTGGAGTGGAAGGGATGTTGGCAGGGGTAGGGTTCAGTCGGGATTAGAACTAGAGAGTGCAAAAGATTAACAAGACCCCCAGTGCCAAGCAGACAAACCCCCTTCCCTGTAGAAGCAGGGGTTGTGGTTATTGGGGTCTTCCTGGAAGAACATTTGTGCTGAGCAAATCTTCAGTAAGCAGATCCTAAACCATTTAGGGGTTTAAAAATGAAAATCCCACCTGGTAGCTCTCAGGGAGTGTGTGTGTTGTCAGCGGGAGAGCCTGTGCTCTGCACTGAAGCGATGGCAGATTCCCATGGAGAGTGCATTTCAATAATCCAGGCTTGGGCTGGGTAAGCGTGGCAAGGTTCTACATCCAAAAACCACCTTCATCCTACCAGGGGTAGCTAGAAGCTCTCAGAATCCGGCAGGGACCCAGGCCCCTAAATTGTGGGAGGCTGATTTAATCCTCACCAGCCCTTCTCACACTACCAGCATTAACTGTGTCTTATGTGGACTCATTTCTCAGCCAGGAGTCCAGCATCTGTCGACACTGGGTTATCTGCCCCCTGCCATGGGGAAGGTGTGGCCAAGGGGGAGGGCATGTACCTGTGGGTGGGGTGTGAGGAGCTGGGTACAGGGAGAGATTTGCACTGTGTGGCTGGGGCTGTTGCCTTTATTTGTAACGTCTGCATCCTGCTTTTCTATTTCCCATGCTGCAGTCTGATGTCCAGTCGGTTTTCCCCCCACATGGTCCCGCCTGCTGCGCATGGCCTCCACCCTTCGGGAATCCCACACCCCACCATCGTCTCACCCATTGTCAAACAGGAGCCCACGCAGGCCAGCATGAGCCCCGGAGGGAATTTGTAAGTAACTGAGCAGCACAGCACCAGCTGGATGGGACAGGTGACAAATGGGACAGGGATCTGTACAGCCCAGCCTGGCTGTCCTGAGTGGCCTAGATCTCTTGGTGAACTGGGTGCAGACAAGCAACATGTGTTTCAAAATAGCACGGTCACACTTCTAGGAACAAAGAATGCAGGTTACACGTATGGGCTGGGGGATTGCATCCTGGAAAATGACGACTGCGAGAAGGACTTAGGGGTTATGCTGGGACTCACCAGTTAACGAACGTAGAGGTTTTTCTACAAGATCTGCTCTAATTCAAAGAGGAATTAGTTCAGGGCAGTCCTATGGCCCGTGTAATGCGGGAGGTCAGACTAGATGGTCACAGAGGGTCCTTCTTCCCTTGCAATCTATACGTCTGTTTTAACACAATAGCTGGGCAAGGCAAGCTCTGTGGTGACGGGAACAAGAAAGGCTTGTTCACTAGACTTTCCTGGAAGCAGATGTTCCACGTGAATTCATTGCAAGTGCCAAGGAAGAGTTCTTCAGGAACTGCCTGGCTGTGCTCACCCCTGGTTATGGGCTGAGTTTATGCCAACTCTCTGGCCCTCTCCTTTGCGATGTCCCATTAGTTAACCCATGACCGACTAAGCAACTGATTTGCAGCTTTGTTGTTCCCCTGGTTACTACTATTTAAGTGGCTGGTTACCACCTTAGACCCCACCCTCCCCAGTGGATTACTGACAGGTACATTGATCACGCTGTAGCTGCTTGCCTCTTACTCCTTGTCTGTTGGATTTCTGCCTCTTTGACTTTCCATCGCTGCCCTTGCCACCATTTTCCTTCCTTCTCAGATCCGCCTTTCCTTCCCACTCCCCATTTTACAGCCCAGTGGGATGTTTTACATCTTCTCCCCTTACTGCGCTCTGCCAGCCTTGCGATCCTAGCCATCCCGCCTTGTGTGTCCACTCCCGATAAGCAGCCCCGCTCTCTCCTCTCCATCTTACCTGTGGTGTGAAAGACGTGCTGTCAAATCCACCTGCAAGAATAAAACCAGAGGGTGACATCGTCTGGACAGGCGTTGGTGTGGGGGAGGGGTCTGCATTCACCTTCTCCAGTAATAAGATGTGTCCCCCAGAGCTCTAGGTGTCTGGCGGTCATTACAAAGAGACACAACTGCACGCGGTGCAGCAAGGGGAAGCTCTTCTGCAGTGTGGCAACAGTGGGCGCTGCAGGTGTTTACTGGCCCATGTGATGGTTCCAGGAAATCCCCCGGCAGTGTGAAGAAAGAGGAGGAGAAAAAGCCCCACATAAAGAAGCCGCTCAACGCGTTCATGTTGTACATGAAGGAGATGCGGGCCAAGGTGGTGGCGGAGTGTACGCTGAAGGAGAGCGCGGCCATCAACCAGATCCTGGGACGAAGGGTAAAGACGCCTTCTCCTCTGTCCTTTCTTCCCCATTCCCTAGACTCCATGGGCCCAATTCAGAGGTGAGTCCAGACCCTGTCTACACTGCAGAAATTGGTGCTGGGGGCAAACACATCCAAGTCGTTTTGCCAGTGCAAACCCCTAGTGTAGGTGCGTGGCGCTGGGTCAAGTAGGCTGGCTCCCTCTGCCTGGATGGGTGGTGTGGGAGGAGGACCTGCTTTGGACCTGTGCAGCGTGTCTGCACTAGGGGTTGCATCAGGACTACACTGCTGCAGATCTCTTGAATGTAGACAGGGCCTTGGGCTCATTAGACAACCCCCTTCGACTCAGACTCCCGTCCGCTTCCCCCAAGGTGTTAATATATGCGCTTGCACATCCCCTCTGAGTCTGAGGGGCTGGGAGTGTAGAAGGAAAAGCAACATGTGAAGGGGGTAAGTGGGGCCCACCATAGGGGGTCACTGTTAGCTCTCTGCAATTTTCTACCTAGCCAGGTTCTCTTACTGGCATTCCCCCCTGTAGTGTCTAAGTGTCTCCCATGCAGAGCCCTGCTGTAGCCACTCAGCTGCTAACTGCAGCCAGGCCAGCCTGGGAAACGGGGAGCAGATGTCCCCTGTCACCTAAACACTGTGGAAAATCTGGCACCATGTCCTGCCTAGAGTGATCCAGAGTGTAGCATGTTTTCTCAGCTCACCAGCTGGAGGGATTGGGGCTCCTGGTTGGGAGCAGCATAGAAACAGGGAGCCTGGGCACCTATTGCCTGTGAATCCCACAAAGCTGACTGTAGACTGCACTGTCAGCCTGGTGGCAGCCCTGCTAGGACGTGGCCAGTGCACCTTGTGCTCCAGCTATTCTGGGCGGTGGGCGGCTGCCATCAATTAGAGCACCTCTGAGGTACACACTGAGCCCCAGTCCTGGGCTGCTGCTCCTGAGAGGTGCAGCACAATGACCCAGCAGCTTCACTGTCTTGCTGCCAAAATTCAGAGGAGCTGGTAAGGAGAACGACCACTTCCTCACCTTTGGGACCTGGGCTTTGGGCAAGGGACCCAGACTGGTGAGTTTCAGCCCTTTGTCGGAGGGTGGCGGGTAACCTCCCGCGAGTCTCAGCTCTGGCTCTCCTTTTCTCCTATCTAGTGGCATTCGCTGTCACGTGAGGAACAAGCCAAGTACTACGAGCTAGCCCGGAAGGAGCGACAGCTTCATTCACAGCTCTATCCCACTTGGTCTGCGCGGGATAACTATGTAAGTTGCCACCTCATGTAGCTGCTGGAGGGAAGGGAGATCAGCACACTGACTTATCCCCTCCACTGCAGGTGTCGCTGGGTGACAGTCTGAGGACTGCACTGTGCAGGAGGTCAGACTAGATGGTCATAATGGTCCCTCCTGGCCTTGTCAGTCTATGTATGAATCTAATCAGGATGTGGCCTCAAGGGTCTACAAATAAAGAGATGGGAAACTTGGGGCCAGTGCGGTGAGAGACCTAGGGAAGTAGCCACTGCCGCTCCCCTAGCCAGACTCAGGGTGGTCGTTGGATGTCTTGGGGGAGCCACGCCTGGATGTTGCTTAACCCCATCTGGAGGCAGCTGCCCTTGGTTCGCAACGCCCTGCTAACAGATGTCGAAGTTCATACAAAGGCAGCACACCCAACGTAGGGCTGGGTCGTGGGAGAAGTAGGCTTCTGGAAACCAAGGCGTTTCTTTCCAGGTGGGGTCGGGGAGAAAATGGGCAATAACCATCTAGGACTGAAGAGGGGACTACTAAGGAGAAAATGGGAAATGCCTTAATGAAGGGGTGGAATAAACTGCCCAGAGCAGGGCCCTGCCATTAGAAGGGCTGCACAGCGATGACACGCTCCTGGTGGGGTTTTTGGGGAGGTGCTGCTGTCTCTTGCACAGTGGTTGAAATGAAATCAGACGACCTTGCACGTGCAACTGCGTGTGAGGCATCAGCTCTCCTGTCTCTGCTTCTCCAGAGCCAGGAAGTGGCAGGTTCGATTGTCTGAGAGCTGGCCCCAGGCGCCGGATCGGGGAGACCCTTCTGGGGTGGGGAGGTGCGACGTTAAGGACTGTGCAGCAATAGGCCAAGAAACGTGCTGCAAGTGACGCACTTGCACTGGCCCCGGGCGGATGTGCTAGATGGCACCTAATGGGTCTGCTAATGTCCACGGTTGGGAGCCTGTGACCTGCCTCTAACCAGGGGCCTGTGAATGCTGATGCCAGACTTAGCAATAGAAGAGCAGCCCCCATTCTTGTTCCCTTGGAGTGGGCAAAACTGGCCCCCAGGGGCCGTCCATTGCGTCCTGCCCATGAACCTGCTTTGGTGGCCCTCCCTCTGCCTGCCCCAGCCATGTGACTGAGGTCAGCAGGACCCAGAAGGGGACTCGTGGCAGTGCACGCTGCGGATCTGGGCCGGGCAGGTGTTGTACTGTGGGCAGAGTAGTACACACAGAATAAATAGCACATATCGAAGGCAAGGTCTCCTGAACTGTCCCTGTCTGATTTAGCAGCCTCATCAAGCTGCTCTTCTGGGGTTGACCCTGGCTCAGAGTTCAAGGGGCCCCAGTGAAAAGGCTGTGATAAGCCCCAGGTTAATGCAGAAGTGCCTCATGCCCCCTTCTCCAGAGAAGAGTCTTGTTCCCCAATGTCTATTAACACTGCTGTTGCAGTAGTGCCAGCCCGGGTGAGCCCCACTGCACTAGACATGTAACACATGACAGGTCCTGCCCCAGGGAGCTTAGTCTAAAGAACACACCAGGTGTGGGGGGTATAATGAGACATGAGTGGGGGGTATAACGGTGTGAATTGTCAGTTCTCTGGATGGCTGATTTAGTGTCACCTCTTCCTGCTGCTTCTCGCACTGCTTGGTCAGTGCTCAGACCCTGGGGGCTGTTCCACTTGGTGCCCTGTCCTTATCCTGAGCCCTGCGAGTTCTTGTGGATCAGGGTGGAGAGAGGTTGGGGGGTTTACTGAGAGTCAACGACAAAAGCTGCAAATGGGATGGTCTTTTCCAGGGGAAAAAGAAGAAGAGAAAGCGAGAGAAACAGCCCCAGCAGCAGATCCAGGACACGGAGAGTAAGTACAGCCTGCTCCCCTCCTTTGGTCTGATATGGAGGGGAGGAAAGGCCATAGGGCCAGCAGATAATTCACCGACCATCTCTGTCCGTTTTAGCTGCCTCATCCAGTTAGAAAAGTGTAGCCCAGGAACGTGAGCATGATTTTCAAAAGCACCTGACTGCCTGAGGAGCCTCAATGGCCCTGAAATTCAATGGGATCCAGGAGCCTAAGTCATTTAGATGCTTCGGAAAAATGGCACCCTAGTGCCCTAGGTGAAAGCACACTGAGGTGCACAGTATGAAGTACTAAAGCCACAGTTAGTCTCCTGCACTGTGCTGTTGTTAAATGTCAGCAGTAGTACGTTGCTCTTTGCCCCACCTCGGCATGCTCAGAGTGGCTGTATCAGTGCGACTGGGGAGCAGAACGTTCAGCGCCCGACAACCTGCAAGTTGTAAGTACCTTAAGGTCTGGCCTCCTGGCCGAGTTAACTCAGGCTCTTAGGGGGGGTTGCCCCCAACCCTGTTCCCATCCCCACACACAACCCTCTTACGCAAGTGTGGTGGTGCTTCCAACCTGGGCTAGCTGGCTCATCTGGGGCTTGGGGTTAAGCCTAAGTGAGACTTTCACTCGGGCTGGTAGCCCACCTACTTTGTAGTGAGGACACAGGCTAAATCACTAGTGCTGACAGCCCTCCACTGCCCTCCCCCAGTTCCCCGTGTGCCCAGAAGAACAGACACGTTCTGCAATTCACTAGGAAAGAATCAGAGCTGTTCAGCTGACCGCAGTGCAAAGAACCAGGGCTGTGTCCCTGCAGTGCCCGCAGGGGAGTGCTGCACCAGTGAGGGGACACTTCACTTAGCCCAGGTGCAAAGCCCTGCCCAAGCTAACCGGGTGCTCACATCCAGGTGCCAATCACCCCAGTTAACCCTGCAGTGAAGATGTACCCGTGTTGTGCATTCACAGGTGCAGGCTCTTGAATTAGCATTGCCCATGAGCAACAACAGTCTGTTAATGAATCTGGTTCCAACCGCAGATGGGATTTGCACCTGCTATTTTCCAAGCCTGGGCAAACCCACAAAACCTAATCACAGGCCCTGGGGACCGGCTGACAGGGTCTTTGAAGTGTGGCTTACCGGTGTCTTTTCTGTCCCTTACAGGCTCTCTGGCCTCCAAGAGTAAAAAGCCATGTGTGCAGTACCTGCCCATTGAGAAACCCTGCGATAGTCCTGCTTCCTCCCATGGCAGCATGTTGGATTCGCCTGCCACCCCATCAACAGCCTTGGCATCGCCCGCTGCCCCAGCTGCCACCCACTCTGAACAAGCTCAGCCCCTCTCACTCACCACCAAACCGGAAGCCAGGGCCCAGCTGTCTCTCCATTCAGCTGCTTTTCTGTCGAGTAAGGCTGCCGCCTCCTCCTCCAGCCTTAGCAGCCCGTCGCCTCTTCTCTCCAGACCCATCCCGTTTGCCACAATGACCCACACGGCTCTCTTGACCTCGCCGCCTTCCTTTCCAGCTGCCCTTCCTTCCCCGCAGGCTGCCCTGGCCGTGCTGCAGGCCCAGCCGCTCTCCCTGGTCACCAAGCCAGCTGACTAAGGAGGAGCCGCCCTCCCCAGCCACCCCTGCTGTACATTGCTGAAGCCACAATCGAGATTCAAAAGCAGCCAAACCATTATTGGTCAATATTTGACCCTTTCTGAACTCTTTTGTAAGTGGACTCTGGAGGAAGGTGCTTTATGCTCGGAGCTGTTTCCAGTAGTCGATCTAAAGACCGTTTTTATTAAAAACAAACAAAAACCACGCGTGAGCCAAGGCCGAGTGGTTTGTTCCTGCCTCTGCCTCGGCCATGTGGACTTGTAAAGATGGAGCCTCTCTCTGCGGCATTTGCAGGGTGGTTGTCGCTAACTCTGAGCGGTGCCCACCCGGGCAGCGTACGCCAGCTAGCCAGCAGGGCTGTCCCATTAACAGCCATTCCCGGCGAGTCTCAGTCCCAGAAACAAAATAGAAACGCCGGACCCCTGCCGCAGAAAAGTGCCAGCCACCCTTCCCCCCTCAAAGGGAGCGTATATCCCCCACCCTGGAGAGGGCCAAGACTCCTGCCCCCAGCCTGGAGGGAGTGTGACTTGCCAGGACAATGCCAGCACAATCTGCCCCATTTCCTCCCATGATTACTTGGGCGGGGGTGGGGAGCGGAGGGGGTTAAGTCTCTGGGGAAATTTCCCCCTCTAATCCTGTTTTTACAAAAGGAAATAAAACTGCAGCTGCAACTTGCTGTGTGAGCGTGTTCAATGTGGAGCCTTCCCTGGGGAAACAAATCCCCTCAGCCAGCATTTCTCCCCCTTGGGGCATTGCCCCTCTCACCGCCTCGGGCCCGGAACACAGAGCAGCACCTGGCTTGGAAAGGCGGGCGAGGGGGTTATCTGAATCTCAAGGTGCACTAAATACATTCTGAGAGATTCAGTCTCTCCATCCCAGGAGCTCTTTGCCACTCCAGCCTATAGGTGTCTCTTATCTGGCAGAGAGGGGACATTTTAGGGACTCGAGTTACATCCCAATCTCCAGCTGCTTTAAACCCTGTTAGAATGGGTTTCTCCACACAAGAGCCCTGCTAAGCTTGCATTGCTCTAGGGCCTGGCAGAGACGGAGGAAGGAAGAATCCAGCTGTGAACCCCTCACACGACACTGATTAGGAAGGAGGCATCTGCAGGCAGTAATGCTCCAAACACCTGGGAGTTAGGGGCACACTTCTAGGAAGGCTGCTGGTACCCTTCCCTAGATTTCTCTCCCTGGTAGTGCCAACAGCTCTGGGAGTGGAGCGCTCTGGTCTGGCTGTGGCTTGAGCAGTGAGCTGGGAACGTCACTGCATGGTTTCCCCTCTCTGCAGCAGTTGGGCAAATGTAGAAAATAGCCTGACTCACCCCTGCTCAGCAAGGTGGCCAGTTTCCATTCCTGGGGCAGCAGGACTGAGCCATTTAGCAGCCCTGTCATTCCGGGTGCTGCTCTTTTTCAAGACTTGCGGAGGGGAGAAGAAAATGTTACTGCCCCAAGGAAAAACAAAACACAAAACAGCATTTAAATTAATTACAGAACAGAATCCAGCGTCCATCTGCCTGCCTAGGTGTTTAACCTGCCCAGCATGCAATGTCAGGCACACACTAAAATCCGATTGTTAATTTAATACATAATGTATTTGCATAATTAAAATCACAGAAAGCCAGGCAATGCAAAAGTCAAGGCCCCAAGAGCAATATTAGCTCAATCGTGGTTGCAGCCTGTCTGTTTTACAAGGGACATCTCACCGCACAAACTGGAATAAATCAGGCTCTAGATTTAACCATAAAACCCCACCATTCTTTCCAAAATGAAGACAAAACCAAAAAAACCAACCCATTATGGTAAGTGTGTGATAGGTGCAGAGAGGAGCCATTGTCTCCCAGCGCATGTTAAACTAGCTAGTGAATAGCAGGTTCTCATTCACTTCTGGACATTAACCTAACATTAGAGCGGGCTGAGAATTTTCTGTCAATGATTTTTTTTTTAGTGGAAAATGCAGTCTCCTCAAAGTCCAAAACTTTCTATGGGAAAATTTCTACATTGCCAAAATATTTTGATTCTCCATGTTGTGTCGATTTGATATTAAACGTGCAATGGTGCTTCATGGGATTTGTAGTTTGGGTGTCTCGTGCCTCTGTTCTCTCTGGGCTGGGGTCCTTGGCCAGAGTACATCTCCCATGATGCACTGCAGTTTCCCCTGTGACCGCTGTGTGGTGCACCATGGGAGATGTTGTCCAGCCAGGGAGCCTAGTCCATAATGAACAATGTAGTCTGACGCATCCAAACTACCATTCCCATGAGGTACTGCAACCCCATTGACGAGTGCAGTGTAATGTCAAACTGTCTCAACCAAATATTTTGCAATTTTCCAGAATTTGTTCCATTAAAAAAAAAAATTGGTATTTTGATTTTTTTCATCCTCATTCAGGATGAAAACAAATGTGGAAATATTTATTTTCCTGTAGGGTGGAAATCTTGACTTTCACTCAGCTCCGTTCCTCACTCATCGTACCTGTCACATGTGCTTCCTTACCCTCAGGGTTCTGGGTTGGTTTGCCTTATTTATTTATTTTGAGAGGATGAACCGTGCCTTTCCCCATCCCCTTTGGGAAATCCCCTTTCTTTTTCAGGGATTCCCTCTCCCAAGAAGCTGCAGAGGGAGACGTAACTTCTCTTCACCGCTTGGGTGCTGTAGAAGTCCCTCTGCAGGCAGAGGGGTCCAGGTCTTTTTTTTTTTTCTCATTCTTAAGAAAGAGAGGAGAGAGTCCAATTTCCTTGGATCTTGTTTGAGACAAGTACGCTCCCTATGACACTACTGGCCTCTCTAAGCCAAGACTGTGGCTCTTGACCTTGAAGACTCCTATTAACACATCCCTACCGGACCAAGCCACCAAAAATAGGAGATTCTCCATGGACAAAGAGCACTCTTGGGGCTAAGGATCATCTCTGCTCTGTGCTCGTACAGTGCCTAGCATAATGGGCTCCTGGGTCATGACCGGGGTTCCGAGGTGCTACAGCAATATAAATAATAAAGGGATCATTCTGCACGGATATTACAGCTCCAAAGGGCTTCACCAAATGCCTGGTGGGGGTGGCAATTCCTTGATTTGTACATATCCCTACCAAGACGGGTAACAAGGGCATAATCCACTAAAGGTCCAGTGCGTGTTCTGCTTTGTGCTCTGTCTGAAGCCAAAGCATGAGTCACTCCAGTTTAGCACATCGCCTCAGGGAGTTAACTCTATAACTCACCCCAGCAGAGGAACCTGCGTGGCAGGCAGAGAGCATGCAGTGGACCCAGCCCCCTAACGCAGATATAAGCCAGCTGCTGGGCTAAGCAATGTGCCCCTCCGATCTCTCAGGGAGGGTGGGGGGGGGGCCCCCATCTGCTGGCACTGCTTCACATTGGGGCTGGGGCATGTCATTGGTCACCTGGGAGCCCCCACATTGCCTGAATCTGGCCTTGAAATTGATACGTGTTTCCATCCCAAAACGGACGACAATTCATTTCAAGATTCTCCCTTGCTTTCAAAGAACAACTTTAACTGCTGAGAAGGGACAAATTCCATCACAGGGCCACTGCCCCTGAGCTCTGGCAGGACCATAATGCCTTAATTGAGGACATCCTGCAAGTGGATTGTACAGTTGTGAGATCCAGAAGTGAGGATTACAGTGTTGCTAAAAATGCACTTTGTAAAGAACACGGGCATAATTTTGGAAAAGGGAAAACATAGCTTTTTTGTTTTGTTTTTTAAAGCTGTCCCAAGCAGCTGATTTTCAGCAAGGCATGTCTGGGTCATGTGCACCCTTACTCTTCACAACACGAGGAGCAGTCTGCAGACAAATAGCTTCTTGAATTAGATTTCATGGGAAATTAAAGGCATGAAGAGACCTGTCAGAATAATTAAAGTCTGAACCCAAGCCAGACAGCTTCAAACAGATGTTGGACTTCAGCAGGAGAATATTTCTTTGTTTCACTTTGCATTTTCCCATACGGAAAAGGAACATCTGTTAGGGTATTTTTGCAGCCCTCCTGAACTAGGTTAGATTTGGATTATACCCTGCGACAAGAGAAGCAACTGGCAAACTAGCCTTTGGGCCAAATCCACTCCAGCCCAGGGCAGCTCACTTTCCTTCCCTCCTCTTCAGTAGAACGTGAAGCAAACTTTCATTGTTGGACTGCTCTGTTCAGACATGAATTTGTTAAAGCTGAATGTCTACTTAGCTGTGCAGCCTATAGTCTAAAGCCAGCAATAGAGTTGGTTGAAAGTTTTCTGCCACAGCTGACTTTTGAGGAAAAATTGGGTTTTGACTAAATGATATTTTTTGCAAAAAGTGGAAGATTTCCCATGGAAAACTTCAATTTTTCATGGGGGGAACAAACCCTGAAATATTGGGAAATGTTGCTGTGGTTCCTCATGGGAGTTGTAGCTTGGGTGTCTCCTGTTGCCATTCTCCTCTGAGGCCTGGACTACATCTCCCAGGATTCAGCATGGTCTGGGACCCGCCCCTCTCCCATGGTGCACAGATGCTCCTCTCTAAGAGGGGAGAGTGTAGTGCATCACGGGCAACGTAGTCCAACCAGGGAGCCCAGAATGTAGAGGGCAGTGGGCTGATGACATACCTGAACTACACCTCCCATGGGGCACTGCAATAGTATTTACAACTGAAAAAAATAAATCAAATGTTGGCCAAAAATTCTAAATTTTCCACCGGGGGCGGGGGGGGGAAGGAGACAGACTTTTTCATCAGCTCTAGCCAATACTGTGATGCTACCCCAGACTCCAAACCAGAGCTCTGAGTGGCCTATGCAGGCCATTTCCCCTGACAGCTCTAATTTCCACCAAGCATGTTAGAAAGAGGCAGTGGCCTAAGCCTTCCCCTATTTGAGATCTGGTGTTAGGTAAGTGACTGGCCGACGGAACACAGCACCTTGGCTTTGGATCAAATAAGAACCATCTCAATGAACCAGCTCCTGATTTTTTTTTCTTGGTTACAGAAGCTGCTGCTTGGTTTAAACAAAGAGGGGACACGGGATGTTTACATGGACACACATAGAGGGAGGCCACAAAGGGGATGATTGCTAATTGGACATAAGCCGCCTGAGGAACCCTCGGTAGAGACAGGATGCTGCTGCCGACCTGGTTCTAAGGTTGCAGATGGGGACTGCACAGGCAGCACTCAGACAGTAGGGAGGGAGTAGCTGCACTAATCTTCCTGCTCGGGAGTAATTTGAATAATTTAATATAATAATTTAAATGGTGTAGTAGTTGCTGAATTAGTTGGGTTGGGAAATCAGCACTGTGTTGCTGTAGCAACTCATTTGTCTTTGTGAGGAAATAACTCATTCTTGGACCCAATCCGTCCTGATCGCGCAGGAGACAAAGTATGCTGGGTGGAGGGATCCGGCTACAGAACTAACTCTGAAAGTAGATCAGATGAAGCCAGAGTCTGAGCATCTTAGAAGATGCTGCAGAACCTTCCTGTTCAGAAAAATCTTTCCGTCTTAAGGCGGACACACCACTGACCCCCCCCTACTTCTGCCCCTAAACCTCAACCAGCTACACAAAAATAAAAGTAAAGTTAAATCTAGGAAAATGCCTCCAATTAAAAGCCCTTCCCCAAGCAGAATTTTGACCGTGAAAGGGAGAAGTGCCAAAGACTATGAAATCCACTAGGGACTTCACTCTTGCTATTGATTTTATGTGAAAGGTGCCCAGATCCCATGATGCTGGGTGGCAGGATGAAACCCTAAAATAGATTCTGATGTGTCTACAAACTCTGAAAAGCAGCCTCCTCCTCTTTTATGTGGCAGCAAAGGAGTGATTCCTCCATGTCCTTCAATCAGGCTTTGGGTGGTGGTGCCAGTTCTGATTTCTTGTGTCACCATCTAAAGCGACCACCTTACCTTACAGTAACATAGCTACTTGGTGCACTTAAGAGCAGAGCTGGGTGGGGAAAGGGGCAGAGTTGCAAGTGGGATAAGGAATCCCCAGGGAGCAATGAGCTGAAAGACTCGGGCCAAGACTGAGGCGTGAGCACGGGGGACGTATGTTGAAGCAAGGGCTGGTGTGTCACGGAGTCATGGAGAGACTTGACGGGGAAAACAAGGAGGCTGAATGTGATGTAGAAACAGGAAGGAAGCCAGGACAACGATTTGTGAGG
Organism: Emys orbicularis; assembly: GCF_028017835.1. NCBI lineage: Eukaryota > Metazoa > Chordata > Testudines > Emydidae > Emys > Emys orbicularis. The sequence continues at coordinate 143,881,235 of NC_088684.1, read as the reverse complement.
AAGTGGATGTGCAACCGAGTCAGAGTGATGGTGAAGGAAGATTTTTGGCCACAGCATTTTGAATAGAGTGGAGAGGGCAGTAGCCAGGAGGCTGAAGAAGAGGCAGCTGCAGGGATCCAGGCAGGAGATTCCAGGCTGGGGCTAGGGGCAGCCATTTAAAGATGCTGTAAAGGGAGATGTGCAGGATTTGGCAAAAGCCCAGATGTCCTGACAGAGAGATGGGGAGTCACTCAAGTGGAGTGGCAGCAGTGATAGGGAAGGGAAGGGAAGGAGGTCAGGAGGAAGGATGAGAAGGTCAGGTATGGCCAGGGTTAGGCTGAGGAAGCAGAAAGAATGGGTGTCTGGGGAATAGTGGGGAAGATTTGGAGCCATCCCTTGGAAGGCGTTAGGTGAAATTCTAAGTGGAGGAAAGTGCTCCCAGGCACCTGGGAGGAGGTGGTGAGGAAGGACCATCAGCAGCCACCAAGTGAGCAGAAGGAAGCTGGACTAGCCCAATTTCTAAAAGTCCTTGGCAGGTCAACTTTGCACTGGCAAAGCAGCTTTGCATTGAAACTCCTTATCTTCAAGTTGCCAGGATTTTCCAGAAATTCCCTACTTGGTCTCTGCCCCAACAGGATTGGGGTTTTGGCTGTCAGTCCCTGCAGCCCCGAGTGAGTTCTGACACAGACCTTTCCTGCAGTAAGAAATTCAGAACCATGGGGACGGAGGTGGGAGGGTGTTAGATGTGGCTAAAGCAGGAACATCTGAAGTAGGAAACAGGTCCTGGGCAGCATCCTTGCTGGGAGCTATGATATGATGGCATTGCCCCATTGCTTCTGCCTGCACAGAAGTCCCATCCCTCCCAGTAAGCTGAGAGTGGAAAAGCAGCAAGGCACAGAACGCAACCCTCATGTGCCACATGTCCAGTATTCAGGGAGCCGCAAAAGGAGGAGGCAGAGAGCCTGCCTGCAAAAGAGGTGCCAGAATGGCGCTGGTGGCTGGGCAGGGCACTGCATCCGGTAGTCAACTGTGAGCCAGCTGCTGATCAATTCCAACAGGGAGTCCATGATATAAGCATCTACCCACAATCCATCCTGAGCCCCTCCTGGGGCATCGTCAATTGACAGGTGGGCTGGCAGCATAGAACAGAGAGCAGGCTGGTGGTGAAACCTGAAGAATAAATTCCCTGCATTTCAAGCCTTTGGGTTTGGTTAAAGAACAGCATTCTTTTGTTTCTGGCCCTCTAGGCAGTTTGCAGCCCAGGGGGCTGCACTCCCATGGAAACCGAGCTGAATGCATTTCTCAGGTGAGATTCAGGGAGCCTCAGAGCACAAAAACTCCAGTGTTGCAGTCTGGGAACTGAATTTCCCGTTGCCTCCAGCACAAGGACATCACCAGAGAGAGAGAGACAGCTATCCAGCAACAGAGCCCCTTCCCAACATGTTGCAACATTGTCCTTTAACAGAGGCAGAGATTCTGCCGTGAAGATGTTACTCAGCTCCAGGTAAATCCAAATCCACATTTAGGTCACGTAGCAGGAGGCTGACTTTCAGAGATAAGCACCCACAACTCCTATTTAATTCATTAGGTGTTCTGAGGGTGCAACACCTCTGACACAGGGTCCCTTGCTTAGGTGGCTAAATGTGGAGTTTGGTCCTTCCCTTTAGTCAGCCAGGTGAAACTGGTGGTCTAAACTGTCATTCTCAAACTGGCCTGTGGTGAGCTTACTGGGAGCTGCGGAGAGCTGGCTGATCACCTGGTGCTGCCTTTGCATTGCTACCTGTAGGGCCTAGTGGATCGAGCACTGGACTGAGTCTGACAAGACTTGGGTCCTAATCTCAGCTCTGGCCTACTGGGTGTCTTGGGCAAGTCATTGTCCCTCCCAGTGCCTCAGTTTCCCCATATAGCACTTTGAGCTACTGATGAAAAGTGCTATATTAGAGCTCAGTATTAACAATTATTCCTATTACTTAATATTAAAAGATGTTTAAAAAGTATTAAATACATCTGTGATATTAATTTTCCATGTAAGCAATCGCTATAGTGCGGTGGAGATGTATGGGACTGTGAACAGGAGGGGGGAAGATGGCTGATGGGAGCGGCCGTGGTCTATGCCATTAAGAATGGGAGGGGAATTTGTAGAGCTGCCACCTTTCTAATTGCAAAAAAACAAACACCCCTGCCCTGCGGTCTCCGGGAAGGAGTTTGGGTGCGGGAGGGGACTCTGGGCTGAGGCAGGGGGTTGGGGTGCAGGAGAGGGTTCAGGGTGAGGGGTCCCAATGGTGCTAACCATGGCTGCCAGGTCCCTGCAGCCCCTAGGCACATAGGCAGCCAGGGAGACTCCGCGCGCTGCCCCCGTGCCTGCAGGCACCACCCCCACAGCTCCCATTGGTCGCATTTCCTGGCCAATGGGAGCTGCTTAGCCGGCACTGGGGCAGGGGAAGCATGCAGAGCCTCCCTTGCTGCCCTTGCAGCTAGGGGCTGCAGGGACCCGGCGGCCACTTCCAGGAGCTGCGTGGAGCTAGGGCAGGCAGGGAGCCTGCCTAAGCCCCGGGCCCCCACTGCGCCGCCAACTGGACTTTTAACGACCCGGTTGGCGCCGGGTCCCTTTTTGACCCGGCATTTCAGTCAAACACCGGACGCCTGGCAACCCTAGGACTTGGGGGCTGGGTGATGGAGAATGGGAAGGGAAGGTTGTGTGACAATCCCAGTATAAAAACGTGCTCTATGCTATGAAAGTGTTTGAGGACCCCAGCTCTAAGGAGTGGGATTTGCACCTCACATTTACTATGGGTGTGAGTGAGTCTGCAAATATGGAGGCCAAGCTGAAGCCCAGATGAAAATCCAGCCCATCATATTTCTCTGTGAAAGCGCACAACAAATACCACTAAATACACATGGGCCCTATGCTACCAAAACACACGGCTTGCAAGACATTCACTTCCACCCATTGCAGCTGCCTTGGCTTGACTAGCTGAAAAGCATGTAGGCCCAAATCTTCAAGGTATTTAGGCCCCCGGCTCCCACTGATTTCAAAGGCAGTGAGGGGCCTAAATACCTTTGAGACTGTGGCCATAGGGAGACATTGCATTTTACTGCCCTTCCTCACGGACCAGGTGTTTGCTGTAATTTGCTAGGAAGCCGAGCTCTGGGAGCTGGCCAGCGTCTCATTAAGAGCCTGCAGAGAGTTCTTGGAGAGCTTGTTCTAACCCCTGGTGAGCGGGGTAGCATGTGTGAGGCTGCTGGTTGTTTTCTCCAGCTTTGGAATTAGGGTTACTTCTGCCACCTCCACTCCAATGGCTAATTGCAGCCATCTTGATTAAACACCCGCCCTCCTCTCCCTCGGCAACGCCGGCTGTTCACTAATTGAAATGCCTAATGAGGTCCCAGCAGGCTCCTGCAGAGACAGAGCTAATGAGGGGCTCCCACGTGAACCCAGCTAACGGCACAAAATGAAACGAAGGCTTTCTTGAACCTGCCTTTTGTGCAAGGAGGGGTAGCGGGGTGCCAGATGTCCTGCTTCCCAGCTTCACACTCCAGGGCAAGGCTGGCGCTACCCGGATTTCGGCTCGCCTGCCGAAGCAGCTGGCACAGAGGCAGAGGCTACACCGAATACATTTTAATTAGCATCATTAAATGCGTCTATTTGCTAATTGTTTCTCCTTTTGATCTTTCCCTCTGACCAGCTTAGCCCTGTGGGAAGGGCACTGGCAAAGGGGGTGAGGGTGGGTTCAGACACTCTGACAAGGTGAAGACTTTATTATCTCCCCTGAGTGAGACTCTACCAGCCGATTGTGCCAATCAAGCCTGGCCCTGCCAAAATGCCACTCCGTAAGCCTGGTTTACAGCAGGCTAACTGCAGGGGCTGGCAGCCCCCAGGGTACTCGCGTATTTCTACAGCCCATGGAAAGGAACTGTCCCAGGCAGTGGCATACCACTGCCTGTCCCAGGACTCGCTGCGTGCATGAGACAATTCCGTCCGGCTGCTGAACGAAATGGTAACCTCGCGCATACCTTAGATGCAAGATCACGCTGCATGGGGGACGCCATTTTGCATGTCAGTGAATAGAAGTGTCCGCACATGCTACTGGCCCCGGGAAAGAGGAATGCGAAGAATATTCCTGGGGAGAAGGAGATTTGTGAGACAACAAATCTTCTGAAGCCCTCGGACCACCAGGGAATTATAACACTCTCCCCCTACTGCTGCTGTCCTTTGCCTCTGCGTTAAAGAGCTCGGGAAGCAGCTTTGGAAAGTGCCAGTGGCTAGGGTGCTAACCTAGCACTTGGGCATCCTGGATTCAAGTCTCGGCTAAGCCACAGGCTTCGTGTGTGACCCTGGGCAAGGCACTTAAGCCCAGATCCTCAAAGATACTGAGGTGCCCTCTGCCTCTTTAGGCACCTCAATCCACCACTTAGGCACCACTGACATTTTCAAAGTTGCTGCTCAGCCTCCCCCTCCCAGTGGGGCCCAATCCTGTAGACATGGCTCTGAGCAGGCCTAAGCCCCGCTACCTGCCAGCCCCCACAGCAGGAGGGCTGGATACTGGCCATTTACAGGTGGGGGCAGCACAATACCCACACAAAGAACAGCTGGGGGCACAGGGAAACACAGGGTGAGCAGGAGACAGAGACAACCGGCCTACCTAAGCCACTGACCTGGCTCAGCTACCTTACTCCAAGCGTGGGTTCATGGTTGAGGACGCTGAGTGGAAGGCAGTGCTGATCTCTGGCCCATCAGTCTGCTGCACCACGTCAGCCACTTTGGTGCCTAAGCCCCCTCCTCTCCCTACCCCTCTTCTCAGCATCTTGCTCATTTCCCTGCTCAGCTGGCCGGCTTCTAAAAATCCCTTCCTTGGGCACCTAGCTCTCCCTGTGCCTTGTGTGGGGACCCGGGCACCTAGCTTGGGGCACTGGGCCACCAAGGGGTGAGGCATTGCAGCAGTGAATGGGGCAATGCCTACATGCCTTTAAGGATCTGGACCTAGTTTTCTCATGAGTACAAGGGGATGTCACAGGGCTGGCCCTTTAAGGGAGTCGGCTGCCCAGCCTACCTGGGACAGGCTCCACTGAAGGGAATGAGCCAGCTCCACCTGGGGATGGTTAACTGCCTAAGTAGCTGGAAGGCAATTCATTAAATAAGGAGCACCTGGGTGTAATTAAAGGCTTGAGCGAGCTCTAAGGTAAGGAGAAAGGAAGCTCTAAGGCTGTGCTTCTCAAAGTCGGGCCGCCGCTTGTTCAGAGAAAGCCCCTGGCGGGCCGGGCCGGTTTGTTTACCTGCCGTGTCCGCAGGTTTGGCCGATCGCGGCTCCCACTGGCCGCGGTTCACCACTCCAGGCCAATGGGGGCTGCGGGAAGCGACGCGGGCCGAGGGATGTGCTGGGCTAAGGGGTGCAGGCTCCGAGCTGTGCTTACCTCAAGCGGCTCCCGGAAGCAGTGGCATGTCCCTTCTCCGGCTCCTACGTGGAGGCGCGGCCAGGTGGCTCTGCACGCTACCCCATCCGCAAGCACCGCCCCTGCAGTTTCCATTGAAGCGCGTAGGAGCCGGAGCAGGGCCATGCCATGGCTTCTGGGAGCCATGTGGTGCGGCCCCTGACCCAGCACCCCGGCCAGAGCTCGCAGGTCGGCTTAAAACGGCTCGCAGGCCGTAGTTTGCCCACCCCTGTGCTAGAGGTCTATAAAATCATGAATTGTGTGGAAAAAGTGAAGAAAAATTATTTATCCCTTCCCAGAATATAAAAACTAGGGGTCATAAGAACATAAGAAAGGCCGTACTGGGTCAGACCAAAGGTCCATCTAGCCCAGTATCTGTCTACCGACAGTGGCCAATGCCAGGTGCCCCAGAGGGAGTGAACCTAACAGGCAATGATCAAGTGATCTCTCTCCTGCCATCCATCTCCATCCTCTGACGAACAGAGGCTAGGGACACCATTCTTACCCATCCTGGCTAATAGCCATTTATGGACTTAGCCACCATGAATTTATCCAGTCCCCTTTTAAACATTGTTATAGTCCTAGCCTTCACAACCTCCTCAGGTAAGGAGTTCCACAAGTTGACTGTGCGCTGCGTGAAGAAGAACTTCCTTTTATTTGTTTTAAACCTGCTGCCTATTAATTTCTTTTGGTGACCCCTAGTTCTTGTATTATGGGAATAAGTAAATAACTTTTCCTTATCCACTTTCTCAACATCACTCATGATTTTATATACCTCTATCATGTCCCCCCCTTAGTCTTCTCTTTTCCAAACTGAAGAGTCCTAGCCTCTTTAATCTTTCCTCATATGGGACCCTCTCTAAACCCTTAATCATTTTAGTTGCTCTTTTCTGAACCTTTTCTAGTGCTAGAATATCTTTTTTGAGGTGAGGAGACCACATCTGTACACAGTATTCGAGATGTGGGCGAACCATGGATTTATATAAGGGCAATAATATATTCTCAGTCTTATTCTCTATCCCCTTTTTAATGATTCCTAACATCCTGTTTGCTTTTTTGACCGCCTCTGCACACTGCGTGGACATCTTTAGAGAACTATCCACGATGACGCCAAGATCTTTTTCCTGACTCGTTGTAGCTAAATTAGCCCCCATCATGTTGTATGTATAGTTGGGGTTATTTTTTCCAATGTGCATTACTTTACATTTATCCACATTAAATTTCATTTGCCATTTTGTTGCCCAATCACTTAGTTTTGTGAGATCTTTTTGAAGTTCTTCACAATCTGCTTTGGTCTTAACTATCTTGAGTAGTTTAGTATCATCTGCAAACTTTGCCACCTCACTGTTTACCCCTTTCTCCAGATCATTTATGAATAAATTGAATAGGATAGGTCCTAGGACTGACCCTTGGGGAACACCACTAGTTACCCCTCTCCATTCTGAGAATTTACCATTAATTCCTACCCTTTGTTCCCTGTCCTTTAACCAGTTCTCAATCCATGAAAGGACCTTCCCTTTTATCCCATGACAGCTTAATTTACGTAAGAGCCTTTGGTGAGGGACCTTGTCAAAGGCTTTCTGGAAATCTAAGTGCACTATGTCCACCGGATCCCCCTTGTCCACATGTTTGTTGACCCCTTCAAAGAACTCTAATAGATTAGTAAGACACGATTTCCCTTTACAGAAACCATGTTGACTATTGCTCAAGAGTTTATGTTTTTCTATGTGTCTGACAATTTTGTTCTTTACTATTGTTTCAACTAATTTGCCCGGTACCGACGTTAGACTTACCGGTCTGTAATTGCCGGGATCACCCCTAGAGCCCTTTTTAAATATTGGCGTTACATTAGCTAACTTCCAGTCATTGGGTACCGAAGCCGATTTAAAGGACAGGTTACAAACCTTAGTTAATAGTTCCGCAACTTCACATTTGAGTTCTTTCAGAACTCTTGGGTGAATGCCATCTGGTCCCGGTGACTTGTTAATGTTGAGTTTATCAATTAATTCCAAAACCTCCTCTAGTGATACTTCAATCTGTGACAGTTCCTCAGATTTGTCACCTACAAAAGCCAGCTCAGGTTTGGGAATCTCCCTAACATCCTCAGCCGTGAAGACTGAAGCAAAGAATCCATTTAGTTTCTCCGCAATGACTTTATCATCTTTAAGCGCTCCTTTTGTATTTTCATCGTCAAGGGGCCCCACTGGTTGTTTAGCAGGCTTCCTGCTTCTGATGTACTTAAAAAACATTTTGTTATTACCTTTGGAGTTTTTGGCTAGCCGTTCTTCAAACTCCTCTTTGGCTTTTCTTATTACACTCTTGCACTTAAGTTGCACTTAAGTTGGCAGTGTTTGTGCTCCTTTCTATTTGCCTCACTAGGTCACCCCATGAAATTAATATGCAGCAGGTTTAATACAAACAAGAGGAAGTCCTTTTTCACACAACGCACAATTAACCTGTGGAACTTATTGCCATGGGGTGTTGTGAAGGCCAAAAGTATAGCTGGGTTAAAAGAACTAGATAATTGTGCCATGGTTTAAAGACTCATCTCAGAGCCCAGATAAAACTTTCAAAAGTCCCAAACCAAAAGTCTCTGGCTTCCAGCAGCTCTTTCTGCTGTCCAGCCTCAGGCTTCTCCATTACCTGGAGGACTCTGCAGGCTTTCCCCTGTTTGCAATACTCAGGGTCTCTTTTGGGTTTCCCTGCCTGGAAAGCTCAGTTTTATACCTAGTTCAGGCTCCCTGGGAGCTCCCATCCCTTAGAGCAGTGCTTCTCAAAGTCGGGCCGCCGCTTGTTCAGGGAAAGCCCCTGGCGGGCCGGGCCAGTTTGTTTACCTGTTGCGTCCGCAGGTTCGGCCGATTGCGGCTCCCACTGGCCGAGGTTCACTGCACCAGGCCAATGGGGGCTGCGGGAAGGGCGCCCAGCACATCCCTCAGCCCGCGCCGAGATAAGCACAGCTCGGAGCCTACACCCCTTAGCCTCTCCCCACGCCCCAACCCCCTGCCCCAGTCCTGATCCCCCTCCCACTCTCCAAACCCCTTGATCCTAGCCCGGAGCACCCTCTTGCACCCCAAACCTCTCATCCCCAGCCCCACCCCAGATCCCACACCCCCAGCTTGAACCTGCACCCCTTCCCACACCCCTGTCCCAGCCCTGATCCCCCTCCTGCCCTCCGAACCCCTCGGTCCCAGTCCAGAGCACCCTCCTATACTCCAAACTCCTCATCCCCAGCCCCACCCCAGAGCCTGCACCCCAAACCAGAGCCCTCACCCCCTCCTGCACCCCAACCCCAATTTTGTGAGCATTCATGGCCCGCCATACAATTTCTATTCCCCAATGTGGCCCTCAGGCCAAAAAGTTTGCCCACCCCTGCTCTAGCATATCCGCACCCTTCGTCATCTGTCTTCTAAGATGAACAGCCCCAATCTTGTTAGTCCCTCCTCATATGGAAGCAATTCCATACTCTTAATCATCTTTGTTGCCCTTCTCTGAACCTTTTCCAGCTCCACTATATCCTTTTTCAGATGGGGTGACCAGAACTGCCACAAGGGGGTGCTTGGGAGATGAGTGCCCCTTCTAGAGGGAATAACTGCACTGCCCTGCCTCCCAGGGATGTGTCAGGAGAAGTCATTTCAGACTGTGAGGTGCTCAGATACTATGTGGGCCAGATAAGTGCCAGGGATAGTTTGTAAAATACTAAACCCCAGAACTGTTTCACCTCCTCTTAGCAACTAAATGTAACAAAAAAATATAAAACAAAGCCTTATTGGCTGCCATTTCTGCAGGATGGGGCAGGACAGGATGGAAAATATATTATCTCTGTGATCATTTGTTGTCCCCTGGGAGAGGCCTGCTGATAGGCTGTAGTAGAAAGAAGTTGAGGGAAGCAGCAGAAAGGAGTCTGATGGAGCAGACCTTGGCTGCTGGTTATAGAATCTCTGGACTGGAACATAGGGTAGAGGGCAGGTTTGGGTTCCCCTACCAGCCACCGAGGGGGGATTTCACACCACCTTCCGATGTAATGGGATAAGGGCTTTTAAAAGCCCTGAGAGATGAGGGTATAGGGACCATGGAGCCCCCAAGTTGAGGACCGAAAACCTGATTGTAAGGATGTTGGACTTCTGTTATGTCAGACTTTGTTACCTCTGAAGGGGTGGAACTAAAATGTGACCTGGCCAGAGGGCTGAGTCGTGAGAAGAGGCAGAAGTGTGAGGCTGGAGTGTCTGTTGGTAGGGGGCCCTACAGAGTAAAGAGCTCCCATGCTCTACTCAGTTATGAGGGGGCATACGTGTGGCAAGTCCACTCTTCTACAGTGATGGACAGACAGTTAAGCTTCATGTGGTCTTCGAGCGAGAATTTTGATATATCTATTCCTTGTGGGCTTTTGAATGCAGGTAGAGTGGAGAGGTATCCCAAATTTGACCTTGAACTTCTCAATCAGCTTTCAGCAAAAAAATCAGTTCAACAATTTTACAAAAAGATTGATTTCTCCCATGAGCTGGATATGATCAGCATGGGGGCCTCCATTTTGTCCAAGTGTTAGCAGGAGTGCTGAAAGCCAGAAACGAGAAGTAATTCTTCCGCTCTATTTAGCACGGATAAGGCCTCAACTGGAGTACTATGTCCAGTTCTGGACACCACACTTTGGGAAAGATGTGGATAAACTGGAGAAAGTCCAGAGGAGAGTAATAATAATTAAAGGTCTAGAAAACATGACCTACGAAGAAAGAATTGCAAAAATTGGGTTTGTTAAGCTGGAGAAGAGAAGACTGAGGGGACATAACTGTCTTCAATGTAAACATTTCTTATAAAGAGAAGGGCCATAAACTGTTCTCCTGTCCTCCGTGAATAAGAGTAAGCAATGGGCTTAAATTGCAGTAAGGGAGATTTTGGTAAGACATTAGGAAAAACTTCCTAACTGTAAGGGCAGTTAAGCACGAACAAATTACCTAGGCAGGTCGTGGAAACTCAGTCATTGTCATTGTCAGGGATGGTCTAGGTCAGTGGTTCTCAGCCAGGGATATGTGTACCCCTGGAGGTATGCAGAGGTGTTCCAGGGGGTACATCAACTCATCTAGATATTTGCCTAGTTTAACCAACTACATAAAACACACTAGCGAAATCAGTACAAACTAAAATTTCATACAGAGAATGACTTGTTTATACTGCTCTGTATACTATACACTGAAATGTAAGTACAGTATTTATATTCCAATTGATTTTATAATTACAGTATATGGTAAAAATGAGAAAGTAAGCAGTTTTTCAGTAATAGTGTGCTGTGAACATGTTTTTGTATTTTTGTCTGATTTTTGTAAGCAAGTATTTTTTTAGGGGAGATGAAACTTGGGGGTATGTAATACAAATCAGAATCCTGAAAGTAGTCTGGAAAGGTTGAGAGCCACTGCTCCAGGTGACACTTAGTTCTGCTTTGTGCAGGGGACGGGACAAGATGACCTACAAGGTCCCTTCCGGTCCCACATTTTTATGATTTCTATGAAAGTGGATGTTATCTAGGGTCACCAGTTCTGTTTATTAAATGTTAGACAAAAAAAATGCCCAAGGCAAACAAGTGCACTGGAGGGTCCCAAAGATTTGGCCTGATGTCACCTTGCACACTCTATTCTGGACATGATTGTGCTCAGTTACAGGCTAGGGGATCTTTGTCAATTAGTGGAAAAGATGCATCTCTTGCTCTTGAGCAGTTTCAGCATCAGAGAAATTTGCTCTGGTAGGTCACCAGAAAGGATGGATTTGACAAATTCTTTTGACCTAAATTACTGCTTTATCACTGTACTAGAAAACCAAACAAATTAAAATTCAGCACTGAATTAACTTATGAATAACTGATTGTTTCCACAGTGTGACTTCACCTGGGCCTCCGGCATCTGGGGTGTGGAGGGAGGAGAAAGGGGGTAGACAGGAGCACATTCAGCAATGTTTATTTGAAAGATTTCTAGCACTTCAGGCTTCCTGTGTGAATTCATTAGGATCAGCTGCAAAGTGGAAAGCTAATTTTCTGCCTTTTGATTATGGAGAAAGAACTGCTGACTGTCAAAGAGGAACCAGGTCACTAGGAAGGTGTATTCGTCTGATTCACAGATATGTACATAACAAACAGTCCCAGAAAAATTTTCAACACATAAATGCTACTTCTGCTCCTCGTACTAAGGGTCTGAGCAAAATTGGGGAGGAGGGTGTGACCCTGGCAGACCAGGTGCCAGCTCATGCTAAGGCCCCTAGCCCCCAACTCACAAATGCATAGCTGGAAACCAGTCTGGCTCACCTGTGTGTTAGCACAGTTAAAACAGATCGTAGGTTTATAAGAATGTGTTTAGCCTTCATGAAATGTTTGTAGGATTCTCCATGTAGTAATCTCACTTATAACATCTGCACCTCATGTTGTAAGGTTATCCTGGCTGGTTGCTTTGATGACTTACACAATTACAGAGGTTTACAAACAGGAAAAGAAGCAGTCATTAAGGTAGAGGCTGGCTTCCTGCAGATGATGTTGGGTCCTGCACACAGGAAGGCCCATTGAAACCTAGAGTCATAGACTTTAAGGTCAGAAGGGACCAATATGATTCTCTAGTCTGACCTGCACAACGCAGGCTGCAGAATCTCACCCACCCACTCCCGCAACAAACCCCTAACCTATGTCTGAGCCATTGAAGTCCTCTAATCATGGTTTAAAGACTTCAAGGTGCAGAGAATCCTCCAGCAAGTGACCCGTGGCCCATGCTGCAGAGGAAGGCGAAAAACCCTCAGGGCCTCTGCCAATCTGCCCTGGAGGAAAATTCCTTCCCGACCCCAAATATGGCAATCACCTAAACCCTGAGCATGTGGACAAGACTCACCAGCCACACACCCAGGAAAGAATTCTCTGTAGTAACTCAGACCCATCGGGCATATTTACCGCTAGTAATCAAAGATCAATTAATTGCCAAAATTAGGCTATCCCATCATACCACCCCATGAAATACTTTGTTGATTGCCCCCTCCACACCCATGAAGAGGAGTTGTCCTATCAGCTTGAACTCTGGGGGAAGGGAATAAAAATCCTTGACAAGAAGAACTGTATCTCTATGCTGCTTGGACTTGGAGAGGGCAAGATTTCTAAGCAAAAGCAAGGGAATCTCAGTGGGTTAGCCCTAAAGGACACAGAGCTTGCATACTACAACAGCTTCTACCACCTTCTGAAACCAAAGGCTAACTCATTTGTTTCAGAGTTGTAGCTGTGTTAGTCTGTATCAGCAAAAACAACAAGGAGTACTTGTGGCACCTTAGAGACTAATGTGATATATGCCATCATGTGCCAGCAATGCCCCTCTGCCATGTACATTGGCCAAACCAGACAGTCTCTACGCAAAAGAATAAATGGACACAAATCAGACATCAAGAATTATAACATTCAAAAACCAGTCGGAGAACACTTCAATCTCCCTGGACACTCAATAACAGACTTAAAAGTGGCAATTCTTCAACAAAAAAACTTCAAAAACAGACTCCAATGAGAAACTGCAGAACTGGAATTAATTTGCAAACTGGAAACCATCAAATTAGGCCTGAATAAAGACTCGGAATGGATGGGTCACTACAAGAACTAAAAACTAAATTTTCCCATGCTAATTTTCCTCCTACTGTTACTCACACCTTCTTGTCAACTGTTTGAAATGGACCACCCTGATTAGCACTACAAATGTGATTTCCCCCCCCTCCTGTTGATAATAGCCCGTTTTAATGGGAGTTGCCTTACCAATTCTGACGAGACAATTCAATCTTTTCATGTACTATGTGTATATATATCTTTCTATTGTATTTTCCACTCCATGCATCTGATGAAGTGGGTTTTAGCCCACGAAAGCTTATGCCCAAATAAATGTGTTAGTCTCTAAGGTGCCACAAGTACTCCTTGTTGTTTTAACTCATTTGTGTATGTTTACCTGCTTTAACCTTGTAAATAACTTTTTTTCTCAGTTAATTTTTAGTTTATTATGGGACTGGCTATAAGCATTGTCTTTGGTGTAAGATCTAAGGTGTAGTTGACCTGGGTAAGTCACCGGTCCTGGAAATTATTGTGATTTTTGGTGTAAGGGACTATCTATCACAAAAGCAAGCTTACTTGGGTGGCAAGATAGAATTTGGAGTACCCAAGGGGAACTGTCTGTGACTCCATGTTAAGGCTGTTGTTGCACCTTCACACTTAGATTTTACCGAAGAATAGAAGTCACAACCAATTGGGTGGTATTACCCTGCTTCTTAACAGCCTGCCCCAAGGCTGGTACTCATACTCCTGAGCCACTCCAGACAGCTTGATGGGGGTACCTCCCAACCTACCCAAGTGGCATTAGCCACACTCAGTCTCCAAGGCCATGCTTTTGACAGCACCAGTGCCACAGTATCAGGGGGGCCTTTAACTGAATACCATAACGTCCAGCCAAAGCAAAGGCCAGGCAGATCCACCTTGCTAGCCATTCAACCAGCCCTATGGTCTCCCTAGGGTGACCAGATTGCAAGAGTGAAATATCAGGACACGGGGCAGGGGGGGAAGGTGAGGAGGAGGAGGAGAGGGAGACACAGGTGCACAGCCCCGACCGGAGCCAGAGGCACACTGGTCCGCCTGGCCCTGTGCTTCCAGTGTGCCCCTTCCTGTTGGGGGTGGGCCCATGCTGCACCACACAGCTCCCCTGCCCAGCGCCCCCTGGATCCACTATGCCCAGAGCCCCCTACAGCCCCTCCACCACAAATGCACAGTGCTGTGCACACACACCCTGTCCAGCGCCCCCCTGCCCACAGCCCCACCACAGCTGCCCAGCACCCCACACAGAACCCCCTACTTGCTAGTTTCCCAATACACACATTTCCTTTCCTCCCTCCCAGTGCCCTTCCCCACAGCCCCACCACCACAACTACACAATGCCCCACGCAGACCCGCACTGCCCAGTGCCCTGACACACACAGATCTCCCCCACTGCCCAGCACCCCCCAACAGGCCCCCACTGTCTAGCACCCCAAAACACACAAACCTCCGCCACTGCCCAGCACTCTCCACACCCTCACAGCCCAGCGCCCCACACACACCTCCCAGACACTCCCTCCATCACACCCTGCCCCCTTCCCTGGCCGCACTCACCAGCCCTGCTGGGAGGTCTCTGGCTCCTAGGGTGAGAGCGGCGAGGGGAGTCTCCAGAATCTCCATGTGCTGCGCCCGCCACAAGCACAAGCTCCGTGGCTCCCATTGGCTGGGAAAAGCGCCAATGGGAGCTGCCGGAGCTGCAGAGCCGGGCGTGCAGGCGCCAGCAGCACACAGAGCCCCCCCACCCTAGGAGCCAGAGGGACCTGCCAGGGGGTGAGGTGGGGAGTCCCAGCGGTGCTTACCTGGGGTGGCTCCCGTCCTGGGAAGCATCCGGCAGGCTGGTCCCTCTGGCTCCTAGGGTTGTGGGGCGGGGCGGAGGGCTCTCTGCCCGCTCCTGGCGCCTGCAAGCCGCGCTCCTGCCAGTGGGCAGCTGCCGGGAGCTGCCCCAGGAAGCGGTGAGCGGCGGCACCGCAGCTGCGGTCCGGATGGTCCCCGATATCAGGACAAAGGGCGTCCCGACCAATGTAAGGTCGGGACGTGGGACAAGTTCCCTAATATCGGGCCGTCTGGTCACCCTAGGTCTCCCTGAAGGCTTTTGCAAAGAGAATTAGAAAACGCATCTTAGGCCACAACTTGCTCCAAACTGGAGAAGGACTCATGAGATTGCTAGGCATTAGAGGAGGAAATGGTCACAAAATGTCAATGTTTGAGCCAAAAGGCCTTGGCTTTTTGAGGCACATTCCAGCAATAAATCCACTGTTTCAACATTGCCTCCGGCCCTTCGGCCTTTTCCCAATTCCTTCCCTCCTCTCCCCTCACTAAAAGTTAATTTAGTAGGACAGATCAACAGGGTGTTGGAAACTCTATCCTGGCCCAACTTGATCACCAATGTGCAGGCTAATCTGACTTTTTGTGGGTAGGCTTTAGAAAGGATACAAATGTATGGCTTTGAACACAAAAGTAGTTGCCACCTTAACTTTGAGGGTGTGAAGGAGTGTACTCACCACTGGTGCGCCACCTCATGGATGGATGTGGCATAGCAGCTTTCCCTGCCCATGGTTGCTGTGGTCCCACATTGGTTTCTCTTCCTGTAACTCAGCCCTCCAGCCAGGTCATGATTTAAGTCCACCCCTTCTGGGGTAACAATAGCCAAACTCAAACGAACAAAAACTCTATCTCCTTCCTGGCTCCGCAGCATTCCTCCTCCTCCGCAGAGCACTGCCTCCCAGGGGTTTCTGCCAGGAGGCCCAGCTACTCCTGAGCCTCAGGGCTTCTTCCCTAAAGCAGGCCTGGGAGAAGAGAGACTTTGAGAGTCTCCTTCTCCCCGGCTGCCCTCTCCTCTGGTACGAGCTCCTTCCTGCAGTCACTTGTGTGATTCCTTTGCCCTTTAGTCTGAGCCATCTTCCAAGGCCCAGCTTTCTAACCATACTCCTCTTTTAGGGCTTTAACTCCCTTTTCAAAGCCCTCTCCTGGGTCCTGCCCTTCTTTCAGGACCTGCTGCCCAGGGATGTTCCTTTGCCTTACAGCCCAGCTTTCCTGACCCTTTCAACAGCTTCCCACCAGGAAAGGGTCCCACAGTCTATTTTTTCCACTGGACCACCACTTCTGGCCCCTCCCCTCCCCAGCTGGGTCTCATCCCAAATTGGTTCTGGCCCCTCCTCCAGGTGCAACAGGCATTACTGTAATAAACATGTTAAATAAAAAAGTTTGCCTTGGGCCACAAGATGGAGCTGTTTTATGGTTACGTATAGTGCTCAAGACTAAATGTGGCAATGTTAATAGTGACCATTAGATGGAGCATTTGACCACTCAATAAATGGAGAATGGTTTTAACCTGGGATTTAACATTAACAAAAGTGATTTCTCCTTACAACACTATTTCCATATTCTCCCTTTTTTTTTGTGCTCCTAAATTTGCCTCCTCATGCCCAATTCACCATGAGGCTTTAGCTCAGGTTGATCTTAGCACTAAGATCATTAAAATGCATTGGGATGAGAAGAGAGTGGGTTACCTGCTGCTGAATAGACCAGTGTGAAAAGTGTCCCTGCTAACAATATCCCATAGGTGCATGCCTTAAAACTTACCCGCACACAAACATTGTAACCATTTAGCTACACCAGTATAGTTAAAGCGTACCACCGGCCTAATGTAGAAAATTATGCTGGTATAGTTTTTTCTATATGGGAAGGCAAATTAGCTGTATTGCCATAAGGCACTTTTATAGCGATATATGTGTCCATACTAGGGATTGTAGCAGGATAACTATACCGGTGAAAAATCACACCCTAACTGATAGTTATACCAGTACAAAAATTGTCTGTTGAGCAGGCCTTGTGAAACACTAATGAAAATAAAGGGAAACTCTCCTGCTATGTGTAATTGGGTCTCTATATTAATGAGTAGGAAACAGTACACCAATATTTATCTATTGGTATACATGACTAGATGGTTGAAAGATCAGAGACAAAAGGGAAAGAACAGGAAAACCAGGCAAAAATTATGCTATCCATGGCAGCAGGGCCAAGTCACCTTTCCTACAACTATATAAAACTTTGCAGGTCATTTAAACTAATATTTAATTATTCTGAGTATAATTAAATATTAGTTAAAATGACCCGCAAAGGAAAATTATTGGGACCAAGGCTCTTTTGGTTTCTGAATGACACAAAAAAGGTCAGAGGATTTTAGATTTTATTTTCTGTTTCTCTTTCCATTAAAAATTTAGGTCTTGGCTATCCTGTTTTCCCTGGAAAGCTCTTCGGGTTACTGAACTAGTAGGTTTAGCAGATCACAGTTTGGCCCCTACCCAACAACACAAACTGTGGCTATCTAGCCTTCCTTTCTAAAGAAGCTAAATTAGAAGTTAGCCAAAAAAAAAAAAAAAGTATCCATTATCTCCTGTCAGCTGCCAGTATTCTGGATGTCTCTGCCAGGTTTCAGGGCAGGAGGTTTCCTCCCATTTATAGACAAGGAGTATACATCCATACTCCAAAGTGATATTCTTGATTGCCAAATAATACCGCCCTCCCCACCCCCGACAGGCTGCAGGAAAGAACAAAATGCCCTAACACAGCTCAGGGAGAGCTGCTAGGACAACATGGGCTGAAATGCCAGCAGGACAAGGACAATCCCCAGCTCTACATAGCCTCTATGTCAAATGGGAACAGCACCATCTCCCAGCTCCCTCGGTGTCTACCCAAAACCAGCACTTGGATGAAGAGCAGCTGGCCAAGCTAAGCCAAGGCCAGACAGGGGTGATGCTGGTGGGCAAGAGGAAGTGCTTTGGAGAATGTTTTTCCTCTGTAACATCCCCCACTGGGGAGGGCACTGCCCTCAGGTTATTAGTTCAGTCCATGACCTTGGGCTCCTTTCAGACTCATCTGTGCAGTCGTGTGCTCCAACAGCAACGGGGGCAAAACATGCCCACTTCCTGCTGGGACTGGCCAGGCGCTTGTGCCCTGTCCCATCAGACACAGCCCTGGCTACAGCGACACTCACATTTGGGACCTGCAGGCTTCGTTGTTGCAGCTCGGTATTTAGATCCAGGCATGAAGCTGCCCGCCTTGAAATGCCCCCTCCAGCACCCATCTCCCAAGCACCTCTGCTCCAAGCCCCTGGAAACCCCCAGCCAGCACCACAAAAGGCCCTCTATGAGCAACCCCCATCGAGACACAAGAGAAAGGAGAGCAGCGCCCCATGTACCTGTATGTCAACACCACAGAAAGGACCCCATGCAACCTGTGCTGCACCCCCTCCAGCCCCTGGAAACACTCCCTCTGCCCCTCAAAACACCCCCACTGCAGCCCCCCTCAGAAACAACCCTAGTCCCTCCAAACATCCCCACTACACCGCTGCCCCCAAAACACCCCCACTCCACCCCCTCAGACACACACCTGCCCCCCACTACACTCCCCTCAGACACACACCTGCCCCCCACTATACCCCCCTCAGAAACAACCCTAGTCCCTCCAAACCAGAGCTGTAACTAGGTATTTTTGCGCCCGAGGCAAGAATATAAAATTGCGCCCTCCCCCAGGGCTGGCTCTTCGGCGGCGGGTCCCTCAGTCCCTCTCGGAGGGAAGGGCCTGCCACCAAATTGCCGCCGAAGAATGAATGAAGGGGAGGTGGTAGAGCCTGTGATTTTGGGGGGTCAACTCATGATTTTTGACTGCTTGGGCTGGTAATGTTGCTTCCAAGATGGTCTTTGGTTCCAGTCCAGTTCCAATCCAGAGAGGGACTCACAGGTTAAGAGAGGAGGGAGGTGCTGGATATCAGCAGTGGCCACTAAGGATCAGCATGTGTCCTGAGAACGCTGGGAGTTCAGGTTTGCAGGGGAGGCAGGTTTGTAGAAATTTTGGTGGTGCCAGAACCCACCCCTGCCCAAACTCTGCCCCCCCCCCCCAGGCTCTGGGAGGGGGTTTGGGTGAGGGAGGAGGTCTGGGGCAGGGGACTGTCGTGCAGGCTCTGGGAGGGAGTTTGGGGATGGGAGGGGGTGCGGAGGGATGGGGTGCAGGGGTGAGGGCTGTGGCTGCAGATGAGGGGTTTGGAGTGTGGGAGGGGCTTAGGGTGAGAGTCGGGGTGAGGGCTCTTTCTGGGACTGGGGATGAGGTGTTTGGGGTGCTGGAGGGGCTCAGGGCTCGGGTAGAGGGTGTGCTGGGGGGTGAAAGCTCTGACTGGGGTGTGGGCTCTGGGGTGGGGCAGGGCTGGGGATGAGTTTGGGGTGCCAGCAGGCTGCTCCGGGACAGGGGCCAGAGAGGAGGACTCCCCCAGCCCTTTCCTGCCCCCCCAGCAGCACACTCACCCCCACCACTATCACTGCATGTGCTCCTAGGGCCCCTCTCAGGTCCAGGAATCTCCCTCACATCCCTGACTGTAGCCTCACTGGGGGTGGGGGATGGGGCTGCCTCCTTCCCCAGCATGGGGCAGGAGCGGTGACTGCGGGCGGGGGGGGGGGGGGCTGTGTTGCTGGAGGGTCTCATTGGAAAATGAAAGGGTCTGAGGGGGAAGGGCAGGGTCAGAGTCAGTCTGCCCTGGCAGTTGAGATGGGGGGGCGCTAGGACCCTGTGGCAGCAGTTGCTGCAGGGAGGCAGCATGGAGCTGCTCTTCTCCAGGTCCGGGAAGGGGGGGGGGGAGAGCAAGTCAGGGCCGGGGGACACTCGGGGGAGGCACGGGGGGGCGGCAGGTGGGGGGGAAGATCACCCGGGTTATAAATATCTGTACCAGCGGCTTTTTTTTTCCTCTCCACCACTTGCTGCGCCCCTTGGCTTTGTGCACCCGAGGCAAATGCCTTACTCGCCTCCCCCTTGTTATGGCACTGCACAGCTTACCTCTTAATTCTGGTTTTCCTGAGTTGAGCGTAAGTGTTGGGAACGCAATCAGCTCAGGATAGGGTGTATGTGTAGTGGTTAGACAAGAAACAGCAAGGAACTGGACTGGTATTGCAAGACCACTATGTCGAACTAAATAGCCTCGTGGTGTGGACGGGTGCAGGGTTAATTCGATGTAACGGCGCTAAATTCGACATAAACGCCTATTGTAGACCAGGCCTAAGTACCTTAGGCAAGCCTGATTGTATGTTTGAGACAGTGATGTGAGAGCAGAAAAGAGCCGTCTCGCCAACCTCAAAACTCGCCAAGAGTTCAAAAATCATGCCAATATCCCAAATTGGGGTTAACACATTTACCAGTACAACTGAAATATCAGTATTCAAATATTCGGATACATCACTCACAGTAAGTTATACTAGGGGCAACGTGCAGAGAATAAATACATTGTTCCTCAGTAACGGGGAATTTAAAGTAGGTTGTCTGTGAGTAAATACGATCCACTAGAGAAGAATTTCAGCTACTTTCCCTTCTTCGGGTCTCATTGGCACTGTAGCTCATTTCTCCTGGTCTTTCATCAGGTGATCAAGGGACATTTATTTAGAACATATCTCCAGACATTGGCAATACCAGGAGAAATGAGCTACAGTTTCAATGAGAAGCCAAGACAGGTAAGTAGCCAAAATACTTCTTTAATGGACCGTATTTATTCAGGGACTAAATTCTTGATTACTGAGGGACAGTTTACACTCATTACATTTACTTTTCACAAGCTACTCCTAGTACAACTTTTCATAAGACCAGAAGAATGGCCATACTGGCTGGGTCAGACCAAGGTCCATCTAGCTGTTCAGTTTTATGCAAGTAGAAAGTTGGCAGCCCTAGGGTGGCGCTACTCAGGGAGAACAAGGCTTTAAAAAGCCTTCTCCTAAGTGACCAGAGGAGTTAGGGAACAGGAGTGGCTTACGTGTGAGTGGGTTCTCCATGTGAAGGAGCAGCCTGGGGTGAGCTTGCTGCTTGATTGAAGTGTATAGTGTGGTCTCTTTGAGGGACCTTGTGCTGAGGCCTGCAGTATGCAAGTGGAGAGCTGCTTAATGAGGCTATGATGGCCAAGCCCTTTCACACCTATCAACCCTTAAACAGGGGGTGGGGCTCCTCAGGGACAACAAGGCTTTAAAAAGCCGGCTCCTAAGAAACTAGAGGAGCTAGAGAACAGGAGAGTTTTATGAAGCAATTCTCCAGGTGAAGGAGAAGCAACTATGTGACCCTTGGGGTGAGCCTGTTGTCTGTAGCCTATTTGCAGTGTGCTTGCTACTTGATTGAAGAATATAGTGTGGTCTGTTTGTTTGAGGGACCTTGTGCTGAGGCTAGCAGCCTGCTATGCAAGTGGAGAGCTGCATAACAAGGCTTTCATCCCCAAGCCATTTACCACCCATCAACCTCAACCTCTAACGAGGGGGTGGGGCTCCTCAGGGAGAACAAGGCTTTAAAGAGCCCGCTCCTAAGGGAGGAGAGAAACTAGGGAACAGGAGTGGCTAATGTGAGTTTTGGTAGGCAGTTAACAAGTTGAAGGAGCAACAGGGTCCCTCAAAGGAGCAGACAACACGGTATGCTTCAGTCAAGCAGCAACCACACTACAGAGACAAGCTACAGACCATAGGTGTTGACTGGGTGGGTCCTCAGCACTCAGGAGTCAGAGCTTGAGTGTGGAATGTGATAAGTTCTGTGCCCCTTGGGCAGGGAGTTTGTAAACAGAGACAGGGTGATTAAGATAACAAAAGGCTTGTCATTAAATTAAGTTAAGGATCCCTAGATCATGAAAGCATTCCCAGTCATTCCAGTAAGAGAGAGGAAACAAAGGGTAGGAATAAATGGTCCATTTTCAGAATGGAAAGAAGTAAATAGTGGTGTCCCTGAGGGGCTTGTACTGGGACTAGTCGTACAGATCTGGAAAAAGGGGTAAACAGCGAGGTGGCAAAATTAGCAGATGATACAAAACTACTAAAAAAGATATACATCCTCAATATATGTTCCACTCTATATGCATCCGAAGAAGTGGGCTGTAGCCCACGAAAGCTTATGCTCTAATAAATTTGTTAGTCTCTAAGGTGCCACAAGTACTCCTGTTCTTTTTGCGGATACAGACTAACACGGCTGCTACTCTGAAAACTACTCAAGATAGTTAAATCCCAGGCAGACTGCAAAGAACTACAAAAAGAGCTCACAAAACTGGGTGACCTGGCAACAAAATGGCAGATGAAATTCAATGTTAAATGCAAAGTAATGCACATGGCAAAATATAATCCCAACTACATATACAAAGTGATGGTGCCTAAATTAGCTGTTACCCATGTAACCCCTTGGGGGTTTAGAGAGCGTGGCCCCTTTTAAATCTTTTTCCTAGGGGGAAGGGTGAGAGTAAGACAAAAGGTGGGAAACTCCAGGGGGAGCGCTGGAGCTCCAAGGAGAGGGAGAGGCAGCCTGCAGGCCCTGAAAAAGTGAAGCAGCAGAGAACCTGCCTGAAGCCTGAGAAGGACAGGGCCGATTGGGGACACCCCAGGACGGGAGCCAGGAGGAGCACTGTGCCAGGGAGGAATCGCCCGAGAAGGACAGGCCAGAGCTGGACCCAGTATCACGGCTGCATGGGGCTGTGAGTACTGGAGCTTGGGACTCTGCATTGGGAACAAGGAGGGAGGTTGCTAGATAGTTAAGTGGGGAGGTGGTCGCTCTGCGTGACTTTGCAGAGAGCGGCAGAAGAGGGCACCGGAGGGGTTTGTTGGGGGAAGTTCACTGGCACCGAAGATGACCAGGAGCACCCAAGACTCACCACTGGACTGGAACTTTGCTCAGGACTCCTGAACTCTGTGTGCAGACACATTGCTCAGTGTCTGCCCTTCCAGACTGCGCTACCACTGGGCCCATGGGGCCTTGGCTTGGATGCAGCCCTGTTTTACCCTCCCTTATATTTCCCCTTGTTGTTTTTCTCCTCTCATCCCTCTGTAAATAAATATTTCCCTTGTTATATCCACTGTACTTTTCCTGTGGGTGGGTGTGTTCACTCTGGGGTGTTTGGAACAGGTGCCCCTGGGGTGGAAGGGATTTCTCCTGCTGCATTCCTGCACGTGCCTTCTCTTGGCCAGAGCTGCCTGCAGAGCAGACTCCATCTTGGCCATGAGGGCGCTAAAGTTACACCGATCAAGAAAGATCTTGGGAGTCATTTGCAGTACTCCGGAAGCACGAATGTTTCCAGAATACTGCAAATGTATAAGAAGCCTTCTCACTGTGCCTGTATCATCCTGAACTCATTCTTCAGCTTCAGAAGACTTCAAAATTATCTCCAGTCATCAATGGGACAGACACAACTGAATAATGTAGCGGTCCTTAACGTGCATCAAAACAATACCAAGGGACCTTGATGTAAATAAGATTGCTGACAGTTTCATCCAGAAAGCTACAGTGATACAGAATGTCTTAAAAGCTGCCTTCACTAACATCCCAGTTTAAAGTAATTGCAATGATTTTAATATACTATAATTCATAATAATGTAATTAAGAATTAGATGGTCTTGAACTACATAAAATAATAAAGATAACAATGCTAGACACATTCAGTAACTAGAATATGAAAGAAGTGTGCAGTATAAATGCTAACAATTGCCTCCCCCCAAAACTGGCAGAGTGCCCCCTTCACCCTCCTCCCCAAACACACACACACACACACACACACACCTCTTCAAAAGCACCCACCAGCAAAAACAAAAGTCAGTACCTATGCTGCAGCCAACAAACTCACCCCAAGGGTCACATAGTCACTCCTATTCCCTAGCATCTCTCATTCCTTAGGTGTGGGCTTTTTAAAGCCTTGTTCTCCCTGAGTTTGCCCACCCCCTGCTAAGGGTTGATGGGTGCTAACAGGCTTAGCTACCAGAGCCTCATTAAAAAGCTCTCAACTTGCCTGGTAGGCCACTAGGCTCAGCACAAGTTCCCTCAAACAGACCTCACTATATAATTCATTCAAGCAGCAACCACACCCATCACAGACAACAAACTCACCCCAAGGGTCACAGAGTTGCTCCTTCAACTTGTTAACTGCCTACCAAAACTCACATTAGCCACTCCTGTTCCCTAGTTTCTCTCCTCCCTTAGGAGCGGGCTCTTTAAAGCCTTGTTCTCCCTGAGGAGCCCCACCCCCTCGTTAGAGGTTGAGGTTGATGGGTGGTAAATGGCTTGGGGATGAAAGCCTTGTTATGCAGCTCTTCACTTGCATAGCAGGCTGCTAGCCTCAGCACAAGGTCCCTCAAACAAACAGACCACACTATATTCTTCAATCAAGTAGCAAGCACACTGCAAACAGGCTACAGACAACAGGCTCACCCCAAGGGTCACATAGTTGTCCCATTGGTATTGCCAATGTCTGGAGATATGTTCTAAATAAATGTCCCTTGATCACCTGATGAAAGACCAGGAGAAATGAGCTACAGTGCCATTGAGACCCGAAGAAGGGAAAGTAGCCGAAATTCTTCTCTAGTGGATCGTGTTTACTCACAGGCCTGGTCTATACTAACCCCCCAATTTGAATAACGTGAATAACGTAGCTGAAGTCGACGTACCTTAGTTCGAACTTACCGCGGTCCAGACGTGGCAGGCAGGCTCCCCCGTCTACTCCGCGTACTGCTCTTGCTGAGCAGGATTACCGGAGTTGACGGCGAGCACTTCTGGGTTCGATTTATCGCGTCCAGACAAGACGCGATAAATCGAACCCGGAAGTTCGATTGCCAGCCGCCAAACTACCACGTAAGTATAGACAAGCCCACAGACAACCTACTTTAAATTCCCCGTTACTGAGGGACAATGTATTTATTCTCTGCACGTTGCCGCTAGTATAACTTCCTGTGAGTGATGTATCCGAATATTTGAATACTGATATTTCAGTTGTACTGGTAAATGTATTAACCCCAATTTGGGATATTGGCATGATTTTTGAACTCTTGGCGAGTTTTGAGGTTGGCGAGACGGCTCTTTTCTGCTCTCACATCACTGTCTCAAACATACAATCAGGCTTGCCTAAGGTACTTAGGCCTGGTCTACAATAGGCGTTTATGTCGAATTTAGCGCCGTTACATCGAATTAACCCTGCACCCATCCACACCACGAGGCTATTTAGTTCGACATAGTGGTCTCTTAAATTCGACTTCTGTACTCCTCCCCAACGAGGGGAGTAGCGCTAAATTCAACATGGCCATATCGAATTAGGCTTGGTGTGGATGGAAATCGACGGTAATAGCTCCGGGAGCTATCCCACAGTGCACCACTCTGTTGACGCTCTGGACAGCAGTCCGAGCTCGGATGCTCTGACCAGCCACACAGGAAAAGTCCCGGGAAAATTTGAATTCCTTTTCCTGTCTGGGCAGTTTGAATCTCATTTCCTGTTTGGACAGCGTGGCGAGCTCAGCAGCACTGGCAACGATGCAGAGCTCTCCAGCAGAGATGGCCGTGCAATCCCAGAATAGAAAGAGGGCCCCAGCATGGACTGATCGGGAAGTCTTGGATCTCATCGCTGTGTGGGGCGATGAGTCCGTGCTTCCCGAGCTGCGCTCCAAAAGACGGAACGCAAAGATCTATGAGAAGATCTCTAAAGCCATGGCAGAGAGAGGATACAGCCGGGATGCAACGCAGTGCCGCGTGAAAATCAAGGAGCTGAGACAAGGCTACCAGAAGACCAAAGAGGCAAACGGACGATCCGGATCCCAGCCCTACACATCCCGTTTCTACGAGGCACTGCATTCCATCCTTGGTGCGGCCACCACCACTACCCCACCACTGACTGTGGACTCTGAGGATGGGATATTGTCCACGGCCGCTTCCTCGGACATGTTAGCGGACGGGGAAGATGAGGAAGGAGATGAGGAAGACGAGGCAGTCAACAGCGCTTCCCAAGCTGATTTCCCCGACAGCCAGGAGCTCTTCATCACCCTTACAGAGATCCCCTACCAACCCTCCCCAGCATGTAACCCGGACACAGATTCAGGGGAAGGATCAAGCGGTAAGTGCTTTAAACATCTAAACATTTATTTTTTACAAAACTGGAATATTAAGAATAAGAACAATGTGTGCTTCATGATTTCTTTACCCTGGGCGCTTAAGTAATCAGTTCCAACTATTTAAAAAAAATCAAACAGTGTCCGGTTGTGCATGATTCTGCTGCCCAAGCTGCTCCACTCTATAGTCCCTGCAACTGCAGCTATATGAAAATCCGGTCTATATGTCCGGGGATAGAGCAATAATCCTCCACTGACATCTCAACGAAGCTCTCCTGCAGGTAATGGGAAAGCCTGTTCATCAGGTTCCTGGGGAGAGCGGCCTTACTGGGTCCTCCGAAGTAGGAGACATTCCCGCGCCAGGAGACGAGCAAGTACTCCGGTATCATTGCCTTGCATAGCATGGCGGCATAGGGCCCTGGTCTTTGCAGGCTTTCTCGAAACATCCTTTCCTTCTCGGTGTCCGAGATCCTCAGGATAGTGATGTCGCTCATGATGACCTGCTTTGAATTAGGTAGGGGACTGTTAGTATTGGGACTGCTTGCAAGTTCCTTTACAGAACTGTAACCGCTGGTTTGCAGCCACACGGTGGATGCGGGAGAGGGGCAGCATACAGGGATCTTTCCCTGGGACATCCGCGAGGGGGTGGGACAGGGCCAGAGTTCATGCTTGGCCGATTGCTGGCAGCAGAGACTGGCATTGCTTTCAATGTGAAAGGAGGCCAGTGGTACTACTAAAGTTTTAAGCAGCCACAAGTCTACGGCTTACCATCTTTGCCTGCTACAGAGATTACGGTGTCCTGCCACGCTTCCCAGATCTGCAGTGCAAAACCCCAGGCACTGAAGGCGAGGTCCGAAAATTCGACCTTGTCCTGAGTGCGCATGTGAAAGGTGCGGTGCATGGTCTTGTTCACAGAGAAAGACTATGTTATTTGTTCACAACTACATTTATCTTTCGGAGGAATTCACTACCTTTTCCTCATTCCCACAGCCACATCTGCGACTGTCTCCCAACCCAGCCTGGCATCACATTCCCAGAGGCTAGCGCACGTTAGGCGGAGGAAGAAGAAGACGCGAGAGGACATGTTCTCAGAACTAATGGGCTGCTCCCGAGCCCAGGCAGCACAGCAGAACCATTGGAGGGAGAATTTGTCCCAAATGCACCAGACACACATGGAACGTGAGGAGAGGTGGTGGCAGGAAGACCAGCAGGTGACTCAAACGCTGCTTGGACTTCTGAGGGAGAAAACGGACACGCTCCGGCGCCTTGTTGATGTTCTGCAGGAACGGAGGCAGGAGGACAGAGCCCCGCTGCAGTCTATCAGTAACCGCACTCCCCCGCCACCAAGTCCCATACCCCCCTCGCCCAAAGTCCAAAGAAGGAGGGGCGGCAGAGTCCGTGAAAACTCTCACTCCACCCCTGCAGACTGCTCAAGCACCAGAAGGCTGTCATTCCCCAAAATTTGAAAAGTCCTTTCCTGCCCGCCTCACCTAAGCCCCCGTCCAAGTTTCACCACCCAGTTTCATGTGTGGTTGTTAATAAAAAATACGTTTCTGTTCATTACTGTTTCAGTCATGTTCTTTTGAGGGAGAGTCTGTCTGAAGGGGGGGAAGGGGCTTGGGAATTGGACAGGACAGTCACCTTTAGCAGGGGACAGAGGCGGGGGCAGGTCCAGCAGCAGGGCACATACACAGTGCAGTGACTAGTTACCCTGGTCAGTCTGGGAGGTGGTTTTCATGTTCTGTGCGGGGGGGGGGGGGGTTGCTCTGTGACTTTGTGGCGGGGGAGGGCAGTTACAGATCTTATGCAGCGGTCCTTGTCCTGGATCACAGAGCCACGCAGCAGGGGATCTGTAACCCTCCTCCCCCTGCCATAAACTCACATAGCCCCCACATACACGCAGTTCCGCTCAGGAGGGCTGGCAGGCTCCGTTGAAACAACCAGTCCGCCACTGCGAATCCTGTCATTCCTGGAGTTTAGAAGGATCATTTGCATCAGTACACTACACCCGCTCCCCACCACAGTCTGCGTCCCAGGTTTCAAACATTCCCGCGAAAACAGTACTAAAGACAACGGTGTTCATTAACAAAATAAAACTGATTTTATTTTTTGGGAAGGGGGTGGAGGGGGTCTGTAACTGGAGAGGATAGTCAACATTAACTGGGTAAAGAAACGGTCACAGGTTCAGCTTCTCTGTACAGAAACTTAAAAGTCACTGGTTACCCTGCTCACTGTGGAACCTAGCTTTCAAAGCCTCCCGGATGCACAGCGCGTCCCGCTGTGCTCTTCTAATCGCCCGGCTGTCTGGCTGGGCGTAATCAGATGCCAGGCTATTTGCCTCAACCTCCCACCCTGCCATAAAGGTCTCCCCCTTGCTCTCACACAGATTGTGGAGCACACAGCAAGCTGCTATAACAATGGGGATATTGGTTTCGCTGAGATCACAGCGAGTCAGTAAGCTTCTCCATCTCCCCTTGAGACGGCCAAAAGCACACTCCACAACCATTCTGCACTTGCTCCGCCGGTAGTTGAACAGTTCTTTTTCAGGGTCTATGGCTCCAGTGTAGGGCTTCATGAGCCAGGGCATTAGCGGGTAGGCTGGGTCCCCAAGGATCACTGTAGGCATCTCCACATCCCCAAGAGTTATTTTGTGGTCCGGGAAGTAAATACCCTCCTGCAGCCGTCTAAACAGACCAGAGTTCCTGAAGACGCGAGCGTCATGAACCTTGCCCGGCCATCCGACGTTGATGTTTGTAAAACGTCCCCGATGGTCCACCAGTGCTTGCAGCACCATTGAAAAGTATCCCTTTCTGTTAATGTACTGGCTGGCCTGGTGGTCCGGTCCCAGGATAGGGATGTGAGTTCCATCTATAGCCCCACCGCAGTTTGGGAATCCCATCGCGGCGAAGCCATCTATGATGACCTCCACGTTTCCCAGGGTCACTACCTTTGAGAGCAGTACCTTAACGATTGCGTTGGCTACTTGCATCACAACAACCCCCACGGTAGATTTGCCCACGCCAAACTGGTTCGCGACAGACCGGTAGCTGTCCGGCGTTGCAAGCTTCCAGAGGGCTATGGCCACTCGCTTCTGGACAGTCAGGGCTGCTCGCATCCGGGTGTCATTGCGCTTCAGGGCAGGGGACAGCAACTCACAAAGTTCAAGGAAAGTCCCCTTCCGCATGCGAAAGTTTTGCAGCCACTGGGATTCATCCCAGACCTGCAGCACTATGCGGTCCCACCAGTCCGTGCTTGTTTCCCGTGCCCAGAATCGCCGTTCCACAACATCCACATGACCCATTGTCACCGTGATGTCCTCGGCGCTGGGTCCCGTGCTTTGTGACAGGTCTGTGCCACTCTCAGACTTCAGGCCCTCACCGCGGTGCCGTAGCCTCCTCACCTGGTTTATCTGAATCTGCCTCTGGGAAAGGTGGATGATAAGCTGCGAGGCGTTGACAACGGCCACAACTGCAGCGATGGTCGCAGCGGGATCCATGCTCGCAGTGCTGTGGCATCCGCGCTGTCACTGACCGGAAAAGTGCGCAAACTGATTTCCCGCCGGCGCTTTCAGGGAGGGAGGGAGGGCGGTAGTGACGGACGGATGACGACAAGTACCCAAAAGCACCCTCGACCCTTTTTTTTTACCCAGAAGGCATTGGCGGCTCGACCCAGAATTCCAATGGGCAGCGGGGACTGCGGGAACTGTGGGATAGCTGCCCACAGTGCACCGCTTCCAATGTCGACGCTTTCCCCGTTAGTGTGGACTCACAAAGTCGAATTACTGTCCTTAGTGTGGACACACACGTTCGACTTTGCAATATCGATTCCACAAATTCGATTTAAGAGAAATCGAACTACCCTCGTAGTGTAGACATACCCTTAGTTTCTTGCAATACCAGTCCAGTTCCTTGCTGTTTCTTGTCTAACCACTACACATACACCCTATCCTGAGCTGATTGCGTTCCCAACACTTACGCTCAACTCAGGAAAACCAGAATTAAGAGGTAAGCTGTGCAGGGAAATCATATTGAGGGTAGTTTTCTGGTGGCGGGGTGGGTGGCACGACTCATTCGAAAAAATGGAGTAGTAGGGACAAATAGCTAAATTAGATATAAAACAGATCTGGATAAATTTAAGAGTGGGATTGTATTATGTGAGAACAAGGCTTCAAAAAGCCAACTCCCAAGCAACCAGAGGAACTAGCGAACAGAAGCGGCTAACTGGAGTTTTGTGAGGGAGTTCTCCAGGTGAAGGAGGAACAACTACGTGACCCCTGGGAGGGGTGTGTGTGTTTGTGGTGTGCTTACTGCTTGACTGAAGTGCCGTTAAGCCTAGAGGATGCCAGGGCCGCCTGGCTTCTCAGGACAGCTAGCCCGAGGGCAGGTGTCAACGGGCCTCATCTGTGCTGGTCCATCTCCCGCCAGGGCCACCCAGCTCCTCTGGACAGCCGGCCTGAGGGTGGAAGCCGAAGGGGCCTCACCTATGCCATTCCATCTCCTGCCAGGGCCGCTCCGCTCCTCAGGAAAGCAGGGTTTGCAGGCAGGCGCCAATGGGCCTCGTCTCTGCCGTTCTGCCTCCTGCCAGGGCGACCTAGCACAGCTGGGTGGGGGTGTCAGGCCTGCCCCAGCAAGGATAGGGGCACCCCAACACCTGTCAGAGGCACCAGGCGGGCCCCTAGCAGAGCTGGTTGGCCCATACAGCTTGAGAGCTTGTGGATAAACCAATCCACATTGGGGTTGTTGCCTTCTGGATTCTGGGCCTTTTCATCATGGTCGCTTTATGTTTGCGAGTGTTTCTCGGCAATTGCAAGGACTACAATCTTAAAGAGGATATTCACCTGCTCTCTGTTGAGTCCTGGACTTGGAGCTTTAAGAAAAACACCCCAAACCACGAGAGCTGTGCTAAAAATGTGAGCATTGTGATAAAATAGCGAGTTTGCTTTAAAATGCTGTCGATGATCAGTAAGGCTAAGTTTTTGTCAGGGATATTTTCAGTAAAAGTCAGGGACAGGTCACAGGAAATAAACAAAAATTCATGGCAGTCCGTGACCTGTCCCTGACTTTCACTGAAAATATCCCTGACAAAAGGGGTAGGTGGATTCAGCACCCACTGCTGCTGGGGCTCCCGGGTCCCCCACTGATGCAGTGCTTGGAAGCTCTGGAGTCCCCCTGCCCCTGGGGCTGGGCTGCTGCAGGGTCCCCTTGCCTGCAGACACTGCCCCCGCAGCTCCCATTGGCTGTGGCTCCTGGCCAATGGGAGCTGCGAAGCTGTGCTCTGGGTGGAGGCAGTGTGCAGAGCTACCTGGCCACGCCTCCGCCTAGGAGCTGAGCAAGGGGGATGTCGCGCTTCTGGGGCGCACCCCAGGTAAGCACCGCCCAGAGTTCGTCTCACCCTATCCTGTGCCCCAACCCCGACCCACACCAAAAGTGTGTGCTGCTGCTGGGGGGGAGGCGCTGAGCCAGTTAGGGAGTCTGCCGCCACCCGCACCAATGGGGGTCCCAGGCCACACGCTGCCGTCCGTGCCCCCCAACACCTATGGCACCCCTGGGTAGCCCCCCCAAGTTTTAGTCGGGTATATAGTAAAAGTCATGGACAGGTCACGGGCCATGAATTTTTGTTTACTGCCTGTGACCTGTCTGTGACTTTTACTAAAAATACCTGTGACTAAAACGTAGCCTTAGCGATGCCGTAATATGCCAATAACATCATCGTCCTCGTCAATCCCTTGGAGTTGAGGATGATCTCTTCCATGGGTTTTATTTTTTATGGGTCCTTTGGTGACTGAGGCGTCAGATCCTTGAGCTACAAACTTGTTGGCAGACATTGCAGGTGATGTTGAAAGGCAGGGTTGGGCCACAATTGCTGCATGACAGTTGTCTGTCCTTTCTTTTCTGGCATTTTTCTGCGACCAAGGCAAGGCCATTTTTCTCAAAAGTGATAGTTCCTTTTCTGGCAAGTCTTTGCTAGTTAGCCCTGTGCTGGGTTACTGCCTCCCCATGCGTCGTATTAATGCTACATCTCTTGATGTTTGTCTTGAGGGTGTCTTTGAAACATTTCTTTTGGCCTGCCATTTTCCTTTCTCTTTTGGTGAGTTGGGCGTACAGCAATTGTTTTGGTAGACGTGCATCAGGAATGCGCACACAGTGCCCGTTCCACCTCAGCTGGTGCTGGATAATCAGGGCCTTGATACTGAAGGTGTTGGCTTCTGTGAGGACACTGACGTTAGTGCGGTGATCCTCCTGCTTTATGTTGAGGATCTTAGAATATCAGGGTTGGAAGGGACCTCAGGAGGTTATCTAGTCCAACCCCCTGCTCAAAGCAGGATCGATCCCCAGACAGATTTTTGCCCCAGATCCCTAAATGGCCCCATCAAGGATTGAACTCACAACCCTGGGTTTAGCAGGCCAATGCTCAAACCACTGAGCTATCCCTCCCCCCAATCTTCCGAAGAAGAAACGCCAGCACCGGGACTACGTTTTTTTAGGTGTTTTCTGTAGATCAACCAAATGTCGCATCCGTAGAGGAGAATTGGGATTTCCTCCGCTTTATACACTAAAAGTCTAGTGTGTGTTCTGATGTCATGGTTGTTTAACACCCGTCAAGACAGTCTGCCGAAGGTTAGGAGCAAAGGGGAAATGAGACAAGCTATAGAGGACAGGGGCAGAAGTGTTTGCTAACCACTAGAGCTCATTCCTCTCCAGAATGTGGAATTGAACACAGGATTCCTGAGGCTATGGCTACACGATGCAGCTTTTAGCGACACGGCTGTGCCGCTACAGCTGTGCTGCTAAAAGGCGTGCAGTGTAGCTGCTGTTTGTCAGCAGAAAAGAGCTCTCCTGCTGACAAAAAACTTCCACCCCCCACGAGCGGCAGCAGCTTTGTCGACTGGACATAGCTCCTGCTGACAAAGCGCTGTTCACACCTGCGCTATTCGTTGGTAAAACTTTTGTCGTTCGGGAGGGGTGTGTGTATGCGATTTTTTAACACCCCTGAATGACAAAAGTTTGACTGATGAAGTGCCAGTGTAGACATAACATTCCTCTGCTATCTGACTGTGAAACCCACCAGGTCTTCTAATCTATCTCCCTGCACTAAGGCAGGACCAAGTAAACCTGGACCATCCCTGACAAGTGTTTGTCCAACCTGTTCTTAAAATCCTCCAATGATGGGGATTTCATAACCTCCCTTGGAAGCCTGTTCCAGTGCTTAACTATCCTTATAGTTTGGAAGTTTTTCCTAATATGTAACCTAAATCGCCCTTGCTGCAAATCAAGCCAATTATTTTTTGTTCTACCGATAAGGGACATGGAGAACAATTGACCAGCATCATCTTTGTAACAGCCCTTAAGACTATTTCCAGTCCCCGCTCAGTCCTCTTTTCTCAAGCCTAAACATGTCCAGCTTTTTTTAACCTTTCCTCAAGGTTAGGTTTTCTAAACATGTTATTTTTCTTGCTCTCCTTTGGTCTCTCTCCATTTTGTCCACATCTTTCTTAAAGTGTGGCACCCAAAACTGGACACAACATTCCAACTGGTGTCTCACCAGTGCCAAGTAGAATGGAACAATTACCTCCCGTGACTTGTATAGGACACTACTGTTAATACACCCCAGAATGATGATAGTCTTTTTCTCAACTGTATCACATAATTGACTCATGTTCAATTTGTGATCCACTATATGCCCATCCTTTTCTGCAGTTCTGCTGCCTAGCCAGTTATTCCCCCTTTTTGAAGTTGTGCATTTGATTTTTTCCTTCCTAAGTGTAAGACTTTTACTTGTCTTTACTGAATTTCATCTGGTTGATTTCAGTCCAATTCTACAATTTATCAAGGTCATTTTGAATTCTTGTCCCATCCTTCAGACCACTTGAAATTCCTTCCAGCTTGGTGTTATCCGCATATTTTATAAGCATACTCTCCACACCATTACCTGAGTCATAAATGAAAATATTGAATCTTTCTGAATCCAGGACAGACCCTGTGGGACCAAACTAGATATACTTCCTAGTTTGACAGCAAACCATTGATAATTACTCTTTGAGAATGGTTTTTCAACCCGTTGTGCATCCACCTTATAGTAATTTCCTCCGTACCACATTTCCCTAGTTTGCTTATGAGAATGTCATGTGAGACTGTCAAAAGCCTTACTAAAAATCAAGATATGTCTACAGCTTCCCCCTATCTTCTAGGCCAGTAATCCCACCCCTCCTTCCTGCCATCTCAAACATCTCCCCCCTATGCCCTGTACTTCTCCACCACCTAATTCCACTCCCAGCAAGCATTCACATGTATAATTTATTTCAAAAACAGCTTGAGTGCCTTCTACAGTTTTCTGCTGTACTTAGATCACCCTCCCCCCCCCCAAAAAAAAGCTTTTGACAGATTCTAACAACCTGCCTCCTTTTTTTATTTTCAAGTTTCTGTTCAGGGTTTGATTCAAACTTAAAGTGCCTGTGTGATACTAAGGGTCAACAGCCAGAACATCTTCCCTTGTGCCACACAGGTGCTCTGAGGCACAACTGGCTAGCAACCCTCTTGAATGCTAAGACTTCACATGCTTAGTGTAATCTGCTTCGCATGTGAGTAATAGGCATGTGGCTATCTTGAGAGTTACACGCTTTGGCAAATACTATTGAAATATGGTTTTCAATTTTGCTCCCCCACAAGAGTAGTGGGCGAAGATCAGAGCCCTGGTTTGATTCCTAGGTCTGTGCAAAAAAAAAAAAAAAAAAAAAAAAGTAGTAGACTCTGTGAGTCTTAAGAAAGGCTGTTTTTCTCAGGGAGCCTGTATCTCAAGAATCTTTTAGTCAAATATCTCCAAATGTGTATCACTAACCCTATCCCACCGCCCCATGAGGCATACTAAGTTTCAAGGCCATCTGAGTAACCATGTGGATTTAGAGCACTTAAGAGTCCAGCTTTAACAACAGCTAAGGCAACCAATAAAGAAATGCACTGACCATTCTCTGCGAGAGACACCTGGATGTTACTGGACTTCAGATAGAACTATTGGGCAGCCAACCTTCACACAATGGCAGCGAGTGTATTTCTTTAGGTTCTGGACAGCTCCATAGCCTGGCCTATTATGAAAACTCAGCACACAAATGCTGGACACAAATGCATCCTCCTGGTTAGCAAAAAAACCCACCACATTTCATGACCAGATTGTTGATTTACAACTGTCGGAGAAAAACACAGTTCTCACTTTTTTGATTGGGTACAGCAAAGTCAGATACTTTATTTTCTCAAGCAATTGCGTAGAGGGAGAGAGTGCACTAGGACACAGGGTCTCCCCCTCCTAGGCAGGTCTCTCTACAGGTAAACAATTACAGCAAGCATTTATACCTTTTGTTACAGACAATAATAAGCAACAGCTGCATTTTGTTTGTACATAGGTCATCCTGATATCTTATTTTTCTCACTTATTTAGACGCTAGTCTACATTCCATATTGTCTACACATTATCTACACAAGGTCGCAACAACTTCTCACACAGTTCTTTCCCACTCGCCTCATACAATCCTCGCTTCTACAAATCTTGCGTTATTAGGGTTACAGTTAGCCTGACTCTTGCTAACAAACGGTCATGCATCGCAATCCCCTTCCTGTCAGTTCTTTCTCTGCTTCCACACAACCAAGGAAAGTCAACCTCTCTTTAGAAAAATGACTAAAGTGCAAATGCAAAACACAAACAAAACTGATGATTTAAAGTAAGCTTTTGTGCGTGGTGATTTACAACTCTCTCATTTAAATCAAATCACCCTGATCTGAGCAATTTAAAAATGTTACCTGAACTCAAGGTGGTTTAGGTCTAAAAGAACTTTGCTTTTGTATTAATTTAAGTTAGTTCTATTTACCATTCCTAATCTATTTTCATGAACATTGTTGGGGGGGGGGGGTGCAAGGAGAACCCAGTCCCATAAAGAAGGTTACCCTGCAAAAGGGGAAATGCGGCCAAGGGGTGGGGGCAGCAGAGTGGCATGGGTGGGAGGGTGGCAGCAGGGGAAGAGGAGGCGACGGAGGGAATGAAGGAGGCAGGCCCTTTCCCTCCATCCCTTCCCAGTTTGGAGAAGAGAAAGGGGGATCTAACTCTCAGGCTGAGAAGAACCAAATGGGAAAATGCTCCTGAAAAGCCTCCCAAGCCAAGTGAAAGGGCAGAAGGGAGGAAAAGGACGAAGGACCCAGTGGGTTGATGGGAAGGGTTGACAAAAGGAGCTGGCACCGTTTGATAGTAAGTCCAAACACCCCCACTACACCCCCCTCAGAAACACCCCTAGTCCCTCCAAACACCCCCACTACACCCCCCTCAGAAACACCCCTAGTCCCTCCAAACACCCCCACTACACCCCCCTCAGAAACACCCCTAGTCCCTCCAAACACCCTCACTACACCCCCCTCAGAAACACCCCTAGTCCCTCCAAACACCCCCACTACACCCCCCTCAGAAACACCCCTAGTCCCTCCAAACACCCCCACTACACCCCCCTCAGAAACACCCCTAGTCCCTCCAAACACCCCCACTACACCCCCCTCAGAAACACCCCTAGTCCCTCCAAACACCCTCACTACACCCCCCTCAGAAACACCCCTAGTCCCTCCAAACACCCTCACTACACCCCCCTCAGAAACACCCCTAGTCCCTCCAAACACCCCCACTACACCCCCCTCAGAAACACCCCTAGTCCCTCCAAACACCCCCACTACACCCCCCTCAGAAACACCCCTAGTCCCTCCAAACACCCCCACTACACCCCCCTCAGAAACACCCCTAGTCCCTCCAAACACACCCGCTGCCCCAGAAACACACCTGCCCCCACTACACCCCTCTCAGAAAACACCACTGGCCCCCTCCCTTTTCGGTGAACAATCTCGCGAGAGCCCGGTCTCGCGCGCTCTGCGGGGAGGCGCCGGAAGTGGGTGTCTCGGTTTCCCGGCAGCTCCCGGAAGCGGAACGAACCGTCACGGTCACGATGGCGGCGGCGCGCGGGGCTCTGCGGCTCCTGCTGCTGCTGACGCTGATGGCGGCGGCGCTCTGCGCCCCCCCGAACTCCACGGAGGGGGTCCCCACTTCGGGTGAGACACCCGCGCTCCCTTCCCCGGGGCCGGGCCCATTCGCTGCTAGGGGAGGCGGGAGGGGGGCGCTCCGCGGCGGGGGGGGTGTCTGTGTAGTGTCGGGGCCGGGGGTTGGTTCTGGGCCTTGTCTCATCCAGGTCTCCAATTGCCTCAGGGTGCGCGCCCTTGATAAACCTCCCATTGACTTCCCTGGCGCGGGGGCCCTGGGTGCGAGGGAGGGGAAGGGGAGCTGTGTGGGGTGATTGCCCCAGGTGATTGCTGCAAACAGCAGCCATAATCTGTGTGTTTTGTTGGCAGTTCCAGCAACCACAAACTCTCGAGAATCCCACATCAGCCAGACACCTGTGGAAAAACCACCTGACAAGAGCCAGGAGAAGAATGCACTCGAAGACAAGAATGCACCCGAGGACCAGGCAAAGAAGGCACCTGACGACAAGAATGCACCCAAGGACCAGGGGATGAAGGCACCCGACGAGAAGAATGCACCCGAGGACCAAGGGAAGAAGGTACCTGACGAGAAGAATGCACCCGAGGACCAGGCAAAGAAGGTACCTGACGAGAAGAATACACCCGAGGACCAAGGGAAGAAGGTACCTGACGAGAAGAATGCACCCGAGGACCAGGCAAAGAAGGTACCTGACGAGAAGAATACACCCGAGGACCAGGCGAAGAAGGCACCTGACGACAAGAATGCACCCGAGGACCAGGGGATGAAGGCACCCGACGAGAAGAATGCACCCGAGGTCCAAGGGAAGAAGGTACCTGACGAGAAGAATGCACCCGAGGACCAAGGGAAGAAGGTACCTGACGAGAAGAATGCACCCGAGGACCAAGGGAAGAAGGTACCTGACGAGAAGAATGCACCCGAGGACCAAGGGAAGAAGGTACCTGACGAGAAGAATGCACCCGAGGACCAAGGGAAGAAGGTACCTGACGAGAAGAATGCACCCGAGGACCAAGGGAATAAGGCACCTGACGAGAAGATTGCACCTGAGGACCAGGCTGCTGAGGGGAAGGCAGATGGCGTCGGCACTAGTGATGAGGCTCTTGATGAAAATGTGGTCCCCGCTGGTGACGAGAAGATGGATGAAGCTGCTCAGCCTGGTGAGAGGAAAGAGGAGAGTGCCCCTGCTGCTCCCCCCAAAGATGAATCAGAGAGTAGCCACTTCTTTGCCTACCTGGTAACTGCAGCCATTATCGTCGCTGCCTTGTACATCGCTTATCACAATAAGCGGAAGGTGAGCTTTTCTGGATGTGGTGTGGGCCCTGTCTGCTTCAGGACTCTATCAGTGCTAGTGGATGGAGAGAGCATTTCCTGGAAGTTAGACCAGTGGTGTCACAAGCAGGAAATTAGTGCTTCCTTCTCGGACTGCCAGGAAGAATTTTGAATTTTTGATTCTAAATATCAAAATTTCCAAAGTGTTTTGTTACTCAGGTTCTTCCTTTTCCCGTGTGTGGGTTGGTGCTTCTGGCTGGGGCAGAAGAAAACTTTTCAATACACTGACCTATCTTTGGCTTTTCTGTTGTTTAGACTCTTAATTTGCTGATAAATTCAGTAGGTCAAAAAACACTAACTTGGGGTTTTGTCCACCCCTCAAGTCCTGTTGGGATGAGCAACCCAGGGGAGGGTCTTAAGTCTTTGTGAAAACCATGTGGTCTTAGTCCTGGTGGTCATCTCCAGGTGTGGACCTGGGGTGGCAAGGAATGAGAGGAGTAGCAGTTAAGATGCTTTTTCCTGTTGACTGCTCCTTTTCTCTTCGGTCTAAATTCCTTTAGATGCTTAGAAGTGGCCAGAAAGGAGGCTGGACTGTTGTTTAATGCATAGTGCTCATAATGTGTTAGGGTTGCTTCAGGCTGGCACAAAGACATGGCCTAGACTAGCTGAAGATCATTCTTTACTGAGGTAACCTAGTAGACCTTCCTGAGTGTTATCGTGCCAGCAGCACCTTAATGCACACAGTGCAGCCTCTCTCCTATGTGCATATGATCCAGGCTTTTAAAAGCTTTAATCCTAGTAAGAAAATCCTATTTGCATTTCCTTATTGTCTGTGCAGAAAGCAGTAACCTTAAATTGAGGAATCTGGTTCAGGGAGCACCTGCTAGGAGAAATGTGGTAAGGAAAGGGGCTCTTCCAGTGTGGACTGGAGATATTGATCCATCAGGGCAGACTGCAGTGTTCTGTATCCAACTTGACGCTCCTGGCCTGGTTCAGAAGGCCACTAGAACCTGTGCTGTGTGATTGTTTTCAGTTTCTGTTTGACTCAAAGCAAGGAGACACCAGACATGTTACAGTATTTCACTCATGCCTGTGTGACTTGTGTTCACCTTTTTGCATGTTTCTGTAAATCACATTGGGAAGCAGTGTAAACTGAGCGGGACAGTAGTGAATAAAGAGGTACTGGCCATATCTCTTAATGTAATAGGCTGGCAGTGTTCTGTGAACTCCGTTGGTTAATAGATGAAGTTGGTCCTCATAGAAGATGCATTATTGTCCGCCTCAATTGTTCAAAAATAACTAGATTGACTTTCAAGTCGTCATTTTAAAAAATAAATCTTGGGTTCTTATTTGCTTTCTGATATGTGGGAACATTTAGGTTCACGTTTTCAAGCTTTTCACCACAATCATGGCTAGAAAATTACTCTTTCATTTAAAATCAAAGCTGTGATTCTCATGTAATATGACTCTACAAGGCGGGGCTTAAAGAAAAACATATCATAAGACTCCTGAGAATTGGCAACACTGGGGCTCCTGCTGAGTCATTGTGTATGGTGTCATCATACCCAGATAAAGAATGTGGGGGAGGCTCTTTGGAGAGTGCTGAAACCTCTGGTGTGGGTTAGGCAGTCCTGAATTTGGAAATCTAGGAGCTGCCAATCCTGGGGAAAATAGGCTTTGGTCAGGTGAGATGTTTCATTGCTACGAGAGTGGAACACACGAGCAGAACTATCTGTCCCTGAAGTGGGAAAAGAGAATACTTATAATGCCTGTAGTTCTGCATCAGCTCTTTTCAACCACCACAACATGTGGTAACCTCTCAGGATTTGCTTGCTGATTTATTTCTTCTCCTCTTTCTGTCTCCAAAGATCATTGCTTTTGCTCTGGAAGGAAAACGATCAAAACTACCCCGGCGGCCCAAATCCAATGAATATCAGAGACTGGATCAAAAGGTAAGAGTGAATCGGGTCTTGATATAGCAGCCCATCAGATAGGCAGGGCTTGAAAATGAACTCGGCTGTCCTGTGCCAGTAGCCAGGAAGATTGGGGAGTGAGTGCAGCACTGCCTACTGTTGCTTTGTGCTGCGCCAG
Organism: Emys orbicularis; assembly: GCF_028017835.1. Lineage (NCBI taxonomy): Eukaryota > Metazoa > Chordata > Testudines > Emydidae > Emys > Emys orbicularis. The sequence continues at coordinate 143,841,008 of NC_088684.1, read as the reverse complement.
CTGAGAAGCGTGTGCAGCAGCTGGACTCCACCAAGCCAGGGCCAGTCATGAAGCTGATGGGAAGCCAGCTTTGGTGAGATGGTTTTTAGTAACGGCCCTGCCCTTAGTCTGATGAGTCTTTGTTCTGCCCATTTAAATTCTCTTTTGTTTTCAACATGCTGTCCCTGAAAAGGGAAGTATCTGTGCTGATGGTCGGGCTTGTGGTCTCCACGGCAAACAGCCTGATTCCTCAGCTGATGTAAATCAGCAGTCTACACCAACTATGGATCTGGCCCACAGAATCCTGGAGGCTGACAGGGATCAGCAGGCAGGAGCTGCTAAGTCTTGCTGTGAAGCCATTGTCATAACCTTTTCCAGCAGATGGAAATGCACTGAAACCTATTTAGTACGTCCTCATCAATTCAGCGCCCCCTCAGTTTTGCCCCCCAGCCTCACTTCTGATCCTCAGGTTCTTCACCTCCTCCCAGGCTGGGGAGGGGGTCTTCAGTTCCCTCTCCCCCTTGCAAGCTGTGGGGGCAGCTCCGAGGGCTTTCTACCTCCCTCCCCCTTCCCTGGCCATATGCTGCAGGGAGTGGGAAGAAGCAGAAGAGCCGTCCCCGTCCACAGAAGGGGAGTGGGGAGGAAGGAATGGAGCTTCCCTAAGCACCTGAGTTCATTCTGCTCCCTCTGTCTCCCTCCCCTCCTGTTAGAAGAGGGGAGGGGAAGAGAGGCGAGAGAGAGAGAGCACTCTGCTTTTGGGAACCACTGCCCTAGATCTGGGGAAATTTAGCACTGTACTGAACTTCGCTTACCCTCGTATAGTCAAATATGAAGTGTGTATAATGAGTCAGGTGCAGAAAAAAGGAAAAGCAGAGAAAAACTGCAGAACAAGAAGCAGCGGGAAGAACTTTAGAATGTTTGGATGGAAACCAGGGAGTGGGGAAGGAGAGAGAGACTGTAATCCTCCAGGTCCTGGCCTAGATGAAGTGGAGGAGGAGGATGAACATGAGCCATCTCATTTTTCTGTTGAAAACATTCGTTCAAGTGCAGGGCCTGTAAAACAGGATGGCATAGATAGACTTGTGCTTCATAACTGGAAGATTAAAAATCCATCCAGAAAGGGATACCAAAGGAAAACAGTTTCCCGATATACTTCTCTCCTGCACCCTTCCTAATGGAGAAAAAGTGAGACATGACTGGATAGCAGTGACACAGCATGCTGTTCGTTGCATTCCATGTCTACTGTTCCCCCGGATGCAACAACTCAAGGGTGTTCTTCCAGGCTTAGCCATGCTAACTGGGTAGACTGCAGATCGCAGCTGGCACCAGCTGTATAAGTGAATCCCTGACCATGAAAAAACAGCGTCATGCAGAACAAGCTATGTGAAATGGATGGACACAAGAAGAAGATTGAAAGGTGATAAAACCATCCACTCGTTATTGGAGACAAATTTTGGAAATAAAAAAGAAAAGTGGAAGGACATTCTGAAATGTATTTTAGATGTTGTGTTGTTCTTGGAGAACAAGGATTAGCTTTCTGTGGCACAAGTTGCAAGCTTGGTGATAAATCCAATGGCAATTTCTTGGGTATTATTGAGTTATTAGCCAAGTATGACCAGTTTTTGGTCCATGTGAAGAAGGCACAGGCGCAACATCAGAGAGTTCAAGTATCCTACTTACCACCTGAGACCCAAAAGGAATATATTCAAGAATGCACAGGGCAAGTCATGAAAACAATCCTAGGGTAAGGTTAAAGAGGTCAAGTACTTTTCCGTAATTTCCAGTGTAACTCCAGACACCTCACATGAGGAACAAACAACACTGTTGATCAGATATGTTAATCAAATACCTGTTGGTAACTTTGTGATTCAGGAATGTTTTTTGTGCTTCAGATTTTACCAAGAAGACTGGTAAGGAAATAGCAGAAATGATTCATGACACTATAGTCAAACATAGATTAGATTTCCAGGTCTGTTGTGGACAAGCTTTTGATAATGGTGCTAATATGGCAGGAAATACTCCTGAGCTTAGGCAGTGCTTCAACAGACTCCTCAGGCATTTTTTCCCCCAATGTGCATCGCATAGGCCAGTGGTTGTCAACCAGGGGTACTCAGAGGTCTTCCAGGGGGTACATCAACTCATCTAGATATTTGCCTAGTTTTACAACAGGCTACATAAAAGCACCAGTGAAGTCAGTACAAACTAAAATTTAATAGACAAAATGAGAAAGTCAGTAATTTTTCAGTAATAGTGAGCAGTAAGCAAGTAGTTTTTAAGTGAAGAGAAACTTAAGGCTACAAGAAGACAACTCAGACTCCTGAAGGAGTTACAGTAGTCTGGAAAGTTGAGACCCACTGGCGTAAACTGAACTTGGTAGGTGCTGGTTCAGTGGAGTCATTATTGTATTATGTTCTTTGGATGTCTTCAGTCATTCTACAATATTCTGTGCAAGTCCACAGCGATGTGAAATTTTGAAGAAAAATGTTTGATTCACTCCATTCAATGTCTGGTACACAGTGGGCTGCATGTGTGCCAAGAACCTGAAAGACTTAAGGCAGCATTGAACGAATTCTCTGAATTGAGCCTGGCTGCCAAAACCCGAAGTGATATTGCTGGACTAGTAAAATACATGTCAAAATTTAAATGTGTTCTACTTGCCTCAATTTGGCTGAAAATTCTACGCCCCATCAATGAATGGAACCTGCTTCTTCAGCACCGAGATGCTACACTTGATGTTGGAAGATAACATCGAGGGCATCTCACTGAATTGGCACAATTATGAGAAAAATGAAACAAAATTTATGTTGACTGTGTGCGTGTTGCAGCTAACCTTGGCATCGATCCTCCAGGGGAAACACACCCATCCAAAAACAGAGGTGATGACTCAGGTGATCAAAACAAGCTTGGAAAGGACTATCCTTGAGACAGTGTTTTCTTTTGCATTGTAGACTCTGTCATAGGTGGCCTCAAAGTGGTTTGCTGCACTCACCTGAATCTGTCAAAAAATTGAATTTCTATGGACCTTTCTTGAAAAGGTTGAAGTTGCTCTCAATGACTTTCTGACTCTTTATTCTACTTCTACCTCTGGTGATATAAAAGAGGAATTAATGTTTCTCAAATGCATTTATAAGGAAAACATTGGCCCAAATACTGTCACCACTTGGTTTATTAAATAAGTTGCATGAAGTCTCTGCAGAACCTTTTCCCCAACTTGATGGTTGCACTTTGTATATTTTGCTTCATACCAGCCTCTGTGGCCAGTGCAGGAAGTGTGCTCAAACATATGAGGAAGTACCAACATGCAGCTATAGTTCAGTCTCGAATTAATGGCTTAGCAGCTCTTGCAATTGAAAGTGCTCTGGCAAGATCGGTCAGTTTCAGTTATTCATTTGCTATAAAAAACAAGGAAGAAAAGCACTGTTATAAGTTGAAAATCTTAATCATACAGAAACTGGTTATTCTAGCTTCTTTACTGCATTCTTTATTATCATAGACTGATGTGTTCTCTTTGCTGCTATGCAGCTTGTACTTCAGTCTTATATTGTCTCTTGGTCTCCACTTCCACTTCACTTGTTCTCTGCTTCTCCCCATGTCCCTCTGTATCATGCACTCTCCTTTTCCCATGCCCTTGTTCCATATGTGTGTCTTTTTTTCACTGGTATCCTTTGTCCCCATGTGTCCTCCCAAGCCCCTGGTGCATGTGTCGGCCTATGTCTTTTGTCCCATTCCCATCTATGCTGCAGCACTCTACAGTCCCCTTCTGCCTGTCCCAGAGTATCCTTAATCTGAGGCCAGGAAGTACAGCTCCAAATCCCCTTCCCCCATCATGCCCCTCTTGGACTCTTGCCCCCCCTCATTTTCCTCTACTCATGCCTCCCTGCCTCTGGCTCAGGCCAGCAGCTGCTGGGGAAAACTCTGGTTGGCAACCGGTGAGTTCATAAACAATGCCCTGTATGAACTTTGTACCTAGTAATCCCATCTCTAGCCCCCAACAGAATACTCCGAGTCTCAGCAGGGAGGTTGATGGGGGAGCTGCAGGAGGAAGGCGGCAAGCTGGAGACTTCACTCAAAGGGGCCCTGCTCCTTCACTCCTCTCTCTTCAAACGGCTTCCCCTTTCTTGCTGGTTCACTCTCCCCAGCAATTTCCCTTCCCCTCAGCAGCTTCCTGGCAAGCCGAGGCCTGGCTCCCTTCCTGGAATTGGAAGCAGCAGGTGGCAGATTTGATTCAGCTCCAATCCCAGTTTTCATAGCTGCCAGCCGCCACTCCCTGGCAAACAGCGCTCAGATCTTTGTCCCTGGGGCTGCAGCCAAGAGGTAGGTCCAGTGTGGGGGTGCAAGGAAGACAAAGGTTAAAAAAAACAACACCCAAACTTTCCCCAATTCAAAACCTGCAATATTCCGATCGCCTCCTGAATATGAAAAGTGTCACTGGCATAAAAAGTGCATGAAGCACACTTGAAAGGACAGTAGTCCAGTGAAAAATGTCACTTCACCCAGCGGGTCTGTTCCCTCACCTAGCAGCCAGGCCAGTTGCCTTTAGTGCCACAAATAAGTGGTATTGTTCGATGCTCCTGGTTAGCTCTGCGGTGCAAACGCAGTTTTGAGAATCAGCTGGCGTCTCTTCCTTATTGTGCCGCACTAATTGTCACACGTCAGAGCAACCGCACCTGTATTTCCCTTCGCTTGTCCAGCAAGAGCTCCTCCTCTCAGGCTTCTGGCTCTCCAGCAATTGGCTGTCGTGGGTGGAGACACACGTCTGTCTCCCTTCTGACTGGGATGTTTTCAGGCTGCACAGACCCCTGGCTGGACTGTGAAATCCCAGCAAAAGACAGGCTGTCTGTGCAGGCTTTTTGTGCCTTCTCTTCAGAGACAGTACACGGTGTAATTGCCAAAGGTATAAGTTACCACTCAGCTCTTTCTAAGCAAGCACATTTTATTCTTAAGGTAAAAGCATGACAGAGAAAACATTACAAACAATAAAGGAACCTGCACGCATGCTAATAAGCCTACCAGAGATCACCCCCTTCTTCTTTTGGTTGGTGATTAGTCTTTCAGATCTAGGGTGACCAGATGTCCCAATTTTATAGGGACAGTCCTGGTATTAAGGGCTTTTTCTTATATAGGCACCTATTACTCCCCAACCCCCTCCTGATTTTTCACATTTGCTATCTGGTCACCCTATTCAGACCCCACACAGGTTTTTCTTGTGGCCACCAGTTCAGCATAGCTTCAGCTCAGAACAAGCACTCAGTGAGTCACTCAGTTATCCAGTCTCGGCCTATGAAGAGTATTTCCTAGCAAATCCACTTCACATGTATTGTCCCAAAAGGTCCTTTGAAGTTCCTAATATTTCCCAGGGATTTCATCAAGCACATTTCTTAGAGAAGTTACATACAGTTTCACAGTAACACATGAACAATTGCATTTTTAACACAATGAACTCCTAAAATACTTAATTCAATAAGGTTGAACTTAATTCCTTAAGATTGTCCAGGATATTGTCATATCTGTCACACTAATAAATTCCTTACTAGGTTCCAATCATTTACACTGGTGTAAGCCCATTGAGTGCCTCAGTGCTGCACACATCACGAGGGTGTAATTTGGCTTGTTGAATCTTTATTACTGGTGAGGATGCGCAGGAAGGAAATCACCCAGGTTGAATCTGCTGGGCTGCCAGTTAGAAAAGCCATCTCTTTATTTGAAACTGAATCAGAGAGCAGAGAAATCCAGAGCCCCAGGGTGCCATTTTTACAGTAACTTTTCAGAATAGTGTGTGCGGAAAAGCTGCTCTGACAGACGATTGAAAACTCTCTCCTTTTTGTCTTCAGATCTAAATTATCCCCAGAAATTCCTCCACGCTGCTGACTCGGGTAAGGACTGCTGAAAATGAAGATACAAGGAAGTCCTGTGATTCCCAGTGGAACAGCTCTGAATCCCTCCAGGTCTTGGCGTGTGGGAAGAAGAGAAGTGCTTTTAGTTTTGCACCTGCACTTTGGTAACACTGACTCCTCCGTCTCTAAATATTCCCCCCCCTTCCCAGCTGCCTGATGATGAGCTAGTGTCCAGCTCTGGTCTCTTGCTTCCATACTGTGATGTCAGGGAAGACCCAACAAGTGGCAGAATTTTTTTGTGCCCAAACTATATGGATTTTACCTTCTGCTGTATTGACACACAGGTCTCTGTTTAGGAGAGACCTGCCTGCTGAATGAGCCTTCTGATTCTCTTCGTCTAGATTCGTGGAGCAGTCTTTATAACCAGCATGGTTGGTCTTGTAGCTGACATATGAACATTATCCCCTTCTGTCCATTGTATTTGGACTCTAAAGTTCACAGCATGTTTGTTTGCACTAGTTCAGAAATGTTTTTGCCAAGGACTCTTATTTGATCAGTTGTTTGTTCTCTGTGATGAAGACAATGGTGGAAGTTAACATCTGATTGTCTCTTAATGCACATCTTTGGAAGTGTGGGTGGAATCAGCAATCCCTGGCCCTTTTGAATTTTGCTTGTCCACCTTAAATGCGCTAGTGGACTTGCTGATGGTCTGTTTTTCCTGATGTCATACCCAGAGTTCAGGTGATTGCACTAACGATGATGAAATATTTAGAGAGTGGATGCTGTGAAAGAATGCAAGGAGTGTGTATGAAGCTCTGTGCCAAGCCTCCATGGCAAAGTCTTAATGAACTTTGCCTCTGTAAACCTTGCTACCTCCCCCATAGAACTGTCACAGGAACATGGCAATGTTCAGGTGGAAGAAAACAGTGTCACCACATGTAGTTCATACCCCCTTCCCACAGGTCTGTTCTTCAACCCCTAAATTTCCAACATAGCCTATTCTCTTCAGTACTGAATGGACTCTCCTGCTGATAGAGGTCAGATCAATTGTACTTGCATAAGTTGAACCTACAAGTGTCAATTCCCACTTCGTCTGGGAGGTCCATTTTCTTTATCCTTTGTCAAAGTGCGGAGAGAGTATTTGAGAGTGGAAATAGGGCAAGGATAGCTGGTGACTTGGTGCATTGGACAGATGATGGCAGCATTTCATGCCTGAGTCGCGTAGCAGCAGTATGGCTCCCTTACGCAGACAGCTGTGAAACAGATGTCTTTACAAGGCATTGTATTTGCACAATGTGGAGAGCTGTGCAATATGGGCTATGGCCTATGTCATTCATTCCTCAAACTGGGAGTGCTGTTATGCCGTCGTGCACGGCAGCTCCCCCACAGAGCCCAGGAGAGAGGCTTGTTGGGCTAGTGCAGAAATATTTCCTCCCAAGTAGATGGCAGATTGAAAATATACAGAAAGGGATTTGTTCGGTGTAACAGAATATCTTCCTGCAGAGTCGTCTACAAGATGTCCCCTCTCCTCTTCCTTTGACCTTGGCCTTCCTCAGCTCTGAGTTGTGCTTTTATTTAGTTGAACGTTCTTATAACCAGCCACACCATGCAGAGCCGTTACCTCAGTGGTGTTGTGGAACTCTTAGATTCCTTGTCTGCTTAAACCAAGGGCCGGTGCATACTGATATTGCTTATATTTCTGATATAAGGCCGGGAAAAAGTATCGAATGAGGCCCACTATGTATTCCTGTCTTTATTTTCATAGTTATATTCCACAAGGCCTTTATGGTTGAGACAAGGAATGTTTGGGAAATCTGTATATGGTGGCTGGCTGGCTTGTTCTTTTATCTGTGGCTATTTTCTTTATTTCTCGGTTCTGAGTTTTACAGAAAAATTGCTGTGACACACAACTGCATAGGAGGAAACTTAGAATACATATCGAAGCCTGGATGTGAAAAGCTACAGCCTCATTTTCAATGCACTTGTCAGCTGATTGAGGCACAGGGAAGAACCTTGCCTCCATCTTGGGCAAATTGCTGTTTAGTAGTTGGGTTACTTCTCTTAGCATGTTCCAAAAATGGTTGATGAGGCAAACCTTCCCCGGTCTCTTCCTCCTTGGTGTCTACAGCATTCGGTGACCTGCAGTAACACTACTAGACTGCAGTGATACTTAAGACTGCATCTGGGCTAAGAAATCTCCACATTTGGACATTAAAGCCATGGCTGATATTTTCAGAGTTTTGTTTTCCACAGAGGAGGGAGAGGGATGTGTATGCAGAGCTTAACTTATTTAAAAAAGAAAACCAAAGCAACTTACTTTTACTGAAAGACATTAGCTGAAGTGTGTGTGCGTGTGTGGGTTTGACGGGGGGAGGGGGGGGGAATCATATATTTGTTTAAATCTATTTGGAAGCTGCCCCTAAGAAAGATGACTTTTCTGGATTCTGATATGGGAGATCCTCACAGGAGCCATTTTTGGGAGGTGGGGGGAGCATCCTGCTCTCAGGAGGAAAAAAGGGTCCTGGAACGTAACCTCTGAAGGAAATGCACCTCCTCAAAGGCAGGGAACTTGTGTGCAACATAACTGTGCTATTTATTTTAAAGACAACATATAACATGTTTCAGGAAGCCTGTGATGCTGTGTTCTATGGCCCGTTTATTTAAGGGGTGCAGAATTTGAGGCTGCGATTTCACGTGTTTTTATGATAGAGGCAAAAACTTGAAGACATGATAAATGTTGCAATTCTTAGCCACACCTGCCTGCTTTCCTGGGAATTCCTGTTTTTATTTTTTACCTGCTTTGTCCCCCTTTGAATCAGAAAACATTTTGGAAGGATTTGTACCAAACCTGTTTGTTTTGTCACGGAATCTGGAGGCCTCCTTACTTCAGCCTCTTCAACTGACTGTTTTATTTTAATCTGAAAATCTTTCTGCTTTGTTTTGGAAACGCCACCTAATAAATGTTCCTGCAGGCATGGACTAATGAGGAGCCCTGTGAGAGCCAGGGCCCTCCTGTCTATGTACTGTTAGCAGTACAGTCTAGTATGTGCAGAGAGAACTAAGATACAGGGATAGTTCCTACGCTTCTGTCAGACTAACAAGAATGTCCATAGCTTGTGTGTAGGAGCATTTTCCAGTTAGCAGCAGTTTGCCATGTGTCTGGCGTGTGTGCTGGCTCAACAGAAATGCATAGCACACAATAAGTGCAAATTTCACAGGGTAGTAAAGACACCACATGTGGCCAGGAACAATTGGTATTTATATGACAGCTCTTACCGTGGATCTCTGCAGCTACTGTGCTGTTCATACCCCTAGAACAGCTCTTCAGATGTGGTGCAGCTCTGTGCATTTCCAAGCGATTGGTGAAGGATTCAAACGTAGTCCCCTCCTGCTAGCCTCTCAATTCGAGTGCGTACTATTTCTAATGACAGTTGCTGTAATTCTCGAATTGTACGAAATCTCTGGGAATGATCCCCATGTTTCATTGATTTCTGTGGTATTAAACTTTATGTAAGATATTCTACAAGTCACAAACAGGGAAAGGTACGAATAGTTTCTGCTCTGTTCAGAGATGGCACAAACTTCAGACTAACAGAGTCTGCTGGATACATTTCTTACCAAATGTCATTACTCTACTAGGCCAGCTACGTTCCCAGGCTGACTTCATGAGTTGTTTGGTTTCTACTGCGGTAAAATGAGACTCGCTTTGAAGAATCAGAATTTTCTAACCCTTTGTACTTTTCTGTGTGGTGAAGTCAATAAATGGACACAATAAAGAAATGTAATTTCACCCTTCTATTTACTGCCTGCCTCAGTTAAAACCTCAGAAGAGCAATGCAGGTTGGGTTATTGTATTGTCTGAATACTAGGCTAGATCTGATCCCCGTAAAGGCAGTTGGATTCCCCATCTGCCTTCTGCCTGTAACAGACCAGATGTTGGTTGTGAACTCTTTATTAGGGTTGTTTAATTTATTGCATTCTCCTAGCACTGTGGAAAATCACTACTGTCTTGCTGATCCCAACCACCTGCTGAGTTGAAAATAAAACCCAGTCCAACAAATTCTCATGATCTAACCCCCACATTCCAGTCTTTCACCCTCTTGGGCTGCTTAACCAAATAATCCCAATTGTTTTACCACAAACTCAGTAATGCACTAGAATTGAAACAGCACGTAAACCCGGCTAGGGCAGAGCAGGGCTGGACAGAGTTTACCTTAAACACATTTACTTCTAAGTTGTGACAGAGTGCACAACAGAACCACCCAAGACGGGACTTGGCAATGAAGGGGCTTTGATGGATGGCATACTACACTGATGGTAGTGGAAACGTGCTCTCCTTCCATGTCGATTTTTGATCTGGCGGAGAAATCTTTCCCATAGTGCTGGTGGTGGTGGCTCTGGGGTGAGGCCAGGGATGAGGGGTTTGGGGTGCAGGAGTGGGCTGGAGCAGGGTGTTGAGGGGTGTGTGGGCTCCAGGAGGGAGTTTGGGTGCAGGAGGGGACTCCGGGCTGGGGTAGGGGGTTAGGGTGCAGGAGGGGGCTGGGGCAGGCTGTTGAGGGGGGTGCGAGCTCCGGGAGGGAAGCTGGGGCAGGGGGTTGGGGGGCCAGGAGGAGGTTCGGGATGCGGGGTCCCGGCGGCGCTTATTGTGGCTCCTGGGGAGCGGCTGCCAGGTCCTTGCAGCCCCTAGGCAGCTCCATTAAGATATGCCATCTAAACCAGGCTTGGGATGTGCACCCTAAAGAGGGATGTATGTACCAACGTGGCCTTCCTGCTAAACTGAGCGTTCAGACCCTCCTGGACATCAGATGGAGGGTGCTGTGTGCTTGGGTGAAAGTGCCACCTGCTTTTTTATTTGATTTCAGTTTGCACAAGCTAGCGGCTGGCTTCCTGCAATAAACGAGAAGCAAACTCACTTTAAACAGGAGCTCCTTCCCCTCTTATCAACTCGCTTATCTCCCATGCAACCAAAACCATTTGCACTTTGGTCCAGTTTGGCTGTAATTAGCCAAGCTCAGAAAGAGTTGATCAGGTGTTCCACGGTCACAGCAGATGGCAGCTCGCCTAGCAGAGGACGCTGCTGATCTGGGTATTGACCACACAGCTGAGCTGAGGAAAATAAAGCTGAAGCAGAACATTCAAGTAAAAACACTTGGTTGTGAATCGCCGTGTCCGCTGCAAGCTGCCGGCTTAATTTTCTGGGAGCTTTAGGGTGTAAAACTAAAGAGAGCCTGGGACAGGGAGCCTTATTCCCATAAACTTTATAATCTTATTTATGGCTGCGGAGCACATCTAGCATGAGAAGAACAACTCAAAGGTAAGGGAGAAAAGTTCCGCTTGCTCACTCAGCTGTGTAGAGCCAAACTCCTGAGGCACTTGTGTGGGGCCCTGGTAACTGAAGTGTAAGTCACTGAGGGCCAGATGGGGTTCTGAGATACGCTCAGCCAGACCCAGCTGGTAGCACTGGAGTTGCACAGAGGCCCTTGGGTTTTGGCACAGATACAACCGATCAGCACATGCTGTAGTCTTTGACCCACACACACAAAAACATTAAGGTTCAGGTGCTCAGCTGAGCCCTGAGCTCCTCCGCCCCCTCTGGAATGGGAGTTTACTTCCCAAAATGCCTGTTGGAAAATGGGGAAATGCAGAGCAAAGGTGACACATCACACACACCGCTGCCTCCCACCCTTAAGTCTGCCCCCTCCCGAATGGCAAGAGTTACTGGGATCATCACAGCACCTTATGCAGCCCTTATTATCATTCTTAGTATCAGATACTAGAGTTCAAAGGAGGCATTCAGCTAGGAGAAGTTTCAGGTGGATCCTGCCTATAGATTTTTTGCCATCTCTGCAAAAAAAAAAAAAAAAAAAGAGAGAAAGAAAGTTGAAAGAGTTCAAAATAGCTGGGTGGCCCCGAACTCAGGAATTCCTTAACCAAATAATCTCAAATTTACTCCACCTACTCTACTTTGGGCCTGGAACTGGGCCACCAATTTTCAAACTGCTCTGATTGTGTATGTGGATTTTAGAGGTTGGAAAATGTAGTTGTAAATGGGCTGTTGCAACTTTAACGATTGTGCAGCTACAAGCTGGCCCAGAATCAAACCGTCTCTAGAACACGTTTTAAATAACAGTGCAATGTTAGTTTTATTATTCATAGCGCACTGGGAGAGGTGCACGGCCTTTCATTTGCTCATACAACACAACAGTCCTAGTCCCGTGGACTCGGTACTCTGTCGGGACAGAAATGCTGCTGGCCCTCACGCGCTCTGTGATTCTCTTGCAGTCACTGGCCATGCACAGCACTCCTGAAAGAGTTGGAAAGCAGCTGGTGGCTCCCTCCAGCGAGATCTGAGTTCTCAGAGGCTGCTGCTCTCCGTGGTTTGGATGGAGAATGGATAAACCTCTCGCACCATGTTGGTGACAAAGCAGGGCATTTCCTTTTCCCCCTGGTGTTTCCCTTTGGCTTCGCAGTGAAACGCGACTTTCCAGCTGATGCGGGTCATTAGACGTGCAAGTTCAAGATGCCGCTCATCTCCTTCCAGAAACTCCAGCAAGGTCTGGAGAAACATGGAGCCCAGCGGATTGAGGAAAGCGCTGTAGCCTGAAAATACCAGAGAAAGGACGTTGTTGTCTCTTGCGGGTGTAAATTCCCAGAGGGCTGCTTCATTCAAATACTGATGCAGCTGCTGTGCTGGTGGCAGGGAGGAGATTGGTTGACCCACTGTTTCCATGGCCCCATCTACACTACAGAACGGAATCAGGACCCCATCGTGCCAGGTGCTGTACAAACACAGAGCCTACAGCAGGAACGGCTGCACCTGTTTGCCAGCCATGGTGCGTTGCCCTGGTGCTAGAAGAGAAGCCCTCCTGGAGCCTCGGCTCAGGTCTTTTCAGCACCGTGTCATGGAAATCTGCAGGTTTTCAGTTTAAATTAACCTGCATCAAAAAATGTCTCCCTCCTTCCCCTCCAGAGGCCTGGTGGGAGGTGCAGGGCCAGCGTGGGAGCAGTGGCAAGCGACTGATCGGGATGAGGGGTACACTATACCCATTTGGCTGAGGAAAGCCTTGGGTTGAGGGGCCCCCGTGGGAGCCAGGGGTGTGAAGGGAAGGAACAGTCACTCTCCTCTTTTTTCTGCGTTCGCCACCTCTGTCCCACCCCCCAAATGCAAGCCAAGAGCAACTTAGTTCCCTTCTCGGCCAGCATGGGGCCCGGCTGGACCCTGGGACAGGGGAAGCAGCATGTAAAATGGCTGTGCAGCTAGTGTCATGACTCCCCCATCAAACCCCACATCAGGTCCCCCCTCTTTGAACAATTCCCCCTCCGCCGGAATGGCCCAGCATTGTACAGTGAGCCGGTGTCTCTGTCGATACATCCCCGGGATGATTGGGGGGCACTCTGTGGGCCACGGGCTGCGCAAGTCTAGTGGGGATCACCCTGAGCCTGTATGCATGAGGATCCTGGGCCGAGACTCGACCCTGTTTCCCTACGTGCCTTTTCGGTGGGATTCTCCCCACCTCCACGTTTAACCGAGAAAAGAAGTTCAACGTTTCTTTCCCAAAATAGCGTGAAAGAGGGCAGCTGTTGACTCCGGCACCAGAGCTACAGAGTCAAACTGGTGGCTGTTGCTGGAGACTAGACAGCTCCCTGTTCGGCAGCAGTTCTGCTCCGCGGACGGGCCAGAAGGGCGTTAGACCTGAAGAAGCAGAATCGCCCCTGGGGTGACAGCCCCTTACGGCCTCCGGTCCCGGGGCCGTCTCTGCTCTCACTCACCTGGGCTGCAGGCGAACATCACGGCCGTGCTGTCAGGGATGGAGAGGTAGTGCGAGAAGCTGTCTGCTGGGGGCCGGCCGCTGTCTGTCTCCACCCACACACCTGGATCCGTCACATTCCCACGGCAGGCCTGGAAACACAAGCGCCGCAATCAGCTAGCAAAGGTCTGTGTTTGGTGCTGTTCATGCCACTGTTATCCGCTCTGGCCTCCTCTGGGGCAGGCCTGGAACCCCCCTTCATCTCCCCCTCCCCCCAGACCTGAACCTCCTTTCATCTCCCACTCCCCACAGGCCTGGCTGGAACCCCCAGCTATCTTCCCCTCCCCCCAGGCCTGGAGCCCCTTTTCATCTCCCCCTCCCCCCAGGCCTGGAGCCCCTTTTCATCTGCCCCTCCCCACAAGCCTAGAGCCCCCCTTCATCGCCCCCTCCCCACAAGCCTGGCTGGAACCCCCAGCTATCTCCCCCTCCCCACAGGCCTGGAATCTTGAGCCATCTCCCCCTCCCCACAGGCCTGGAACCCCCCTTCATCTTCCCCACCCCACAGGCCTGGAGCCCCCCAGCCATCTCCCGTTCCCCACAGGTCTAGAGGCCCCATCTGTCTCTCCCTTCCCCTCCATGGCTGGCACAGAACCCCACACACCAACCCTTCCTGGCGGCAGATTGGGGGGATCTGGTAAGATTAGCAATCTGGGCAGGGGATAATCAAAGGAGACAGCTTGGACAATGCCACTGATCCGCTTTCCTTGGAGCAGACCCCTGCCATGCAGCTGGCCAGGCTCAGTCTGACACTGGGGTAGTTGGTGCTGTACATTTATTACCCGGCTGTCTAGATTGCAAGCTCCTTGGGGCAGTGACTGGATCTGTCTAGACTCTGTTCTGCAAGCGCTCAAAAATAGACACCCCTGGCCGGATCCTCTCCCTGCTTCCAGCCACTCTGTACTGCAAAGTAGCCAGAATCTGCCCTTGATCTGGCAGGTTCGTAGTGAGTGAGGTTCATTCACACCCCATGCCTGTTTGGTGGCCGGTTACAGGAGAACTAGCCCTTTAAGGAGGTTGTGGCTCCTCTGGGCCTGTGGCAGATTGCAACCACCTCCCCAGGTGAAAGGAATGAGTCCCCGGGGCAGATAATGGGAGCATGTGACTCAGACCCACAGGCTAAGTGTAGGGAGATGCCTCAGAGAGCAGGAAGGTCATGTGAGGTTCTTACAGGGGCTCTGGAAGGGTCTGTCTACCAGTGAAAAGCAAAAAACTGGCTGAAGTCCCCTGCAGTATGTGTAGGGGGGAATGGATTGCTGAGCCTGGGATGGGTCTAATGGCCTGGCAAGCCAGTCCCCACCAGGGGATGGTAACTACAAACCTCCAGGTGTGGTGGTCTCCTTTCCCTGTGGAAGAAGGGAAACTGAGGCAGTACCAGAGTCTGATGCCACATGAGGTGAGCCCTGGGTACATGGCCCCTATGTGACATGTGTGCGGTGTCTGGGAATGGGCAATAGGGGATGGATCACTTGATGATTCCCTGTTCTGTTCATTCCCTCTGGGGCACCTGCCATTGGCCACTGTCGGAAGACAGGATACTGGGCTAGATGGACCTTTGATCTGACCCAGTATGGCCGTTCTTATGTCTCAATTTGTTATATAGTGGGATGTGTGGCAACATGAGTCCTAATTACCAGCAAGGATGCCAGTCTCAGGTGAGGGGCATCCCAGGGCTGGAATGAAGTCTGTGGGCAGGGACTTTATGGGGGGAGGTTGCATTGCAGCTGTTTCTCTGGTACCTACCTATCAATAAACAGGACCTTGGCTGCTAGCACTAAAGACTTACCCATGGCTGGCAGAATCTGTGCACTGCAGGTTGCATAGCCTGAAATTGCCACCCCCTTTCAGTGGCCACCAAACTCTCTCTGGAGAGTCTCTCTATTGTTATTACGCATAAAAGAAATGGTTATAATACTGTGGTCGTGCCCAGAGGTTCTGAGCAGGTGTTTATTGCGCTAGTTGCTGTACAAACAAATACATCATTAACAAGCTGACTTCCAGTAAACCCCAACGCAAGCCTGAGCAGGCAAGTGGCATGGGTGTGTTAATGACCATTCAGTACTGAGCGGAGGACTTAATGGTGTGGCTCATAGCGAGGTGTACAACAAAGAATGTATTCAGTTAATCCTCTCAATGGCATGGGCAGGGAGTGGGCACCTCCCGGGACTGTTCTGCAGCGGAGTCGCTGCAGACAGTCCAGCTCTGATGCCGCCTGCGCTGTTCGTTGCCGGGTGAACGCATTAGTAACCTGCGTTGCCCGGCTTACATTGGGGGGTTGCTGTCGGGCAGGCCTATCTGTTTGACCCATGAGGTGGCGTGTGCTGCATCATTTAAAAATGCCAGGGAACCGGAGGGCTAGGAGAGTCGCAGAAAACACAGGCTACAGCCAGGTGCTATGCAAGCGTCTTCCCCGTTTGTGCTGAATGGTGGACGAACGGCTCCCCCTGCTACTGCCTCTCCATCATGCCTTGCAGTCCCCAGTGCTCCCCCAGCCCCTCAGCTGGGACCTGCTGCGCCCCTTGCGCCTCCAGGCCTGGGTGTCTCTCGAGCTGAGATGGCCAGTCACGCAGAACAGTGCAGTGACTCTGGGCCACCAGGATGATTCTCACTTGTGCCTGGGGTGGGATCCGAACCCGGGATGGGGTTCCTTGGCCCACTGTGCCCCCTCTCAGCAATTAGTTCCTGATGCCCCCCAAGTCCACCACCCTGGGAGGTGATTATTTCTCCCCGTGTTTTGGGGAGAGAAAACATCCTATACTGAAATGTTGCACCTGTTCGCTCTGCTGTAGTACTCTGTCTCTGAGCTTATGGGCATGTGTTAGCTAAGCAAGGTTCCCTCAGGCTAATCTGTGGATGGGAGACCCACCCCCCCTTCCAAAAAGCCCCCCCAGAGTCCTGTTTGGAGTGGCATTGGTGATGCCTAAAGTGGAGCTCTTCTCGGATATTACTGAACTAATCCGCCTGACTGGCGTTAGAGGGCGCTGTAGCTGTCTCAGAGCATGGCTTTCTGTCTTGAACCATTGAGTTCATGAAAGATCCCATGACACGTTTTGAAAGAGTTGGCACATTAGCCCTAGGCCCTGGACCAATTCCAACTGGTTAATTACTTTCCGCCTCTGTAAACTTCCCCTTAGGTTTAGCAGGTAAACAGAAATCATTGCCTCTTTCCAAGTGGAAAAACCCGACAATCTCCCTGAATAATGCGATGTTCTGCAGGAGATTCTTCCAACTATCCCCAAGTCTCCAGCTCCCAACTCCTAGGCAAACAGACTGCAGACCATGGAGTCTATGCAGAGCAGGGAGATTGCCCGCTAGCACTAAGGAACTAATGGACCAAGGCTGTGGGTGAGATTTTCTAAGTCACCTAAGTCCCATTTTCAAAACTGATGTTGTCACAGGTTGCCATGGGACGGTCATTTCTGAAAATGGGACTTTCACTGAAGAGCCTCTTAGATACTATTGAAAACTTTGCCTGAGCTCTCTGTGCTTGTACTACTACATCCCACTGCTGCTTTCAGGACAGTATCATAGAATCATAGACTATCAGGGTTGGAAGGGACCTCAGGAGGTCATCTAGTCCAACCCCCTGCTCAAAGCAGGACCAATTCCCAACTAAATCATCCCAGTAACTGCTGTGATTTAACTGGAGTAGATGCCACAGCTCTACACTCCAATTGTTCCTCTCCAACAGGACCCAAAGAGTGTAAGGGGTCACGGGGAGCCCATCCCACCAGGATCCATCCTGTCTTTACTGCTCATCAATATCTACATGAGACCAGGTGGAGACACCTTCTGCTAACGATATGCCAGTGACACCTGGCTGCTTATCTCCTTGTTCACAGATGCAACCTGAAGCATCTCCAGGAAGCTGGAATGCCTGTAGATCAGCACCAGCATGAAGAATTCCTGGCTCCAGGTGAACTCAGGTAAGATGGAAAAGATGCTGTCAGAAGGGTAGGGAAGGCTTTAGGGAATTAGCTAAGACTCTGTCCTACACTTCCACTAAAGCAGGGGTGACCAACCTGGGGCTCCAGAACCACATGTGGCTCTTCAGAAGTTAATATGCGGCTCCTTGTATAGGCACCGACTCCAGGAGCTACAGGCGCCAACTTTCCAATGTGCCGGGGGGAAGGGGGGGGTGCTCACTGCTCAACCCCTGGCTCTGCCACAGGCCCTGCCCCCACTCCACCCCTTCCCACGCCCTCCTCTGAGCCTGCTGTGCCCTCGCTCCTCCTCTGCCACCCCAGAGCCTCCTGCATGTCATTGGTGCTGGCTGCTGGTGGGTGGGAAACGCTGGGAGTGGGTGGGGGAAGCTGCTGGGGGGCTGCTGATGTATTACTGTGGCTCTTTGGTAATGTAAATTGGTAAATTCTGGCTCCTTCTCAGGCTCAGGTTGGCCACCCCTGCACTAAAGCCATCCATTGGCCATTCATGAGGCCTCAGGGAGCTGTTTGATTGCTCACTAAGTCTAGTTGGTAAGGTAGCATCACTGACAAAATGATACCTTCTTCATCCGCTAGGTTACTAGGACACCCCATCCCTTCCACCATGATGAGGAAGTGGCCATGATAACCCACATGTTTGTTACCTCCAGCCTGGATTGTGTAAATTGCTATGGGGAGTAGGAGGAGAAACCAGTGACATGGGTATATTCTTAATGCAAGTTTTTTGGTCATGCTACAGCCACCAGTCCTTGAACAGAGGTGGTTGCAAATAGCATGTAGGATGGGATCTCAGCCCAAACACCAATGCCAGTTCCCAAGGAGCTGAGGCCTATGTGAGGCAATGACTGTGTAAGCCTTTAGCCACTAGGCAGAGAACTGATGAGACTTGTGATGCTATCACATATGCCACAAAATATCTGTGATCTGCGGAGCACTTTGGGTCATCCTGGCAGACTGGCAAGATTGAGGCAAAGTGATCCGTTAGCCTCGGTCTCAAATGTTCAGTCCCCAGATTCATTCCAGAGCTACAGGAACTCCTCGGTGCAATGTAAGCCCCTCTCTTTGTTAGTGAGACATTGATGAATGACTCCATCATTCATGGGGTGTAAACATTCTCTAAATTGTTTGGATGAATCATGCTGTGGTCTCCTGCTATTTGTATTGGGTGGCTGTTCACATGGCATCATTTCTATTTCCTGATGAACGACTGAGACGTCTTCACACAAGAAAATAATGAAGAATGGGCAATGCATTGCGCGCTTTCGGGAGCTGATTTTCAGCATCGTCCTGCGTAACATCTGTGAACCTTGCAGAGCCACAAACGCTTGCACAGATGGGTGCTTGTTGGAATACGTGTGGCTATCTAATGATCTGACCCTTCCTATCAGAGCTGAACTTGATACTTCTGGTTGTGTAAATGTTTGTGAATTGGGTGCATTACTCTTCCACCAGCTCCAATCTGCCTGCCTAGCACAGCTGTAAAAGGGTATGATCGCAGCTCGAGCAGACGTATCGGAGCATGTAAACCCGGTACTGATCGCATCGTACCAAACGGATTAACGTACCGATGACAACGACTTAGTATAATGCTAGGCAAGCTTAACAGAAATCCATCAAAATCCACAGCACCATCTATAGATTCAAATGCACAGCACCATCTGAGGACCTGCTATGTCCGGAGGAATCAGTAAAATGTGCTCAGTAAGTGGGGTGGTTTTTTTCCCTTTTCTTTTCTCCTAAAGCTTCTTATGCTCTCCCCTCCCCCCCCCGAATACATTCCATGCCCCCCAGTGTGAGAACCTCTGGTCTAGAGATGGTTGGGAGGTTCTGTTCTCCCTGTCTGTAATAGAAGGACAAGGGGACATTCAATTAAATTAAAAGGTGAGAAACGCAAACCTGAGAAAAGGAAATAGTACTTTAGACAGCACGTGATTAGCCTGTGGAACTCACTGTCACATGATGTCATTGAGGCCAAGAACTTAGTGTGATTCAGAAAAGGATTGGACATTTATATGACTAACAAGAATATCCAGAGTTGTTCTAAGTAATGACATAAGTGCTGGAGGGGATATTAAATCTCAGGCTTAAGGGCTTAAACCAGGATGAGACCTAATGTGGAGGTCCCACATCTGCTGTTGTGGGGCTCTTACACCTCCCTCTGAAGCATTGGTGCTGGCCACTGATAGAATACTGGGCTAGATGAACCTTGGGTCTGATCCTGTCTGGTGGTTCCCATGTTACCTGTATGAAGAAGATCTTGGGCTTTCCAGCTAGCACTCGGCACCTTTGTGGGGATAACATCTGGAAAATCCTTGTCAGCTTGAGCAGCTCTCCCCTGCAGTCATATATGGCCCCCTCCTCGCCATGGCTGGACAGAATGCTGACAAAGCAATCACCATGCTCTTCCCGGCTCTCTGTAAAGACACGTTAGCACAGCAGCTCCTTAGAGCATCCTGATGTCTGGCTGGCACCCACGAGGAGAAAGGATGGGCCCATGGGTCGGATACAAGCCTGGGACATAGGGGGGCTGGGGTCAATTCCCTGCCCCAGACTCACTGTGTGACCCTGGGCAAAACACTTAGGTAAACTGAGGCCCAGAGAGGTCTGTAAAAATGGGAAGAATACCTCCCTGCCTCCTGGGGGTGTTGTGGGAATAAATATATTTGCTGGGGTCCTCTTTAGGGTATGTCTATGCCCCCCCTTCCATGAGCACCTCAGTCCTTTGCAGTGGTGGAACCTGTCACTGATAGCAGAGGGCTCTTTAACCTAGCATACAAAGGCCAGGCAAGATCCAGGGGTTGGTCACTGAAGTTAGATAAACTCAGAGAGGAGATAAGTCATCCCAGTGGCCCAGCACCCTCACTGTGAACGTGTCATCTAGGGACGTGGTGGGTTCTCCATCACGTGGAGTCTCTCAATCAAGATTGGGCATCTTTTTCTAAAAGATCTACCCCAGCGCCATCTTGAGTGACGGGGTCCAATGCAGGAATCCCTGGGGGAGACTCTGGGGCTGGCAGGAGGCCAGGCACCTTTTCAGCCTGGAGGAAGGGTGTGTCAGAGGCAGGAACGGGCAGTAGCTGTAATGCACTGGGCTCGGGTTCTCCCCAGATGGCATATAATGATCCCTTAGGGACCAGAGTAGCTGGCACAAGCTAGAGCAGCCTCAAGACTGCTCTAAGCTGGGCTGGGGCAGAGAATCAGGGAGCTGTACCCTGTTGTTGGTTCTTAGTATATCTGGCTCTTCCTCCCTCTTGGGCTGTATGAGGAGGGGAGCCGTCATCAGCAAGGAGCTCCCTTCGGTGCAGACGGAACCAGCCATGCTCCTTTCTGCTATCCCTGGGATCGCGCAGCCTGGCAGGGAAGCGGGCATTGCAACAGCCAGAAGTAGTCTGTTCCCTCCTGTGCAGGTCACCAGCTGGGCAGGGACAGCTGTTCCCTGCGGCCCCACCAGGACGTAATTGAGAAGACGGTGCCTTCTACCTGTGGCAATGGTGCTGACTCAAACCTGCCTCTGTGGACTCGCTAAGAGCTCATTTTCCACCCGAATTCAACATTTGCCCCTTAGCACAGTCACCATCGAGGGACACCGTTTACAACCTCACCTGGCCATGAGGTTTAGGAGTCTTCCCCTCTCATTCTTTGGTTACTCCCCGAGACGCGTCCATCTCAGTCACATCTCTCCTGAGAGTAGGACCAAGCAAGGGGACTGGGGGTTGTGAGTGGCATGTGCTTCCTGGGATATGCCAGCCCAAAGGTGTGTGTGTGTGTATGGGGGGGGAGGGGGGAATAGACAATCACAACTGTGCACAATTGATGTTCCAAACTGCAACAAATGTAATGCAAGCCCCATCCATCCATCCACTGGTCCCAACACGCAGCTTCGCACACTGCCAGGAGCAAAGCATGGGACACGTACCTTGCCGGTAGATCTCCTCTATTTCCTGGGCTTCCTGGTCATAGTGCAACTTCACTGCATAGTTGAGTTTGGATAATGCTTTAAACAGCTTGTCTGCTTCTCTCTTGGCCCCTTTCCTGAGTTCCAGCGGCTCAGGGCTGCCGTGGAACTCGTAATTGACAATGATGACAGCCCTGTTCTTTCTCTGCTGCACGGACATGCTGTGAAATCCCTTTGGCAGCGCTCAGGTGAGGCCGGCTGGCGGCACCTATTGCTTCAGCAGGAGTGATCTCAGTTTCCTCTACCTGCGATATCTGTCTTCTCGCTCAGCGAGGGTGGAGTACTCTTAGAAAAGCATATCCTGCTTCACGGGGTGACTCAGTGCCAACACAGCTGTCCTACCCAGTCCGCTCCCAATCCTGCAGAGCTCAGGTAATGTGCAAAATAAGGCCAGACTAAGGCATAGATGGGGCTGTAGACCTAGCTCCAACTCCTGGAGTTAGGGGATGACATCAGTGTCTTATTACCTTTTATTTAAGTAAAAAGCTAAGTTCGTTGTCAAGCTTTTCCTCTGCAATGTGTAGCAAGTGTATCTAAAGCAGGAAAGTCTGCCTGAGTCTGCAGCCAGCCTGAAGCAAGCTCTGTGCGGCTGAAACACCTCATGTTCTTAATGGGGTGTTGGCACCAAGACTCGATACTAGGGCAGGGAGGTGCCTTTTGCTCATCCTCTGGAAAGCTGTCTAAATTTGGCCAGGCTCTAATCCTCTGAATGTAGATATTTGCACGTGCTCAGAGCCTTAGAGGAGGCTCAATCTTGGAAGCTACATTTCCCACAGAGAGACTTCTCCTAGAGGGAGAACCATCAGGGCTGCAGGGGCTGAGCCGGACTTTCCCCGCCATTGCTGCTCCTGGCCACTGAAGCATGAGAGCAGCGAGACTGTTCATGTGCTGTCAGTGCTCCTGCTGGTTGCTTCCTCCTTCTCTGTTCCTCTCCTCTCTGCTTTCGAGGTGGGGGTCAGGCGCAGAGAACAGGGTAAGGAAGGTGGGGCAGGGGCTAGTAGCAGTGGTGATGGAGGCAGGAGCTGTGGTGACGGGGACAGACGGGGATGGGGTTGTAGGGATATGAAAGGAGCTGGCTCAAGGGGGAGAGATGGATCTTTAATCACTTGAACTCTCCCTTCCAGAATATAAAAGAGAACAAGATTTCTGAGTCAACACTCCTCTGCTGCTTTGCAAATAACTGTGAAACCCACTGGCAAAGTGTGTGTCCGTCACCCTTTTGTGGTGGTCTGCATAAGAGAATAGCCTACTACTGCTACCATTCCATTAGCTCAAGGGGTAGAAGTCTGTGCTGTGGATCTAAAGGTCCCACCCTTGCTGATGATCCATGTGGGATCAATATGGTTCCAAGGGCTGGAGCTTCTGTCGTTTCAGATTTACAGTTGTGCGTGTCACCTGAATGAGGCAGGTGAGGGGGTGTGGAACAGGATGTGGTTGTGTAATTAGAGGCTGTGCATAAGGCTGTATGCCTACAGCCTTCTGGTAGGGTAGCTGCTCTGCTGCGGGGCGGGATCTCACAGGTACGGGTCTTGTTTAGATTTCAAGTCGCACAGGCTAACTAAAGGCCTGTGTTATGCACAAAGCGCCTCCCTTTTAAGCAAAGGGGCGATTTTTTGTTTTTAAACTCATTTAGTGAAACCCAAGACAGCTTTGCATGTGGAGACTCCTAAATTGATTTAAGCCTGGGTAAGATGGGTTTAGCTTGCCCATGTGTAAATTTTCAGGGACAAGCTAAACTGCTCTAACCAGGTTCAAAGTGCTCCACACAGCTGTCTGCACTTGCTTAAGCAAATAAGCTAAAGGACCCAGCTGCAACTTTGTGTAGACGCCTGAAAAGAGACGATGTTAAACCAATGTTGCCAGGCGCTCAGCATCAGGCCCGTTACCGGATCCAAACCTGCTGCCCTTGGATTTTTTGCCAGCTGATTACGAGCGTAGGAATGAATCCCACTCTGGAGAAAGTCAAACCGGAAGCCGGTGAACGCTGCGGGTTTTGGACTCTGCTCCCTCATGCGTCCTACGAACGAGGCACGGGAAGCAGGTGTGCAACGAACAGCCAAGGTCCAAGGCAAACCTGAGAGCCATTTGTAGATATGGAGGGAGCGGCAGCTGGGTCTGTGCACCATCGAGGTGGCAGTTACATCCCTGGCTTAATCCACAGAGTTGAGCCTTTAAAATTTGTAGGTGGGTTTTTTATGGTTAATTTTTATTTAAAAACAAAAGTCTTACAAGTTACGCTGTGTTACAAGTGACCAGACACCAAGTGCCTGTGTCAGGGTACGTGGAGAGGGCAGAGCCATGGGGGAAAGGGGAACGAGGCAGAGAGGCGATGGGTGGGTCCCAGGAGCTCAGTCTTTCTTCTTGGAGTTGTTGGCTGGGCTGTTTCTCCACAGACGCAGCATGTCAATGTAGAGGTTGCGCTGCAGGACAGCGCTGGCACACAGGACGGCTCCTTGCAGCGCTCCCATGAAGCCACACAACCATACGTCCTGCCCTAGGAGACAAGCGCCCGCCGTCACAGCCGCTTTCCCGGGCCCCACTCCAAGGGGCACCTCAGCCTGGGGTTGTGCTGAACCCAGCTAGGCTGGTGGGGAGCCTGGCAACCAGCCACTCCTGACAGTCAGGCGCTACAGCCAATCCTGGGTCCTGCCTGACCACCCACCAACCCGCCCTCTGCCTTTCCCCGGAACACTCCCGCCCTATCTGTCCCCCGCTGAGAGCGGCACTCCAGGATGTGCAGCCTTCGTTGCTGCCGTATCCAACCTGCTGCGCCCTTGGCCTTCCCCGAGCTACTGGCATCTCCCTCCCGCTGCACGGCTGAGCCAGCTCCTCTCCTGGCAGGTGCTCGTCAGCATTCCTCCAGCCAAGTCCCATGGGCATGGGAAGCTCCCTGCTGGTCACCGCTCCCCAGCTGAGCTGAACACATGCACTTAGAGCAGCTCTTCAGGCAGCCCGTTAGCTGCTAGGAGCTGGGCACCTGTCTGCTATTTGTGCCTTTGGACTGTTCCCCTGCCTCCTCTTCTACCACCTTAACTGAGGTATCAGGGAAAATGAGGCCCCCACTAGCCACTTCCTCCAACACTGAACTGCTCAGACTCACGGTGGAGGCACCTACTCGCCAGAGGGAGACGCTAATGTGCCAGGTGGGCAGAAGGCAAGGTCCAGGGCCGCTGCTCCCAGCAGGTGCTAAGGGGCAGGGTGCCCGGATTTCTACCCGGGTGCTGTCCTGTATCTCTTCTGGCAATTAGGTGCCGTTAGCAGCTGGAAGGAAAGACTGAGTTTCCAGTGCTCCCTGCTGCTGCAAGGGGAGCGGGTCTGTTCTACTTGTGCCCGTGTCTCCATTGGGTGCCATCCTTCCCTTGACTGACACCAGGCTCTGCTGCTCAGAGCTTCAGCAGCATGAAACAGAGGGGTCTTGACGGTTTCCCTGCTGCTCTCGGGGGCTCTGAAGAGCAGCAGCGGAAGGGCCTTGCTGGGGTCGCTCTGTGGCTTGGCAAAGCTCTGAGCAGCAGCATGGGAGCCGCCTGCCTGTTGGCTCAGTAAGACAGCGCCGCGGTGGCCACGCTCAGCCCCCTCTTCACTTGCTATGGTTCTTGCCAGAGATTTTGGTTTGCTTCTTTCCCCTCTTCCTTCCCCCTCTCCCGGCACGAACCTCAGCGCTGCTCTTTCCTTACCCCAGCCCACCTTGCCTAAGACTGTCCGCTCTGACTTGCTTGCCTTCCCCCAAGTCTCAGGTCTTGGAGCCAGTCTCTCAGTAGCTCACACGACATCCCTCCTTTCTCAGAGAAATCCTGGTCTGTTGTGCCCTTACCATCACATCCTTCAGGGTTCTCCGCTAGCGGACTTTAACCCCTTCATTCCTGGTTGGATTTAAAAATTCAGGAAGAAGGAAGGGGTGGTATTGGCAGTACTTGTGAGGGCGCGGTGGTGTCAGCTACATGGGATGTAGGGTGAGCTGTTAAGAGTCGCTGGGGAAGCCTCTGGATAATTGAAATTCAATTTCCATCCCTTCTTTATGCAGCATTGTCCAGTTCTCTCTCCCTAGCCCTGAAGACACTTTGAACATCACCCCCCATTAGGTGAGGCATTCCCCGGTTTGAAAGTCAGCCCGGCAGGTTGGCTCTGGGAGATGGAGGTGAAAATACAGCCATGGTCAGGGAAACTGAGTCAGGAATGGGGCGATCCAGTCAGAAACCCCTTCAGTGTAACATACCTGTCAGGTAGAGGTTTGGCACACAGGTCTGAGGGCGTAATGCGGCAGCAGCTTCAGCCTGCAGGCGAGAGATGCTATGGGCAGCTCCATACAGCTCTCCTTTGGGGGAAGCTATGTAGTGCTGGTTGGTGAGCGGAGACCCGGATGATATGCACTCGATCTATTGAAGAGAAAGGCATTAGGGGAGCCCCCAAGTCCTGTGTGCAGGACACAGTGACTGAGCAGGGCTCGTGCAGATAAGGGGGGACCCCTGGAGGTCTGCAGAAAGCTGAAAAGCTGCTTCTGCCCAAGAAAGTGTGTTTCCTGGGGTTGCTGCTGCAGCAGCCAGGAGCTATGCGGGATGATCTAATCAGGCACTTCCCATCCCTACTGATTTGATTCTCCCCCCGTTTTTCCTTGGGGACTTGGTTTTCTCCTAAGTTTTGGACGGAGCTGTGATGTTCGTTGCCGCTTTCATTGCACCTTGTAGGGCCTGTCTGGGTGTCTTAGCACCTGTGTTTCTGCCATGCCAGGCCTGCTTTGGGAAGAGATGTTGGAACAGCTGTAGAAATGGCTGGGAAGGGGGCGCCTGACAGTCTCTCTAAGGGCTACAAAAATCAAGCAGCTGCTTTGCATTTTCTTCTTTTCAGGGTGAAAGAGCAATAGAGTTTTAGAAAAAAGAAAAAAATCTTTTGGATCCCAAGGGTTTTTTCCCCCATTGGCTGGTCCCTTCTGGCCTTTAAAATAAAGAGTCATAGATTTTTAAACATTTTCCAAAACCCAGGCAATTCAAACCACATGGGGAAAACCAGTCCAGGTTGCTAAAGGACAGCAATGCAAAACGCTACCCCACCAAGCCTGAAAAGGCCATGTAAAGCTATGAATCCATACGTATGCTGTCCGTTCTCCTAGCTATTCAGCTTTAAATCAGCCACCGTCACCAATGTCTCACCAAGGCACTCTGCCCTCTGGGGAATGCCAGGCAGAAAGAATGCATGGGTCTACTGGATAATACACCATAATAAGCATACCAGAAATCAACATGTCCACACAGCTAAGGGCACATTGGCAGTTGAGCCTTACTGCTATCTAACTAAAACCGTTTATACACCAAAGCAACTCTGCAGAACAGCTGGAGTTCACAATGCATAGTATACACTAGCTGTGGCGTGCAGGGGATCACATCGCCAAAGCATTCCTTTTTGTGCAATTATTGCTTTCCAAAAGTGCAAAACACCAAAATCTCCCACTATAAATACACTGCAAAACGGGTCTGTGTTGTGATAACCCCTAGGAGTCAGTCATGGACCAAGACCCCACTGTGCTAGGTGCTGTACAAACACAGAGCCAAAAGACGGTCCCTGCCTCAAAGAGCTCACACACTCAATAAATAAAAATGTGTTTTGAAAGAAGGTCAATGGGCCACACATCTGAAAAATATATTGGCAGCATATTCTACTTCCCAGTATTACAATCTTGTGTTGTAACAGGTGTCTGTTCCTAACGGGGGAATAATGCTGAAATCCACTACCACAGTGGGGCATACAGATAATACCACAGGGATACTGACCTCAAACAGTGGGCAGAGCTAAGGCTATGTGGGGTGACCTTGGCAGCTGTGGTGGAATAGGACTGAACTGCTATGGGAATAGACAGTATATGTAGATTCTGGCTGATTTTCCCTGCTTTGGGGGGTGGAGTTCTACGTTGCTGGCCTGGGCTCGCAAAGAGCCTCTATGCTCCAATACAGAAGCTGGGATTTTTATTCCCCCCTCAGTACAGGTGGCTGGCTGGTCGGCCTCTTGCCACTCAGACCTGAAGAGGTCCCTGCACTGCCCACTCCCTTTGTCAAGGGAATTAGGGGGTTGACTCCCTGCAGGAGGTTTCCCCGATCTGCCACCTCCCCACTGCATTGTGTGTGGAAGTCAGTCTGGTGGCTCACCCGCATCATATCCAGAGGCCCCCCCCTGAGTCCAACATGATCCTTTCCTGTAGAACAGACTCTTATGCCATGTTATCCACAATGGAACGCTGCTGACCAATGGTGACTGGGTTATAAATAAAGGTTTCTTTACCTTATCCTCTATGTGAGGGTAGAGTTTCAAAACTGTCTTCAGAACGGACTCTACCATAGTGTTTTTCAGGCTCTCGTATTCCGCGCCCCTCTTCTGGACCGTCTCGTCTTTCCATTCTTCAAACCATTCGTACTGTGCAAACGCCAGGATGCACAGAGTTGACTTGCCTGGAATGACAGAGCGCTAGGTGTTCGGTGCATTGTCACCGCTGGAGGGCAACCGTAGCTACGGCAGATGGTAGCTTCTGCTGTCAGGTGCCCTTTGTCTCCACTCACGCCTAACAGACAGCTCTCCCTCTGCCCGGGCTGATGCTTCCATCAGTGCCGATGTCCCTGCCTCTTCGGCTTCCCACGTTTCAGCTCCTTAGCTTCATTATTGCTTCTGCTTTTACCCACCCGTCTTGAGTCTCATCTGTAGGTATCCAGAAAACGTCAAATGATTCTTCTTGGTGCACCCTCTGTGCCTGCTTGGACCAACGACATTGGTGCCATCTCAGCTCGGTGTCTCCAAGACAGAGGAGCTCGTCTTGGCCAGCAGGAGCCCCCGCCACCCTCAAGGACAAGGCTCTTTCCAATCTCCCGTTTGCCTCCACTGCCTGGGAGCTTAACTTCCAAAGTCTCCTTAGGAGCTTATTAATTCCCACAGCAGAACAGGCCACCTGTGTGATGCCCTGTCTCCAGCAATGGCCCATTCTAAATGCTTCTCAGGTAGGTGCAATGAAATGCGGTCTGTAGCACCTATGCAGCAGAAGTAACACTGCTGGGGTAAGCGGTCAGGGTTTTGCATTTAACCCCCATAATTCCAGCCCACCCAGCTAATGACTCGTTCTAACCCCATGGGGATTTGACTGTGCTGTTGCAGGTTAATTTCCAGTTAAACCTCCATGGGGGTGAGCAATAGAGGGCAACACAACACCAAACTGTCTCTTCTCGTGTCCCCTTGCTCTCTACATGAGCAGTGAGTTCTCAAACATCAGCTTCTGATGGAGAAAACCAGCTTCCCCTCCCTCCCGCCCATGGAAGACAGTTAACTTATTCTGCATTTGCAAAACTAGAAAGCGGTTGAAAAGACTGTCTCAAACGTCTGAGAAAAATCCCTCCTTGTGGCCAGCACGCTGAAAACAAGGGCTAGAAATAGGCTCACCCCCATTGCAGAGTTGTTCCGGCCATGGTTCAAAGACCATCCTTACCTGGGTATCTCTCCTGCCAGGTGGGGTCCTTGGAGGATGGAGATGTAACAAAGAGCATAGGAATGTTCTCTGCAGCTTCTTCTCTGGAGGCAGTAAGGAAGCAATTCATGCTGCAGAGAGACGTAGAGAAGCCTTTCCGTGAGTTCTGGCTAACAATCAACCGGGTTAGTACATGTGCATGAGGAAACAGGCAGGCAGCACCTCTCAGGCCATTCAAGACTCAGCAGCACCAGGCTGCTGCCAACACCTTCCCCCTGCTCTGGGATCTCTGCAGTGACTGTGCTGGCACTACTTCTCTGGGGTGTTTTATGCTGCACCAGAGCAGTCCCCAGCGTGGTTGGGGCACCAGCAAACAGCGGCTCTCCTGCTGTTTAATTCACATCTTCCTCCTCTAGAGCAAAAATGGGGCCTAAAAACAGCTTGTCGTGCCCGGTCTCAGACAGACCATCACTTGAAGGCCTCGCCATGCATGGAAGGCGGAGAGTTTTGTTTCATGCCAGCGGTGTGCTCCCTCTTTATCAGCCATCAGCAACTAACGCTGTGGGATTTTCTCTCGCTGGTATTTATCCAATTGTTTTATCAGCTTCCTTTGTTATGCTGTACAAAATCCAAAGACAGACAGCATCCCCTCAATGCCGGAATCAGCAACTGCACAGAAGAAAACGGTGAGCTTTGGTTGACCTGAGCGGATTAGATTTATCAGCCTCAGGTGTTCTACTGGATACTTTCCCCCTAAACATTCATCTGTTGAGCTCCTTGTTATATCTGGCGACTAGTCTGAATCTACCTTCTTATCCTTCCTCCTGCTGGTCAGAGAGAGTGGCCTCTGGTTCAGAAGATATGGGAACCTCCGCAGGCTGGGGGTTCATTTTGAGTCCTCACCTCATCTGTGATGGTGCCAAGTAAATTACTACTATTTATTATTTGCATTACTGTAACACCCGTGGCATTGTGCTCGGCCCTGTATATACTCACATAAGAGACAGTCTCTATCCTGCTAACTAGACAAGACAAATGACGGGCTATCTCCATTTTGCAGGTTAGGAATGAGGCACAGAGCAATAAATTACCCAGGGAGTCTCTGGTAGAGTAGGGAACTGAATGTGCTGTGTGATGCCGACTAGCCAACACCCAGATTGTGAGCTCCTTGCATGAACAGGCATTTCACTGTCAGTGCTGCTGGGGTTACCATTAAGGTTCTGTGTGGCAGGATGAGCTGGATGAAGCTGGGTGCCTGTTGTGACCCCTATATCACAGGTCAGACTAGGTGACCAGCGTGGTCCTTTCTGCTGGCATGAGGCAAACGTCTCCACCTTCCAATGTGTGTGACACCCATCCTGCTGTAACCTTCCCTGGAGGGGTGTTGCTATCATCTCCCTGCAAGTCATCCCACATCTAAACTTAGCCAGGTGATAAATTAGGGGACCTGGGCACTTCTCTGACTTGGACATTATTGGAATCTCTACTGGGCCCCTCTGAAGAGATTCATGTCTTCTGAACTGGAGACAGACTCCTGGGCGAGAACCCAACTGTTTGCTCTGAATTCTGTCCATCACGCTTCACCCTGAAGTTGAGAGGGACAGTTTTACGGCTGGGGACCAGGCGGACTTGGTCGCTTGCTCCAGCAGAACGTGTAGGTGGGTTACAGTATTGTGGCAGTAGTCAGGGCTTGCATAGGTACCATCCTGCTAGTCAAATATAAAGTCAATTGGACACCATCTGGGGAAGGGACATGCTGAGCTGCAGAAGCAAAGCTTCTCCTTACGCTTCATCCAGGTTCTGATGCGAGTAGATGAAGTAGTTTATGCCTTCCAGTCCCAGTTCTTCCTTTGAGCCTTTGAGTCCTATGAAGACACTAAGCCCTGATAAGCCATGATCCACCATGCGAAGCTGAGCCTGAATATCTGCACATGGGGGGAGCAAATAGAAGATTAACCTCCCATCCCCCAGGGCTGCATCATGGAGAAGTGGTAGCTTCTCCCAAGTGAAGACTGAGCCCAGCTTCCACATCCAACTTAAACCCGCCCCTCTTCCTCCATAACTTTGGCTTTTCAAATGGGATTGGCCTCAGATTTAAGTCAGAGGCAAAGGAGAAGGTTTCTGCCAAGTTTGAAGAATCTGGTCCCACTATTTGAGTTACAGGACAGTAACAGAGACCCTAATTTGAAATTTTGATTAATTTAATTTAATATTTGGCTCTCATTAGACACTTCAAATTTTCCATGTACTTAAATCTCCTTGAAACCTCAACTACCAGAAGACCTAGTTCAGATTTTTTGCACAAAAGTTTTGTCAATAGAAAAATAACCTTTTTTCCCCCCAAAACCAAAAGACTTGGCAAAATTGTGGGTCATGCTTTTAAAATCAGTGTTTTTATCAAAATGTGTTGAAGTCATTTTCAAAGTTTTTCCATGTACTGACAACCTGTTCTCTAGTGTAAAAAAAATGCACTTTTTGGTCAACAGAGTTGTGATAATTCTATAACTGGTTTTGATAAAAAAAAAAAAATGCGGTGAAAACAATCAATTAAAAAAAAAGGAAAATGGATGATTTTGAACTCTGCAAAACAGAAACAACTTCAAACGTTGTTTTTTTCCCCACAAAATCATTTGGAATGGAAACAGTTTTGCATCCTTAACTATAGGACTTGCTATCAAGCAACCCTCCTTTAATGCCATGTGTTAACTATTGTCCAGTATTAGCGGGGAACTGATTTGGGAGGAGATTAGTAGAACAAGGATTTTTAGTACGTTAGATCTCAGGAACTGCCTCTCGTTAAGCGCAGCGGTGTTACGGTAAAGCTTATGGTGTTTTACCAGGTAAAGTTCTTATCTCCGCTGGCAATAGCCGCTCATAGGTGTTAAATATTCCAGCGTCAGAAATCACAATAGGAGCAAAGACGTTCACAAGATCTTGGCCTTTCTGTACGCTAACACCTGAAAGGAAAAGGGGAGATTAAAAAAAATATTAATAATCCATCCCTAGGCCACTTTCCTCTGCACTGGCCCAGGGAAGGAGCCCTTTATTCTCATGGGGCTGGAGAGACAGACACAATCGGTGCGTGATCAGGTCAGGTGCAGGAAAGAGGCTGGATTGAGTGTGGGGCAGGGGTTTATCATAGGAGCATTTGGACGTGGGGGCAAAAACATAAATAACCGGGAAGAGCATTTATAGGCTTTTTGATGGCATTCCTAGCATTTTCATGGCGTTCACAGGTTGGGAAGTATTAGATCCATTCTCTAGATGCCAAGATACTGCTGTGGTGGATGCTATAGAAAACCCTTAGGCCACTGAGGCTCAGAGATTAATGGGAGGTTTTTGCATCTCTGAAAACAGGGCTGACCTTGGCTTCCTTGCCACTGTCGGGAGACAAGGGGAGCTGGCATCTAGGAGCGGAATTGGGTTGTGTGGGTGGTTGTCAGAAAAGGGCCTTGGCGGGAGTTGTCAGGGGAGGTGCTAGGACTGGACAGTGGGGAGAGGGTACTTGTCACAAGGAAGGGGGTGGGGGGCTGGCAGCATGGAAACAGTTCAGCTCGAGAGCCGTTGTGGGCGAGGTGTGTCTATTGGTGACGTATCCCTCCTCCTCCTTACACCCATCGCCATTCCAGCGCTGCCCTCCCCTCCTTCTAGTAAAAATCAGCTGCATCTCAATGGGGCCCCAACTCCTTTGTGCCTGTGCTGGGGGGGCAGACAGAATCTGGCAGGCTCCAGATTCCCATCTCAGAGTAACCGAGACTCCACTCTCCGTCCGACAGGGTGCCGCTCACTTGCTTAGCCATGCGAGTTGCTGTGAACACCCTGCCCCCCAGTGCTCTGCTCTCTATAGGTTCATATATCTCCCTCATCACCACAAGAGCTGAGTGCCAGCTAGCAGTGCATTAGGCGACGTATCTCTCACATGCAGTTCGATGCCTTCGCTATGAATATTGAACATATTCATTCAATACAGAGTCCCGCGCAGGGTCTGAGATTTGTATTTTTAAATACTGGCGAGGTGCTCAGAAACCATGGCGATGGGGCCATATCAGCACCTAGATAGCTTGGAGGCCTGCATGGGCCCAGCTTACACGCAGCTGGGGCCAGAGCTCCTTGGAAGTAGGCAGGGGGCAGTGCCAGGGGAGGGGAGAGATGGTGGCCAGCTGGCTGTCTGCACTGAAAAAAGAACAAAGCCCCAGTCTCTCTGCTCTGCCTGCAATGCGCTGGCCCATCTCCAGCAGCTGGTCAGCCCTTCTAGTACTCATTGGCTCCTTTGCAGGGCAGGCTCCTCTTCATGTGTGCATGTCCACCCCCCCCCCCCCACACACACACACGTACACTCTGTACGCTCAGCAGTTTGGGATCTGTGCAGAGGGTACCTTGTTCCTCTTTGATATATGGGCTGACGTGAGCTCGAAGGGAGAGGCTTGACCCAGTCTCACTCACCACAGGCTTTGCCGTCTGCATTCACCAAAATGCTCTGCACCGCCGCCTTGGTTAGAACAGCCCCGCCAGCCTGCTTGATCACCGGGATGGTGTGGAAGGCGATTTCACTGGGGCCACCTCGGGGATACCAGGCCCCTTCCATATAGTGATCCACAAGAATCGCATGTAGGGAGAAACTGGCGCTGGCTGGAACCACTCCTGGAAGACAGAGCAAAGAAGAGGGATTGTTCCCACACAGAATTCTTTCATTGCTGCGTTTCTCCCTCAGGCAGCCTAACCGACGAGAGAGCTGTACTAAGCTGTGGAACAGTCTCCCATCGTTGGCGCCATTGAAACTAAACAATGCATTTGAGAACACAGTGCAAGGAGCAATGCTGCAATGAATAAATTACTCTAACAGCTCTTTTCCTGCTATGGTTTTAAGGCTAAGGGAGACCATTACACTAATTTGGAGATGACACCAACTCTATCTACATCTCCTCTGACCCAATCTCAGATGCACGCTGGCGGAGGAGGAGGAGGAAAGTCTTGGGTTCAAGATTATGCTGAGGTTACAGGCAGTGGAAGCCAATGGAAGGTGCAGACTCAGAAAGGGTATGCAGTTCCTAGGGGAAGATGTTCCTTTTGCCTAAGCGGGGTATTCTGCTTTGGTGACAGCTGAAGGAAGCTGAGACAAACCAAGAGGTACACAGAGGGTGGACAGGGATGGAAGAGGGGGTGAAAGGTGTGGCCCGTTAATACTAGCAGGGTAAACCTGCTAAGAGTAGAGATAATAGGTCAAAAAGTTAGGCAGAGAAGAGCAGAGGATCAAGAACTGCGGCACTCCAGAAAACAGAGGGACAGACAAAGGAATAGCCTCCATCAGAAAGCGAGCAGTTTGATCAGTCAGAGCACAGCCACCATAAGATGGTGCATGCTCTCAAGTTTTTCTCCCCAGCCTGGGGGGCCAGAACTTTTTTTAAGTGAAAGCTAGGCTTAAGATATTTAAAGTTACCTAATAACCTGACTCCAGGAGCTGGGGCTTTAAGACCACCACCAGATATCACAAGATTCCGGATAACAGTGCAAGACTTGGCAACGCTGTCCTTTACTAGTTATAACTAATACACAATTAAACCTTTATAGAAAAACCTGGAGAAACGAGATAGAGTCCTAGCACTAACTTTGTCTGGAACTTAAAGCCAGACAAATTCAAATGAGAGAGAAGACACAAATTTTTAACAGTGAGAGTGATTAGTCAGTGGAACAGATTTCCTAGGGAAGTGCTGGCTTCTCCATCTCTAAGTCTTCAGATCAAGACTGGAAGCTTTTCTGGCAGATATTCTTAGCTAGTCGAGTTATGGGGCTCAAGACAGGAGTTAACTGGGTGAAATTCTATGGTCTGTGATATGCAGGTGATCAGACAAGATGATCACAATGCTCTTAATTTTTTCAGTTTTTTAAAAAATCTATAAATCTCTGACTAAAGGATGCCAATGTCTGAGAGCAGCTTTGCATACTGAGCCGGAAGTTTAAATAATTTCCACAGCTCCTCTGGTAGTAGCAATCTATGTGCACAGATGGCAGCTGGGTCTGCTTCTCTGTCTGTCAGGCTGGGTTGTCCTGACTCATGCCTGGAGAGCACTGATTTTGCAGGCAGCCGGGGATGGGAACTTGCACAACTCGGACTGACAGTTGGCTTTCTCCTGATTTTAATTCTGCAGTCATCTGGAAATTTGCATGCTAGCACATTTTTTGTCTGACCCAGCCCAGCAAATGCCGGCATGAGTACGTGAGTCACCCCGACCATTAACTTGTATATTGCTGTCATTGTCTCTTCTCCAACCCCTGCTGGAGGTGGAGTTGAACCTAACATGCTCAGTCTTTGCCTTTTCTTTAAAAATAGGATTTCACGTGGTTTTTAACTCTCCACTGATCTTCTTTTCCCACTCAATGGGGTCCTGATTCTATTGTTAAATGGAGTTGGAAATGAACGTGACTTTTTAGTAGTTGATAACGCACCCTGACGTGTATATAGCACCTTTCACCCGGAAATCCCCGTGTGCTTGGTAGATCTGAAAAACTTATAACAAACTCTCTGGTATAAAACATGTTTTAAAATGCTACACTCAAAGAGCATTGTTTAGGTTGCAAAGTCAAGCCCTACAATGTTAGGAAATGCCAGATTTACAGTTGCCCATCCCACCTTAATTCTGCCCCCTTGTGTGTCTATCCTGAGCACTGAATGAGGCAGGGATCCTGGGGGAAAAACACAGTATTTAATCATGTAATTAAAGACCGTCTCATATATTGTACGCACAGGGGCCAACTTTTGTTGGCGCCGGTGGGTGCTCGCACCCCCCCGGCCCTGCTCCGACTCCGCCCCCTCCCTGCCCCATTGGATTCCTCCCCAAATTCCCGCCCCGGCCCCATCTCTTCCCCAAGCGCGCCGCGTTCCTCCTCCCCCCCCTAGGCTTGCCGCGCAAAACAGTTGTTTCCCGGCGCAAGCGCTGGGAGGGAGGGGGGAGAAGCAGGACACGGCGGCCCCCTCAGGGGAGGAGGCAGAGCAGAGGTGAGCTGGGGCGGGGGGGCAGGATGGGGAGCTGCCGGTGGGTGCTCCACACCCACCAATTTTTCCCTGTGGGTGCTCCAGCCCCGGAGCACCCACGGAGTTGGTGCCTATGATTGTACGCACGAGGATCAGAATAAAGGTTGCCCAGCAACCTCAGTTTTAGCGTTTTTTGAGTGCTTGACTTTGCAAACTAATAACATCATTTTGATGCAGATTTTTATATGTGATTTCCTAGGTTTCTTTAGAGGGGGGGAAAAAAAGAGTAAAAACAAATTCTGGTATGTACAACAATGACAACCCCTGAATCACCAGGAGAGTCTGAACCCTGAACCTTTAACACTGCGGCATGGATGGCTTCCACTCAGCTACGTTCACTGACGGCTGGAGAAAGCGGTTATTCCAGACAAGAGGATGGTCTGATGGGGCCAGAAGCTGGAGCTGGGGAGTGGTTGTGGGGAATCTGGCATCCCTTCCCCTGGTGTTGGGGGTAAGTTCCTGCCCCATGTGAGGCAACTAGAGGCAGGATGGGACACTGAATACAAGTTCCACATGTGTGGTTGAAGGGGGAACCAAGCCAGGGTCTCCTCCCGCCCTGTCCCAGCTGCTCTGATAGCTTCCAGACATTCCCAGTGCAGTGTGTGGGAGGGCAGGAGCCCAACTCTATGACAGAAGGGAAATGGTGGCATTCAGAAGTTTAACCTGAATGGAATTTCACCAGACAAAGAAAAGGCACTTCTCTAACCTGAGGGCTTTCCCTGCTGAATTTCAGAGGCCTGCTATAGACAATGGAGATGTCAGAACTTCTTAAAAAAAGAGGTTACAAGAGTCTTTTACACTGGAAAGTGTTAGGCAACCTAAATTGCCTAACACTACTAGCTCCCCAGACAAGCTAACTGTTCCACCCACCTAAATGCAGCCAGCTCTGGGGTTAGCAGCTCAAAGCAAAAACAGGTGTTCAGAACAGGATGTGAAGAAAATTGTGCCCAATGGAAACTGCAAGGAAAACTCAGGGCTGCAGAAAGTAAAGGTCTGAACTGGACTCTGACCAGCATCCCAGAGCTAAAACATGGACTTCTGCGAAAGGGGACAAGGAATGGACAAGATCCAGGTTTCCCATGCACCACAGGGCAGTCCATGCAGGATATTTTCAGAGAAGAGGGTTTATACCAGAAAACCGGTCTGTCTGCTAAAAACAAGTCACCTACCATAAGTGGGAAAGATATAGCTAAATACCGCTCTGAGCTCTTCGTTTGTGGTGAGTTCACTGACCACGTCTGTCAAGCTTCGGGACGTCATCTTCAAGAACGGGGAGAACCATGCCAGCAGGCCGGTGCGGCTCAGGAACTTGACCAGGGGCACAGGCACCATTTTCAGAATAGTCATGTGTCTAATTCCTCGGGCAACTCTCTGAAAGGGAAAAATGCAATGGCTGTGAAGAAACACAGATGGCTTCGAGGACTGAGCTGGAGCAGAAGCTCACTGAAGTTTTGCCATGGCAAGGCAAAGGGCCAGAGAACTTGGCTTCATGGAGAGAGACATTGATCACACAGCGCTCCCAGAGTGCCCACAAGCTGCCTGTTGCCAGTCACTTGATAACGTACTAAGAGGCCGGGAGTGCTGCTCAGTTACCCAGCAGCTCTGACATACAGGACACCCCAGGGATCTCTGATAACACCTTGGTCCAGAGGTCATTTCCTCCGACAGGACGTGCTTGCCCTTAGGCAGCCCCGGTAGCCGTACCAGCTTGAGGACAGTCATCGTCATACACCCAAAAATTCAATCCTTGCTAAACCACGGCATCCCAGTGGGAAGAGCTGGACACTCATGTAGCCCTGTGTTTGAAGTGCAGGGTGTTGTTCTAGCTGGATGCCTGTTGAGACTCGGCGAGGAGGAGTTAACGTCGTAAAGACAAAGCCAGTGTTACCTTTACAAGTCTCACAAATTTGTCAATTGCCACGGCTTCATCTGGAAACTGTTTCTTTAGCCCTTCGACATACTCCTTCTTCCCGCTGTACAGGCGATACGTTTTGCCGTTTCCAGGCTCCCCCAGAACTACTGCATCAAAGACAGATGGCATCTTGGACCACTGCAGCTGCCCTTCCGTGAGCTGGTCCACAAGGAAACGCATCAGGGACCTCTCCCCTATCTGCCCTATGTAATGAATACCTGGAAGGCAATGGCAAATGGTTACACAAGAAAGCCGCAGCCCAGAGATTAGACTGCAGTGGGATGTGGCTATGTGACATGCTGGATACAGTAGAACCTCAGAGTTACGAACACCTTGAGAATGGAGGTCGTTCAGAACTCTGAAATGTTCGTGACTCTGCACAAAATGTCATGGTTGTTCTTTCAAAAGTTTACAACTGAACATTGACTGAATATAGTTTTGAAACTTGACTATGCAGAAGAAAAACCTTTTTTTTTTTTTTTAATTTTCCCTTTTAGTTTTTAGTAGTTTCCATTTAACACAGTACTGTACTGTATTTGCTTTTTTATTTTTTTGGTCCCTGCTGCTTGATTGTGTATTTCTGGTTCCCAACGAGGTGTGTGGTTCACCGGTCAGTTCGTAACTCTGGTGTTCGTAACTCTGAGGTTCTACTGCACATGCAAAAGGCTAGAGGGGCTTTTTAATAAATACATTTGTGACATGGAAGGCTGCAACAGGACACACTCCACCCAGTCAAATCCTCAAAAGCATGGAAATAAGAAGGGAAGGGTAAGATTTCCAGCTTTCCTTGCCTCACACCTCCTACGACTCTGTTGATAAACATTCCACAAGGCTTCCACTTCCACCTCTAACGCCTACTGAAAAGCAGCATATACCCCATCTTCATCCTGCTCACTCTCACACAGAACTTGAAGGGTGACCTCATACTCATGTATCTCAACAAATCAACACACCTGACAACGTCAGAGTCCGTACCTTTGGAAAATTATTCTGCTTTCACATTGCTGAGGTCACTGTTAAAATCGTAAGTCTTTAAAAAAAATAAAAGTGTCAGCTGAATTGAATCTAGGAACACAACCCGATTAAGGGTAGGGTTGCCAGGCATCTGGTTTTTGACCGGAACGCCCGGTCGAAAAGGGACCCTGGTGGCTCTGGTCAGCACTGCTGACCGGGCTGTTAAAAGTCCAGTTGGTGCAGGGCTGGTAGGCTCCCTACCTGGCTCCATACGGTTCCCCGCAAGCGGCGACATGTCCCTCGGCTCCTAGATTGAGGGATGGCCACGGGGGCTCCATGCACTGCCCCTGCCCCTGCCCCTTCCTGAGCCCCGGCTCTGCAGTTCCCAATTGCCAGGAACTGCAGTGAATGGGAGCTGCAGGAGTGGCGCCTGCAGGCAGAGGTAGCACGCAGAGCCGCCTGCCCGTGCCTCCGCCTAGGAGCAGGAGGGACATGTCGCCGCTTGCAGGGAGCCGCCTGTGATGAGCACGGCCTGGAGCCTGCACTCCTCACCTCCTCCCACACCCCAACCCCCGGCCCCAGCCCTGAGCCCCCTCCTACACCCAAACTCCCTCCCAGAGCCAGCACCCCTCACCCCCTCCCACGCCCCAACCCCCAGCCCTGAGCCCCCTCCTGCACCCAAACTCACTCCCGGAGCCCACACCCCAATCTCTGCCCCAGCCCTGAGCCCCTTCCCACACCCAAAGTCCCTCCTGGAGCCTGCAACCTCTCTGCGCCCCAACCCCCTGCCCCAGTTCAGAGCCTCCTGCACCCCAAACCTCTCATCCCTGGCTCCACCCCAGAGCGCTCACCCCCATGCCCCAACCTCCTGCAGAAACCTAGATCCCCCCTCCCGCATCCTAAACCCCTCATTTCTGACCCCACTGCAGAGCCCGCATTCCCAGCCCAGAGCCTGTACCCCCCGCCTCAGCCCGGAGCCCCTCCCACACTCCGAAACCCTCGGCCCTACCCCCCAGCCCAGAGCCCTCTCCTGCACCCAAACCCCTCATCCCCAGCCCCACCCCAGAGGCTGCACCCACAGCCAAAGCCCTCTCCCCCCCCCCATACCCCAACCCCCTGACCCAGCCCGGTGAAAATGAATGAGTGAGGGTGGGGGAGAGCGAGCGATAGAGTGAGTGGAGGCAGGGCCTCAGGGAAGGGGTGGGGCAGGGGTGTTCGGTTTTGTGTGATTAGAACAAGGGTTGGCAACCTTTCAGAAGTGGTGGGCCGAGTCTTCATTTATTCACTCTAATTTAAGGTTTCGCGTGCCAGTCATACATTTTAACGTTTTTAGAAGGTCTCTTTCTATAAGTCTATAATATATACCTAAACTATTGTATGTAAATTAAATAAGCTTTTAAAAATGTTTAAGAAGCTTCATTTAAAATTAAATTAAAATGAAGAGCCCTCTGGACTGGTGGCCAGGACCCGGGCAGTGTCAGTGCTACTGAAAATCAGCTTGCGTGCCGCCTTTGGCACGCGTGCCATAGGTTGCCTACCCCTGGATTAGAAAGTTGGTAACCCTAATTAAGGGCTGGGCTGGATTCTCCATCACTGGCCATTTTAAAATCAAGCTTGGACATTTTTCTAAAAATAGTCCAAACCGGAATTGTTTTGGGGAAATTCTCTAGCCTGCGCTATACAGGAAGTCAGACTAGATGATCACAGTGGTCCCTTCTGGCCTTGGAATCTGAATCTACAATTGTATGGTTATTGCATAGCGTCACTGTAAGGCAGAGTTAAGGTTGTTTGAGTGATTTAGCTGTGCATTTCTTACCTTAATATGTCTGGATTTCTTTAAAGTTTAACCTTACCTGTGAATTCCCTGGGTTTGACATGTTAGCTTTGGCGAGAAATGCAAAATCTCTACTGTTTTTACCTGTAAGTGACTTATATGTACTCTCAATCTTAATTCCAATTAACTACATTTTTAATCCAGGAACTAAAAGGTGTAGCACCAACATTACTGTGACTTTGGGTATGTCTACACTACGGGATTAATCCGAATTTAGATAATTCGAATTTGGGAAACAGATTGTATAAATTTGATTGTATGCGGCCACACTAAACACATTAATTCGGCGGTGTGCGGCCATGTACCGGGGCTAGCGTCGATTTCTGGAGCATTGCACTGTGGGTAGCTATCCCATAGCTATCCCATAGTTCCCGCAGTCTCCCCTGCCCATTGGAATTCTGGGTTGAGATCCCAGTGCCTGATGGGACAAAAACCATTGTCGCAGGTGGTTCTGGGTACAGCCTCACCCCTCCCTCCCTGCATGAAAGCAACGGACGGCAGACAACCATTTCGCGCCTTTTTTCCTGGGTGAACACTGCAGACTCCATACCACGGCAAGCATGGAGCCCGCTCAGCTCCAGACAGCAGTCATGAACATTGTAAACACCTCGCGCGTTCTCGTGGAGTTTATGCTGAGCCAGGACCAGAAAAACGAGGCGAGGAGGCGGCGGCGGCGGGAGCGCAGCGACCAGCGTGATGAGGACATGGACATGGACATGGACATGGACACAGAATTCTCTCAAACCGCGGGCCCCGGTGCTTTGGAGATCATGTTGTTAATGGGCAGGTTCTATCCATGGAACGCCGATTCTGGGCCCGGGAAACAAGCACAGACTGGTGGGACCGCATAGTGTTGCAGGTGTGGGATGATTCCCAGTGGCTGCGGAACTTTCGCATGCGTAAGGGCACTTTCATGGAACTTTGTGACTTGCTGTCCCCTGCCCTGAAACGCCAGAATACCAAGATGAGAGCAGCCCTCACAGTTGAGAAGCGAGTGGCGATAGCCCTGTGGAAGCTTGCAACGCCAGACAGCTACCGATCAGTCGGGAATCAATTTGGAGTGGGCAAATCTACTGTGGGGGCTGCTGTGATGCAAGTAGCCAAAGCAATCATTGAGGTGCTGCTACGAAAGGTAGTGACTCTGGGAAATGTGCAGGTCATAGTGGATGGCTTTGCTGCAATGGGATTCCCTAACTGTGGTGGGGCGATAGATGGAACCCATATCCCTATCTTGGCACCGGAGCACCAGGGTAGCCAGTACATGAAACCGCAAGGGGTACTTTTCAATGGTGCTGCAAGCACTTGTGGATCACAAGGGACGTTTCACCAACATCAACGCGGGCTGGCCGGGAAGGGTTCATGATGCTCGCGTCTTCAGGAACACTATTCTGTTTAAAGGGCTGCAGCAAGGGACTTACTTCCCGGACCAGAAAATAACCGTTGGGGATGTTGAAATGCCAATAGTTATTCTTGGGGACCCAGCCTACCCCTTAATGCCATGGCTCATGAAGCCATACACAGGCAGCCTGGACAGGAGTCAGGAGCTGTTTAACTACAGGCTGAGCATGTGCAGAATGGTGGTAGAATGTGCATTTGGCCGTTTAAAAGGTTGCTGGCGATCGCTACTGACTCGCTCTGACCTCAGCCAAAGAAATCTCCCCATTGTTATTTCTGCTTGCTGTGTGCTCCACAATCTCTGTGAAAGTAAGGGGGAGACCTTTATGACAGGGTGGGAGGCTGAGGCAAATCGCCTGGCTGCTGATTACGCGCAGCCAGACACCAGGGCGATTAGAAGAGCACACCAGGAAGCAGTGTGCATCAGAGAAGCTTTGAAAACCAGTTTCATGACTGGCCAAGCTACAGTGTGAAATTTCTGTTTGTTTCTCCTTCATGAAAACCCTCCCCCTTTATTGACTCATTCTCTGTAAGGAACCCACCCTCCCCCTTCCCCCAGCTTGCTTTCAAACCAAATAAAGTCACTATCGTTTAAAGATCATTTATTCTTTATTCATAGATTATAAAAAGAGGGAGGGAACCCGGGTGGGGTTTGGGAGGAGGGAAGGAAAAGGCCATTAAAAATGGTTAAAAAAAATGACAGCCTTTTGCTTGGGCTGTCCACTGGGGTGGAATGGGAAGGTGTACGGAGCCTCCCCCACCCCGCGTTCTTACACGTCTGGGTGAGGAGGCTATGGAACATGGTGAGGGGGGAGGGGGGTTATACAGGGGCTGTAGCGGCACTCTGTTATCCTGCTGCCGTTCCTGAAGCTCCACCAGACGCCGGAGCATGTCTGTTTGCTCACGCAGTAGCCCCAGCGTTGCATCCCGACTCCTCTGATCTTCCTGCCGCCACCTCTCATCTCGAGCGTCTCTCCTCTCCTCACGTTGCTCCCTCCTGTCCTCACGTTGGTCCCTCATGTCCTCACGTTCACTGGCTTCTTTCCTATACTTTGAAACCGTGTCCTTCCACTCATTCAGATGAGCTCTGTCACTGCGGGTGGATTCCATGATTTCTGCGAACATGTCGTCTCGCGTCTTCTTCTTCCGACGCCTTATCTGTGATAGCCTTCGGGATGGAGGAGGGAGGCTTGAAGAATTTGCAGCTGCTGGAGGGAGGGAAAAAAGGAGAGAATTTTTTTAAAAGATACATTTTGCAGAACAATGCTTATACTCTTTCACGGTGACCAACACTATTCACATTACATAGCACATGTGATTTCTGTGCAAGGTCGCATTTTGCCTCTTAATATTGAGTGCCTGTGGCTTTGCTGCTAGAGATCACAGACGCAGGTCCGGGCAACAGAATTCGGCTTGCATGCAGCCATGGTAAGCCATTGTCTTTCAGCTTCTGCGCCCTCCTTTCCCACATACCAAGCAAAGCCCGTTGAGTGCTGCGGTTTTCCTGTTAACCTTCAGCAGCAGAAAACAAACTAACCCCCCCCCCCATCCAATTCTCTGGATGATCGCTTTATCCCTCCCCCCACCGCGTGGCTGGTATCAGGGAAGATCCCTGCAGGAACCAAACTAACACCCCCCACCCCGCCATGAATTCTCTGGGATGATCGCTTTATCCCTCCCCCCACCGCGTGGCAGGAACCAAACTAACACCCCCCACCCCGCCATGAATTCTCTGGGGTGATCGCTTTATCCCTCCCCCCACCGCGTGGCTGGTATCAGGGAAGATCCCTGCTAGCCAAACGCGAAAAGCTCTGGGCCAATTTCCCCCCCCCGCGCTCGCCTAACTGCAGGGAAGGATTTCTTTTCAGCCACAGGCAAACAGCCCAGTAGGAACGGCCACCTCTGTCCCCTTAATTAAATTCCCGTATTTCAACCAGGTTACCATGAGTGATATCACTCTCCTGAGGATTACACAGCAAGATAAAGAACGGATGTTGCTTGAATGCCAGCAAACACCGGGACCATACGCTGCCAGGCTTTGTCATGCAATGATACCAGATTACTTGCTGCAAGCATGGCGCGGTCAAGTGTCCTACCATGGAGGACGGAATAAGGCTGCACTGCCCAGAAACCTTGTGGCAAGGCTTTTGGAGTACCTCCAGGAGAGCTTCATGGAGATGTCCCTGGAGGATTTCCGCTCCATCCCCAGACACGTTAACAGACTTTTCTAGTAGCTGTACTGGCTGCGAATGCATCCCAAGTCCTCAGGGCAAAATACTGATTAAAAAACCTTGCTTTTAAAACAAGTTTTATATTTTAAAAGGTAAACT
Source organism: Emys orbicularis (assembly GCF_028017835.1). NCBI lineage: Eukaryota > Metazoa > Chordata > Testudines > Emydidae > Emys > Emys orbicularis. Next base: position 143,796,601 of record NC_088684.1, on the reverse strand, counting down.
CACCTGAGGTCCCTTCCATGGGGTCGTGGTCTTGGATACTGGCTTGGGAGGGTTCGGAGGGTACTTCAGTCAGGCTGAGAAAAAGATCCTGGCTGTTGGGGAGAACGGAGTGCTGGGTGCTCTCCGCAAGCTCGTCCTCCTCCTCCTCTTCCCCCTCCGCAGAATCCTCAGGTGTAGCTGATGAGATTATCCCCGCCTCTGAATCCACGGTCACAGGTGGGGTAGTCGTGGCGGCCCCCCCTAGAATTGCATGCAGCTTGGCGTAGAAGCGGCATGTCTGCGGCTCTGACCCGGAGCGACCGTTTGCCTCCTTTGTTTTTTGATAGGCTTGTCTGAGCTCCTTGACTTTCACGCGGCACTGATCTGAGTCCCTATTGTGGCCTCTCTCCATCATGCCCTTGGAGATTTTTTCAAAAGTTTTGGCATTTCGTCTCTTTGAACGAAGTTCTGCTAGCACTGAATCCTCTCCCCATATAGCAATCAGATCCAGTACCTCCCGTACGGTCCATGCTGGTGCTCTTTTTCGATTATCGGCCTGCATGGTTACTTGTGCTGATGAGCTATCTGTGGTCACCTGTGCTCTCCACGCTGGGCAAACAGGAAATGAAATTCAAATGTTCGCGGGGCTTTTCCTGTCTACCTGGCCAGTGCATCCGAGGTCAGATTGCTGTCCAGAGCGGTCACAATGGTGCACTGTGGGATAGCTCCCGGAGGCCAATACCATCGAATTGCGGCCACACTACCCCTAATTCGAACTGACAAAATCGATTTTGGCGCTACTCTGCTCGTCGGGGTGGAGTACAGAAATCGATTTTAAGCGCCCTTTATTTCGAACTAAATGGCTCCGTTGTGTGGACGGGTGCAGGGTTAATTCGAATTAACGCTGCTAAATCCGAATTAAAGTCGTAGTGTAGACCAGGCCTAAGAGAGGTAGAGACATTCCCTGCTGGGTATTATTTCTGGCACTTCCTGCATTTCTCAGAATTCTGTTTACTCCTATGAAAACAAGCCAGTATCCGAATCGCAGTCAATTGATTATCTAACTTACAGTGGGGAAAGGAAGAGCAGCAAAATCCATACTCAGAGCATCCAGGCTTCTCAAAATCCAGATCTAAGAGTATGTTAAAAGCAACGCTTACATAATAATCACGTGTCAAACACTTGCCTGCTCACAACTAATATGAAGACCTTGTACAGGGATTTTAACAATACTCTTACTACATCTACGGTTAGAGGGGAAAAAGTTAAATTTGAATGTGAAATCAAGCATCAATGGGTCTATTTTAAAAAAGGCAGGCATATTATAGAAATTTATGTAACGTCAGGTGTTCATATCGTGAAATCTTTCTTACTTTATATATAATTAGGTCTTGAAGAATAGTTTTCAGGATACGTACAAAATATATAGCATTTAGACAGGTGAATATATATTGTTAAACAGTTCAAACTATTTCCTACATTCTTGGTAAAATGTGTGTTCAGGAAGGCATGAATATATATACCATATATATTTATAGTTATAGGGCCCGATCTAATTTTCATTTTAAACCAGTGGGAACCTTATGGAAAAGGGTATTACTAGAGATGTGTTATTGGCAATTCCTTTTAAGCGCACACCAATTAATTCTACAGGAAAAAAAATATAATGGTAATAGGACCTTTTAGACTGCAAATGTCAGCACCTAAAAAGGAAGGAAATGCCACGATCAAGGCTGCAAAGCTGATCATCCCTGCTGGGCACCTTCTTATGCCATTTACGTCTGTGCCAACTGGGCGTACGAGGCCCCCAAATCAGATTTTGACACGCAGGTGTAAATGACACACCAGGTGCAAGGCAGTGGATTCAGATCATTCCCCTGCTGTGTGTGTGTATTCACTGCAGTTCAGGCTTTTTAAGTACATGAACTTGTTCTCAAATAATACAATATGAGACAAGCGTTTCTACAACCGCAACCAGAGATGTGACTGCAGCATGCGTCGCACTAAGAGCAGCGAAGGAGCCTGAGGGGGCTAGTCTGTGCTGCACAGCTTCAACCGCTGCTGGTACATCTTCAATCACACCCCTCGGCTGCAGCGCAGACTTACCCTTAGACACACACGTAGCTTCGTAGAATACGGTTTCATTCTTGAATCCTTAGACCTAGAGCCAGATTCTCAGCAGCACCCAATGAGCAATGGGCTGCAACGGAGCCATTTGTATCTCCTCACTCATATGACGGGATTCGGCCCCAGCATTTTTTTAAGCAGCACGAGGGCTACTCTGAGCTATGCTAGTTACCAATGACCTCCAGGAGCCATTCAGTATCTGCCGATTGCCAGAACATTTGAAAACCACGTACTACGCATTTCTTTTCAGCCCACCGGCACTGCCTTGCTCAGAGATTGCAATGCAGGCGATGGGGTAACTAAGCACGAAGCTAGCTTGCTGTGCTCGTGTGCCTAGAGCAGAGCCTGAGCTCTCTGCTACCACAGTAAATAGACATATATTCAGGGTGTTACTCCAGGGAGTGAAACTTTTGGCTTCCTTTAGCAGTGAGATGGAAAAACTGAAGGAGCGGCCTACCTGCTGTTGAGCTACTTTGCCTATGCTTAGGGGTCGGTTAAAACCTAAAATCACCGATACAACACAGCTCATACTAAAAGAACAGGGTTTATCCAATAAGCACTGCAAAAACATTGGCAAGATCTACGCAATTCATGCTCCCTGGCTTGTATCTAAGGGCTGGTCTACCCAGAGCAGTACTGTGGACTACAGGGATATGATTTCTAAAGGGCATTAACATGTGCATTAATTAATTGGACTGTCTAGACCCTGCTGGTGCTCACTGTTTGAAAGAGTGTGACGTTAAAGTGCAATAGGGAACATTAAAGATTACTCATTACAATCAGACATCCCAAACCCATGGGGAAAAAAAAAAAAAACACAGAAATTGGGCTTGTTTGTTGCTTGTTGGCTAGTTTTTGGCTTGTAGCTTGTTGCTTCTTTTTTTTGATTGGCTCCCGGCAAGCAGGGGCAAGGGGGGGAGAGGGTCAGGGTGCACAGCGGGCCCACCACAGTCCCAGCTGCACGCCGGGGAATCTAGTCACATAGAGTGTTGGGGTTCTTAGGGACCGGCTTGTTTTGGCCTTGTTTTGAAATGGGATTAGCTTGATTTTTGGCTTATTGTGCAAGTCGGGGTGCTTATTTACCGCACGAAAGTTGGCAACTGTGATTACAATATATATACACGTTACTCATTACAGTATATATCAGGAGTGGCCAAACCTACTGACCCTCTGAGCCACATACAATAATCTTCAGACGTTCGAGAGCTGGGTGTGTCTGTTGGGGCTCGGGGCTTCTGCCCCATGGGAGCCGTGGCAGACATGTCCCATGGGGCTAAAGTGCCGAGACCCCTCCTCCCTGCTCAGCAGAAGCACCTAGCCCCACCACAGGGCAGAAGTCTGGTTCCCCTTGGACTAATGGGGTGAGGGATGGGATGGGAGAGAGTAAGCGGCATTCTGGAAAGAGGTACCACAAAAGTATTTAGGTGCCTAACTCCAGAGGATCTGGGTTGGAAGTCCTTGAGGATCTGGACTGAAGTAATGTATTCCCACCCTGCGCGCCCCCCCCCCCCCTCGCACCACAAGCAAGAGTGGAGTAGGGAGGGCGAATTGTGCCCCAAAGCCCAATCCCTTCCCAGAGCTCCTCCTTGAGGCGGGACAGCGACAGGCCACCTGTCAACCCAGCTCAATCTAGTCCTTAGGGAACATTTTACAAGCTCAGCAAACAATCCTCTCCCTGTGCTCAGGGGGTGATCCAGGCAACATAAACCCCTTTGCCTCCTGAGTCCAGCTATGCGCTGGTGCGTGGTGCAGCTTCATGCCAACTTCGCCTTTTGGCCCCCGGCCAATGCGCCCGCGGGGAGCCTCGGAAGAGTCAAGAACGGTTTTATAACTGGGAAGCCGGTTGTCGGCCCCTCCTCTGGCTCAGAGCCGGCTGAGCTGCTACCCCGCCCATCACCAGACTTCTCCAACTTTATATAAGCCACCTTTGACCAACAAAATGTCAGTCCCAACAGTGAACATTCAAATAGCTCTGGGCACACTGCAGGGGAAATCCTACAACCTATTTGTGAATAGTCCAGGAATCTCTGTTTTCGTCTATTAAAAAAACCTTCCAAACTGCCGCCATGCTGTTTCTGCCTCCTCCCATCACCATTTGTAATATTAGTTTGCTTGAGAAGTAACAATAAGAACACCTATAGTGTTTCTGTAGCACCTTCAACTGGTTGGCCTGAGCTGTTCAATATCCGTTATGGAGCAAAAAAAGAATGCAGGATTACCTTATCCCACACACTCACACACAAGCCAACGCTAGTCTGGGGCCAGTGAGGGGGGTGTTAAAAATTGCAGACCTACTTATTAGCAGGGCAAGTTTACACAGTGTGTTTAGAGTGAGTAGGAGGGAGCCAGGGAATTGTATGCACGGAACTCACTTCTGGATGGATGAGCCAAGGAGCATACGGTGACTTTAACAGAAGTTGAAGTTTAGAGTCCAGTGCTTAGAAACTCTGCAAGGCAGGACCTCCAACCGCAGGGCTTATAGGCGCTTAGAAGTCCCAGCCGCAGAAGTGCTCTGCTCTTAGCTTGCAGAATTTATGGGCACCGTATCTGGACCAAGTGGGTCTCTGTGCTCATGCAGATAGGCATGCTCCTTGCTTTCTCCTCGGGCTTGAGAGGATTTTAATACAGATCAAATATGGCCCTTTCACAAACCAGCCCTCTGTGTGACCGACTGCTCTGTCACACACTTCCTTCTGGGAATGCTCAGGAAGAGTTCTCTCAAGACCTGGGCCTGTTTATTCACGGTTACTACCAAGGAAAGGCACTGCCTGCCCCCTCCGCCAGGGCCCATTTCTCAACTGGTGCCATCTGATTTCCCTCCCGGCCGGTTTCTGAGCGACTTACCTACATCAAACTCAAAGCCCTTCTCGCTGAAGGTGTGGCAGCAGCCGCCCGCCTTCCCATGCTGCTCCAGCACCAGCACTCGCTTCCCAGCTTTGGAGAGGAGCACGGCTGCAGCCAGCCCCCCGATGCCACTTCCGATCACAACAGCATCCAGATTCTCGGGGACCTTGGCAGCAGAGAAAGCTGAAGAAGAAGGAGAAAGTTGTCATCGACACGTGGCCACCTCCAACAACTGGGTCAGTAACTCTCCTGCTGTCTTCCCTGGGCCATTCCTAGGACCAAACCTAAATTGGGCCATAGTTTACGTTTTAAAGGACTTGCGTGTTAGATGCGGTCCCATTAGCATTCCCTGGCTGCTGTACAAATAGTACAGGAACTGCTGTTCTTTCCAAACCTGCTGGGACTGGGAAGTGCATGGCAGGTCATAAGGAAGCTGCTTCTCAGGATGGAGGCCCAGTCCCAGCTGTGCAGGTCCTGCACTCTCCAGTTTTGGGGAGGGGCGTTCTTGTAACAGGGGTGTGAGATTCTTGGCAGAAGAGCAAAGAGCTGGTTTACATATTCACTGTGTAAAGTGCAAGTCTGTAAGATAGTTTTGTGATGGTCCTGGCTAAGCTGGCAAGATCAAACCCATTATAAAAGATGGGGCACTACCATGTATCCTGGCAGCAGATTACCTTCCAGAGAGCAGAACTACTAAAGAAGTTTCGTCACCCACTGGTAAGGTCATTACAAATTGCCCCTGGAAAAACCAGGGTGACATCAGCCTTGACATTTTTTTTGGATGTGGGCACACATGACTAAGTGCCAAATGCCACACATGATGCTTGGTAGATCTGATGAAAGATAACAGACAAGCTTGGGGCAGGGTCTCTTCCTTGCCCATGATGTGGACAGAGAAGTGCAATTTCCAGAGGTGAAAATAGACACTGTTAATGTTCATGCAAGATTCTGTTCCTAGCTCTGCATTCCCCCCAGAGATGGAACGTGCCCCTCAGTGCTTTGAGAAAAGAATCTGTCCCAGAGGCAAAGGTGGAAGTGGGCAGGTGCGCAGGGAGAACCAAGGAGCAGAGTTACAGCCTACCTTCCACAAACAGAACACTTATTTCCAGACTTTGGAACACGAGTGAAATGTATGTGAATGATTAAGCTGCACATCAGCCCAGTGATTTAGCATTACCTAAGAGGGTGTGGGCATTACCTGGGGGCAGTGAGGGTAGGTTATACAAACCACTGCATGGGATCAAAGAGGTTTAACTCTGAGTCACAGCTCTTTGACTACTATAGAGAAAGGGGAGGGAATGCACTTAACTTGAGGAACAGCAGCCTTGATTTCAGGCAAATTACCCAATCAAGGGTTGAATTACGCCAGCAGAAAGGGGTAGGGGTGCTTTCACCACAGGCAGAGGAAAGGCTGGAGCGTGCATACAAGTACTCCTGGCTATGGAGAGAGAGAGAGAGTGTGAATGCATATATATGGGCACTGGCAGGTGCGTGGGTGTTGGTGGGTATGGGGTATATGCAGGCACTGGCATTCAGATATTGGTGCATGTGGAGGGGTGCAAGTGGGCAGGCACTAGTGGATATAGGGAGGGAGTGTTTGTGTGTGTGTACAAAGGTGACGGAGGTGGAGAAGGAGATCTGGAAAGCGGCTAATGAGTGCACGGCTGTGCAGAAAGATACAGATCCCATTTCCAATCTTTCTTGGCTTGCCTCTGCCCAGACAGCCTGCCCGGGTAAGGGGTTGCTTTCCCTCTCTACACTCCCCAGCACTCCTGCCCCCCTTCCAGCTGTGACTGGAGCAGGTGCTGCCAGCACAAGCACTTTCAGGTACCTTGTTTGATAACCTTTTTCCGAACATCCTTGTCTGTCACCAGGGGGGCAGGTGGCCTCCTGCAGTCAGCAGAGAAAGGGTTGGGGGAGCTGCTGCCCCCGAGGAGCCTCCTGAGCACTGCGAGAAGCAGAAGGGCGAGCAGGATCCAGTACAGCCACATAACTGCTGTGATTTCTCTCCCAGGACTGCCCCTGAACTGGGCAGCCCTTTGAAAAGGGCACCTGCCCCTCCTTCCAGTGGGCTGTCCTCCGCCCTAGTTCAGAAACTTCCCCTTAAAGGCACAGTCAAGAATTGAATCTGTGCCTGAAACCCGAAGAGATTTCAGCACCTATTGAGTCTCCCTCTCTTGGGGTTAATTTTTAGGGCTTGTTTACATGGGGAAACTGACCAGCACGGTGATACCAGCATAATATCACTCTAGCTACACCAGTGTAATTCTCCATGTGGATGGTCTATCACAGGGGTTGGCAACCTGCGGCACGCGTGCCAAAGGCGGCACGCGGGCTGATTTTTAGTGGCACGCTGCTGCCAGCCGGGGTCCTGGCCGCCGACCCCACTCAGCCCACTGCCGGCCTGGATTACGGAACCTGGTCTGGTACGCAAAACCTTTTACTGGCATGCAAAACCTTAAATTAGTGAAGACTTGGCACACCACTTCCCAAAGGTTGCCGACCCCTGGTCTATCAGTATAATTATACCAGTGTAGCTAGGCCAGTAAAACTCCCCGTGTGTACGTGGATTTTGGGTGTTAAGAGTGCCTTTTTTCAGTGTAGTTTAAACCGCTTCCAAAGAGATGTGAGCTAAAGGGAATCCACATCAAGAACGTCTGCTCAGTTCTCCTTGGTTCAAAGTAGGGTCGCCAACGGTCCCGTATTACAAGGCACCTCCTGTATTTTTTCATCTCTGTACAACAAGATCGGAGTTGCTGAGTGCTGCAAGAAATACCCCTGAGGAATGCAGGCGAGTCCTGCTTGTTATTAACGATGATAACAGAGTAATAACAGCATGGGGAGGAGGGCTGGGGCAGGGTGCTAGGAAAACAGTCCCTTCTTTGTGAAATCATTGTAGTTGAAAGCAAGGCGGTGCAGCTCCTTGCACTAAGAAGCCCTTTCTCCCAAGTGTTAATGGGGCATCAGAGTGAAATGGATTGTAACTGGCGAAAGGCCCCCAAACCCCAAAGGGCCCTGGCGGCCCCCTGCGCGTGTCAGTGGGGCCAGGGCACTGGGCTCGCCCCCTGTACTCGATGGCTGGGGATGGCCGGGAGATGGGCCCCTGGCTAGGGCGCAGGTCCCTTTAAGAGCTTCCCCGGACGGAAGCGTCGCCTTTTCGTTCATCCCGGATTGTCCCTCCTAGGACGCCGTAGATGTTGCCGCGCGGGAGGTGTCTGGGAACTGTAGTCGGGGAGGGGAGGCGGCAGCCGCGCCGACTGGGATCCGCGTTGCCTTCTGGGAGAGAGAGGCTCGTGGAACCACAACTCCCGGCGTGCAGCGCAGGCGCCTGGCGGTGGAAGGAGCCGAGGTGGGGGAGAAAGCGAGGTGAGGGAAGCGCCTGGGGCTGGGGCTGCGAGGAGTGGCGGGCTCGCGGGGGGCGGGGCTAATGGGACGGGCGTGTGGGGGGGGGGGGGGGGGATGACGGGTTCAAAGGTCACGGGGTCTGCAAAGGGGCAGACAGGGAAAGGGGGGCTGCAAAGGGAGGCAGGGAAGAGGGTCAGGGATCTGCAAAGGGGGGAGGGGTTGAGGAAAGGGGATCTGCAAAGGGGGCTGGGGTTGGGGCTGGGGCTGCAAAGGGCTTAAGGTAGCATGCTAAAAGTAAAAGCATGCCTGCAGTGGCACATGCAGGGGTCAGGCCAGCCATCCACCATCCGTACATGACTAGGACCTCTGACTAGGACCTCGGCCAGGATTGTATTCAGGCAGTCAGCCTGAAACATCGCAGCCCCACTGCTATTTTTAGCATGCTAGCTTGAGCACAGCTAGCGTTTGTATGTCTACCTGAGCTGAGAATTACACCTCCCAGCTCCTGGGCAGACATACACACAGCTCTGAAGTCAGGCCGTGAGGAGCATGGCCAAGCTTGCCCTCATCCCTGGCCCAGCCATCTGAGGGGCTCCAACCAGGGAGAAAGGAATTTCCAGCCCAGGGCCCATCCCTGCAAGTGACTGGAGCCAGCTGCTGTGCTCAAGCTAGCATGCTAAAAATAGCAGTGGGGCTGCGATATTTCAGGCTGACTGCCTGAATACAATCCTGGCCGAGGTCCTAGTCATGTACGGATGGTGGATGGCTGGCCTGACCCCTGCATGTGCCACTGCAGGCATGCTTTTACTTTTAGCATGCTAGCTCAAGCATAGCTAGTGCGTGTACCTCTGCCTGAGCTGGGAGTAGCACCTTCCAGCTGAAGTGTAGACATGCTTGATCTTGGCTGCAGGGATTGATGCTTTATTTGCCTTATAAAAGGAGTACTGGCAGCAACCCTTGTAATTAGGTTGCCTAATGCTTCGCATTATAAAACAAATTCTTACAGCCTTTATTTGAAGGCTCTCATGCTCCCTGCACTGGACTTTGAAATTTGTCCTGGGGATAGTACTGGGGTCGAGGAGGTATCTTGTTGTTCCAATAGAAATGCATTCGTTTAACTGAAAATTACTATTTCCCATTTGTGGATAGAGCTTGTTTTTGCATTATGACTCTATTGTTGCATATGCACTACCCCAGAATCTGCATTTGATACATAGCTCAAGTTCTGGATGGGACACAAGCAAAATGCTCTTCCACCTGCTGCTTTTCCCCCATCAAAAATATTCTGATCCAGAGAGTGTGTGTTGCATGGGGAACCAGATACCATGAGCTCTAGACTCACTTCTTCCACAGACTGATACTAATAATTTTATACCCTTCACCACCCTTATTATTCATCGTGGCCTCATACCTGACTGAGAGACTGCAGAAACTTGAAATAAAACCTAGTTCTCTTAATATGGCAGTTCCAAATCCCATTCACTCAGCAGCACTGCCTCAGAAAGAAAGAACACCTGCCACATCTTTGCCCTTGATTGTGTTGTCTGTAAAATGAGGTGATGCGTGAATAGGTAATCCATTGCTTCAGTGTGTTATGCTGGATCCTCCTCTAATGTCTGGTTCACACAGGGTAAGAGTTTTGTCCGGCTACCAGCCAAACTAGTTTGTGCTTAGCTCGAGTAGTAAAGCTCTGTGTTGCGATGCTGAAGTTTAAAGGGGCAGGAAGAAGTTGTTACATTTGCACATAATAGAATTTTTTATCTTGCTCCTTTCTAACCCCTCCCCAGTGAATTATATGCAAAAACTACATTAAACTGAGGGTTTGTAGCCACTGAGGGCCGCTCCAGTGGCTCATTGCAGAACTGGCTGGATGCAGGTCTGCCACTGCCATGCTTCCTCCAGCCCCCAACGTGCCCCCAGTCTTTTGCCTGGTTCCTGGAATTCCCCCTGTGTTGGGGCAGATTTGTGAACTGGAATACAGATCATAGGCCCAGGAAGCTGGTTTAAGTCACAGTTTCCCAAACTTTTGCAGCATAGACTAGCTCTTACTTAAGTGATTTTTAGTAGTTATTTGTTAAGTGACAACATTAATGTTTTCTCTAACAAAACATCTTGAGGCAGCCCTGAAGCTATTTGCCAGGATGCATGACCATATTCTTCAGCACACAGCTTTGCAAACCTAGGTTTTATTTTTGAGAGGGTGACATGTAGTTCCCATTCACTGCCGCTGACTTGGGTAAAGTATTTGGTCTTGAAGACTGCTACAAAAGAGAATCTTGTCTCAGCGGCATTGCAACGGATAACAGCATATCCATTGCTTTGGAATTCAACGGAAGATACTCCCTGCTGACACCCAGTAAAATTCTGGAAGTAATTTTATGAATGAATGAGACAATCCACACCTCAGAGCTAATTACACTCTCTGCAAACTCAGGCATGTATCACTATATTATTTACACGGAGGTCATGTTTTGAAGGTTTTGTTTGTTTGTTTGTTTTTGCAACCATAACAACTGGAGACTTCATATTTTTTAAAAATGAAAGCTGAGACTCTGAAGAACAAATGAGAGGTCTGTTAGCAGACCCAGGCTAGTCCTTTGCACTTTATGCACACCCCACACTGTGGGAAACACAGATTTAAACAGACTTTTGTTTATTGTAACAAATTAGAAAGTTATTTGTGGTTTGAACTTTTCCTTAGAGTACTTAGCTTTTACTCTTTCACTAAACACACACACAGAAGAAACAACAGTTAAAGCAACTGAAACTTTGAAAATGAGGAGAAATTTTCATGTTAACAATTTTTCTTATTTCCTTTCCATTTGATTGTATCTGCCAGAACACCAAACTCGATGCTTGCACTGTGTCAGTATTATACGTGCATTACAGGAACTCGGGCTACTTTAGGAAGTGACTGGTGGTTTGTTTCCTGGTGACTTTGATTTCATTGTTTCATTAGGGCATGAACAGATGCACCGCAGACACCCACCAGTCTGAAGAGCAAGGTATCTTCCTTCCTCCGGCTGTCAAATCCATACCTGTGCGTATCTCAGCTATTCTCATACTTTTTAGCAGCCTGAGATTAAACTCTAGCATTAGACATGTCTCTCTATATTATGTGCAGAGATCTGCATGATGGGCAACATTAGGAATTAATTGTAATTGCACAAAGAGTTGGGAAAGTCCCTTTGTGTGTGTGTGTGTGTGTGTGTGTTCCATCAGGGGCTTTCATGGCACCACTGTCCCCGTGTATGCATTTACAAAGTGGTATGGACTGTACTCTTCCCTAGCTTTCAGTGTTTGCAAAAGGCGTGAGCACTATCATACTGTGGCTCATTGTGACATGATACTGGTGCACATGGTGCTGGTGTTGGGCCTGGGACTTGCAGTTGTCAAAAAGCACAAACCTGTTGCATACATGCTTGAATGTGATACAGTAACTCCTCACTTAACCTTGTCCTGGTTAACCTTGTTATGTTGCTCATCTATTAGGGAACAAGCTTGTTTAAAGTTGTGCAATGCTCCCTCATAACGTTGTTTGGCAGGTGCCTGCTCTGTCCACTGCTTGCAGGATTCTCTGGAAGAGCAGCCCCTCCTTGTGGGGATTAGAACCGGGGGGGCCGGCAGCCCCCTCCATCAGCTCCCCTAAATTCCCTATAAGGTATGTGGCTCAGCAGCTGCCCAGCAGCAGTTCAGCTGTCCCTCCCCCCACTGCTCTGCTGCTCCTGTCCTGCCCTCTGCCTTGGAGCTGCTCCCGGGAGCTTCCTGTTTGTTGGGGGATGGGGGGGAGAGGGGTGCTGATATCAGGCTGTCCCCCTGCTCCTCGCCCCCACCCCCGCTTTGTACCCCCTCTCCACAAAGCAGAGGAGGGGGACAGGGCTCAGGGACAGAAAGGAGGGAGCTTGCTGGAAGCTGTTGCTTCCTGTCTGAACTGGTTGATCTGCTTAAAAGGGCAACGTACTGGAAGTGGGGTGGGCATACTTAAAGGGGCAATGCACGTCTCTCACTCATGCATGCACCCCCAGCACTTTGGAAAGTCACACCTGTGCAGCCATGCGTGTGCTGTCAGGAGGAGGGAGTGGTGCGCTCCAGCTGGATAGCATGGGCTCATCATCATGTTCAGTTTTTGCAGGGAAGTGTTTGCAGCTACTGCCCTGCATCTGTTGTGTTTCCTCCCTCCTGTCTCAGTCCAGGCTGCCTTGTAGAGTGTGAGACTACATTAACAACAGCATATTAACCCTTGAGGGCTCAGCCGAGTGCTAGTTCATCATTTAGCAGGAAGGCATTCCCTGGGAAATATCCCACCCTCTGACTCCATCACCTCAACCAAGCTTCACAATCATTCATTGCTGTGTATAATATTAAACTGTTTGTTTACAATTGTTTAAAACTTATATTGTATATGTATATAATGTCTTTTGTATGGCGAACAAATTTTCCCTGGAACCTAACCCTCCCCCCCCTTTACATTAATTCTTATGGGTAAATTGGATTCGCTTAACATCATTTCGCATAATGTCGCATTTTTCAGGAACAGAACTACAACGTTAAGTGAGGAGTTACTGTACCAGAAAGCACGCTAGCTTAGGCCTAGCTGCCCTTCTGTATCGGCTTTTCTGGAGGCCTAAACAAGGGCCTCCCTAGTTCTTCAAACAGCTCTTTTCACGGGGGATGTGGGGGATAGATCCAAACTCTCCAAGGTGCTCCCCTGTTCCTTTACCAGCTTGTCTTAGGTGGGCTAACCCATTTCCTCCAGCAGCGACACCATTCCTCTATAAACCCTTCTTATGATGAGGGGCAGACTATTTCTCCCTGACTGGCTACCCCATTCCCTGTGCAGCTTGTCTCATGGCAGGGGAAAGGGTGAACTCAAGCAGCTCCAGCATGGGAATGCTGGGGAAATCTGTGGTGGGTGAGCAGAGTGGTGGCTGTGGGCTCTTTATTGGGGGAACAATCCAGGAGGTCTGTGTAGCTGTTGCGAGTTTGTCTCTTGGCTTGTGGAGGATCTGGGAGGGTATCACATTGTGCTAGCCACAGAGAACCTTCAAAGGGTTCCCTCGTTTCCCTGGACACCGCCCCGCACACAGTGTGTCACCAGGCTTTGGACATCTTCTGTGGTGTTGTGGCGTAACAAGAATAGTGCATGCTGGGATATTTCCCAAAGTGAGAACAGGTCATTATGGCTTCAAGGAGACCTCAGGTGTAGGGAGGGAAATAGGTCTTTAAGATCCCTTCTGTGCTGAAGACCCCACTTCTCTGCTGCTGTTTGGGGCCACTCAGCACATCAGGCTAGAAAAAAAAATCCTTTAAAAACTACAGGAGGTGTAAAGGGCATCGCTCCTCCTGACTGTTCTCTCTCTGCATAGATCTCGGTGCTGAAGCAGAATGGGCTCCTGCTGGCTCTGGCAGAGGGACCCAATGGGCGCACAGAAGCTGGTGAGCTGTATTTGAATGTTTCCACTTAATATCCTGTTGCTTTCCAATTCTGGAGGGGACCGACGTGCTCCAACAGTGGCTGTAACAGCATGGTGCTGCTCTTTCTGCCTGCTGAGCGAATCCTCTCCGATCTGCTGGTGGGCTTGGCCAGAATCTCACTATCCTCGGCCAGTTCACATTGTCAAGATCCTGATACTCTTGGCCAAGTATTTCTCCTCATTGTCGCTAGACCGTCCAGGACCCCTCATGGCATTGCTCCAAGGCTTCAGTCAGGCTTTCTGTCCTGTCCGCCTGCTCTGAGATTCTGTCTCCAATGTGTGGATCTGCTGTTGTCCTGTCTCCCCAAAGCAACATCCAGTTTTTCTGTCTAGTAACTAAGCAAATGTCTCAGAGCCATGATTCCAAGCCTTTCTGCTGGGGAGCTGTGTCAGTGGCGTTTTTAACTCTGGAATCTCAATTAAGTGAATGGGGTTGTGCTCTCGTTTTTCTTCCCCCACAGTTCAGGCCTCTTCCTGTTCATGGAAGAGACGTGGTACTCTGAACTTCCCTTCTGCAGTGTCCGGGGTGGTGTGGGGGAAGTCAGGCTGTTGAGTGGGACATGAAAAGGCTCTGTGGAATTCCCCTCTGACTTCCTGTACTAGCCCTTTTGCAGGTGTGCAGTGGAGAAAGGGCCTTACCCGCAGCACCCCTGAGAGAGCTAATCACAATCTCCTTCTATGCTTGCTGATATTCTCTCCTCTCTGTGGAACTGGGTGAGTTTGTTGCAGGCCTCTGGGCAGGAGCAGATAAGGCAGGAGCTGTCAAGGAATCTGCTGTTGTTCAGCTTTATATCGGAGAGCGCCCAACTTGGTCTGTGATAAACCGGAAAATTAAATGAGATTCCAAAGGTGGCCAAGCGTAAGGTCACAGGAACTGTTGCACTTTTTATCTGCTGGCTGATGGAGAAACAAAGCAAACAGCTGGCCTGAGAGTTCCAGCTGTAGCTAACCCTCTTCTTGTCTCTTTTGCCAGATCCTAGCGCAGAGTTGCTGCAAGCCCAGGAAGAATGGGAGGCCGTGGAAAGTCTCCAGTCAGGTACAGATAACTGCAATGGTGCTTACCTGGTATCCTTGCCAGTTGGTACTAATTAAATCTCGTAGTGGCACTGACGAGGGAGACAGATAGTTTGTCAATGACTAGGGAGTTGAGGAACTGTCGGGAATGTAGAATGGGAAACTGAGTCACACATCCACCCAATTTAGGCTTAATCAGTTTTGCCTTTGTTTAATACAATTTCAAATAGAATTGTCGTCACTTAGTGTCTGGACATACATTTATGCCAGATAAGTAAGACAAGACGGAATATAGGTAAATGGGCCCAAGTTACTGCATTCCGGGACACTGAGAAGTCCTCCTTTCCTCCATGATGGTCATCATCTTCCCTGATCTCCTGGTCTGGTCCTGTCTCGTTCCTCAGTTTTTGGTCTGGCGTTTCTTCAGATTTTGTCCCATTTTCACATGTATTTGTATCACATGTATTATCACATTTGTACATGCTCAATTACCTAATTTTCCTCCAATCAGCATTCAACACATTACCCATTGATTTTTACATAACCCGTACATTCAGCATGCACAAGCTTTAATCACCTAATGTCTACATTTTTCCTGCTAACTTTGCAGTTTGAGTCGGGTTGCCCTGGATCCCCCCTGTTTAAGTTTCCCAGAAAAGGGAGGGTTTGTTTATCATAACAGTACCTGTTTGTATCTCTTACTTACATCTTCCAACACAACCCATTACTTATCTTGCCAACAATATCATTTCAAACAAAGAATCAAATTGTATAAAAAAGAAATTGACAAAAAAATACATTTATGCCAGGCAAAGCCTTGGCCAGTGTGTTATCTTATCTATATATTTATTCGCTATCTATAATTTCAGTTTATTAAAAATATAGCCAACAAAGCTTTCAAATCCTATCATTAGCAATTCTTCATTTTTGAAGTTATACATCAGTGTGTGTATATTATCTTTCCCGTAATATTTTAGGAGGGGGGTCTTGGAGAGCACAATAGGATTCTTTCATGTTAACATTTCTTATCTGGTACACAAGTTTGTCAGGGGATTTTTATTTGACTCAAAGTCTAAAGTTTTTCCTGTTACAAATTTTTAGTTGCTCTGGTTTCTAGGCCTGGGGGTTGTTTTTTTCTTCAGTTTATTTTAATGGTACCCTTATTCTAAATCAGTCACCAGCACACGGTTTGGTATCTTAGTGCAGAGGGGGAGATAGTGACTGGTCTGGGGTCCTGATGCCAGTGTTAGCCGTGCGGTAAGGCTGCAGAGCTGGGGAATTGATGTCTTCAGAGGCAGTGAAGCACCACGGAGAGACTAGGGGACTGAGACTGGCCCAGGCAATGGAGTGTCTCATTGGCTGATGCTGACACAAATCAAAGGCCTGGTCTACACTACGACTTTAATTCGGATTTAGCTGCTTTAATTCGAATTAACGCTTGACCCGTCCACACAACGAAGTCATTTAATTCGAATTAAAGAGCCCTTTAATTCGATTTCTGTACTCCTCCTCGACGAGAGGAGTAGCGTCAAAATCGGTATTGTTAATCCGAATTAAGGTTAGTGTGGCCGCAATTCGATGTTATTGGCAATTCAATGTTATTGGCTACCCACAATGCAACGCTCTGGAAATCGATGCTACTACGGTAGCTTGGACGCACACCACCGAATTAATGGTGCCTAGTGTGGCCGAATACATTCAAATTTATAAAATCGGTTTTCTAAATTCGAATTATATAAATTCGGATTAATCCCGTAGTGTAGACATACCCTTATTCTCAAGCCCTACTAGCAGGCCTGCCTCTAGGGCTGTGTCAAAGAAGCATTTGTAAAGCAGCTAGTCAGTGAGGTCTGTCCATCCAGCTTCCTGCCAGGTCTGGCCTGGTGAAGACGCACTGCGGATTGTATTTGCTCTGAAGATCCCAGTGTGGTGTGAAGATGAAGGACCCGATTCTCCTCTTGCTTATACAAGTTTTATGCTAGTGCAACTCCACTGGTTCCTTTGGAGCTGCTCTTGCTTCTCTGGCAGGAGGGGTGCTTGCATATGTGTGCGGGGGCAGCCTGTGTACCAAGTTCCGTGGGTATGGATTGAGGTGGCAGGGGTCTGTGTGTATGCCTGGATTCTGGAGGCGCCTGCATGTGTTTGGATAATCGCTTGCCTGAAGGGGAAAGGCAGGGGTGTGTGTCTGTGTTGGAGAGGGTTTGTGGGAGATGAAAGAGGATGTGACTCTCTGGAGAGTGTGTGGTGTTGTGGGGCCCCGCTTCTCTTGGCCCTGCATTGTGCTAGGTGCTGTACTAACACACACAGTAGGAGAGAGAATTTCTGCCTTGAAGAGCTTTGTGTCTAATTTAAGACCAGACAGAACAAGGGATGCAACCCACTCCTGGCAGGGCAGGGGTCACAGTAGTCACATTGTGTTGTTACGTAGGCGTGGAGTGTGCAAAACTTGATGGTTCAGACTTCAGAGTCACCTTAAGGATTTTGTTTCTCACTATAAATACACCTCTACCCCGATATAACACGACCCGATATAACACAAATTCGGATATAACGTGGTAAAGCAGTGCTCCGGGGCAGCGGAGCTGCGCACTCCGGTGGATCAAAGCAAGTTCGATATAACACGGTTTCACCTATAACGCGGTAAGATTTTTTGGCTCCCGAGGACAGCGTTATATCGAGGTAGAGGTGTACTGCATATAACCATCTACATTCAAAGGATGTTAAGGTTGCAAAGTAAAGGCCTCAAAAGTTAGGAAATGCTAGAATTGAGATTGCCCATGCAACCTTACCTCTGCCACCTTGTGCGTGTGCCTGATGACATAGACTTCAATTACCCGATCACATACTATTTTTGCCATGAGATCTATGCCGCTCTCCTTGCAGTCCTGGCACAGAGGTGGACAGCAGGCATGGCCAGAGTGTGCTGTGTTCTGCCTATGCTCAGCTGGTAGACGGTCTCTTCGGGGCCATTGCCAGGGCTGGGCAAAGATCCAGGGGTACATAATTTTATAACTGGCTGGGCATAGCAGAGAATTGGGCCTGTAGACCTTGAACCAAATCGGTGTGGCTGATGCAGACTCTGCACAGGTGCCTCCATGTAGCCGAAACTTTCCTCAAGGAGAGAGGGGCTGTTTTGGTGACATGCCCAACATCTGAAACACACCCCTCCGAAATGTGATCACCTTCTGCGTAATGTTTCCCAATAGCATTGTCTTGATGATCTTCCAAACTCCGGGCTGTGACCACGGACCAAAGTCCCATGGATATCACAGATGCTCTGAGCGTGCTCCCACTCTCCCCACTCATTCTTCTTATGAACCAACAGGGGAGGGGCCCTGGCAAAGAGAATCTGAAATTGTGACCGTGTCCATCTCTTGTCCAAAGTGGTGTGGGCAAGTTGAATGGGGTGACCAGCGCATCCTACAAGCTGTGTGTCTAATGTTATGCATGCAGGTCTAAGTTTGGACGCAGGTGGAAAAAAATATTGACTGGAGAAGATCTTAACACAAAAGAGAGATTTTGTGGGAAAGTGAGAGGCCTGGCCTGCCACGAGCACAGCATCTCTGTAAGGCCAATAGGCAAAGTTTAGCATCACTGATGGGGGAGGGAAGCTGGTCGGAGTGCAGGGCTTTTTGTGGAGCAGGCTGTGACTCTTTCAGTGTAACGAGACTTGTCGTGAATCCCAGGCAGGGCTGTTTTCTTTCATATTTGCAGGGATCGTGGGGACGTCTGCAGGTCACGTGCCCCTGATTGCCTTCAATGAAGCACTGCAGTATTTCCAGACAGCTGACCTGTCAGAGTGCAGGGTATGTACGAACCACTGGGATTAAACGATGTAGCGTTATGCGTGTTCGTAGCACTGTGCAGACAGGAACTCATTAGTCCCTGCGGTGAGTATTTTACTGAGGCGCAGGGAGGTGAAGTGGCTTGTGCAAGGCCACACAGTGAGGGTGGGCTGGGCTGAGATTAGAACTCAGGGTTTCCTGGCCAGAGGCAGCCTCCCCCATTTTGCCCCTGTTTCCTATTATGCTGTTTTCTGCCCAATCCCAGTCAACCCCCTATCCGCTTCCAGTCTGTCCCTCTCTGGTCCGATCCTTCCCAGCTTATGCCCGCTACTATTTCTGCTCCTTACCAGCCTGCATTCGAGTCAGATTGCTTCCTCCTCTGTGTAGCTTGGGCACTAAGCGGGAGAGCACTGGTAGCACAGGAGGGAGTCGTCTTTCACTCACTTCTGGTGGTTGGTGCCCCAGTGCCTGTAAGCTGGGAGGAGCAATTCCAGGAAGATTGGTGTCCAGCCCCTTCACTTCTGGGCTAGAGCATGCTCAGTGCAACAGAGTGTAGCGGCGACAGTCTTACAAACCTCTTCTGAGCACGTGCAAATGGGGATTTACAAAGGTGTGTAATGCACCTAAATCTTGGTGAATTTTCATAGAGATGACAAAAGGCACCTCTCTGACCCCACGTCTTCCATGCTGCCAAATTTCAAGTCCTTCCCGTGAAGCATAGAGATGCTAGAGCTTCTTAAAGAAACAGTTGTACGAATTTTTTTAATGTTGACTGACCAACCTATTTTTCTTCTAACTTCGTTTTCAGAAGCAGCTGAAATGTTTTTGCTGTAACTTTCCAAAAATTTTCGGTCTCAAGTCAAGACCAGGCATGGGAAATTTAATCTCGAGAGGTTAAAGTTTGGCAAAATCATAGGCAACTGAAAACAGGGTCTTGTAATGGAAAGTGTTAGGCAACCTCAACTCTTGGTGTCACTACCCAATTAATTAACCAATTCCCTTGCAAAACAAGATTTGCTGCCATGTTTTCTCCCAGATGATTCCAAGGGAGACTGCACCACATACCCCGACACCTCTCTTTATGTATCATCCTTTTCTTAGAAAAAGATCCAGCCAACAGTGCAAAGGCGAGGGCTGTCTGCCATGGCTCACTTCTTCTTCGGCCCCCCGCGGCTCCATCAGCAGCTGCAAGGCGAGCGGGATCTGGCCCTGGCGATAGCCCAGTGTGAGTATTCCCGTCTAACGAGGAGAATGAGCTCTGCCCAGCCAGTTTAATCAGCCTACCTCAGGTGATTGTTTTTGATTATATATTCAATGATTGAAGTGTGATCCACCCCTCCCCTCAGCTGGTGTCCTGGAGCGCAGTGCCTTCCCCCACACTCCTGCCTGCATACCTTGGACTGAGGACTTTCAGGAGCCATCTTGTGCCCTCTCTCCCTGTTCCCTACACACCTCACTAGCATCCTCCCTCTCCATCAAACCAGACATTCTGAGTCACTGGGTCACAAATTCTTTCTGCAAAAAGAGGCAGCGTTTGTATTGGGGTCTCTTTGTTGAATAGGATTTGAATATGACCCCTGGAAACACCTGCTTCCTGCTGGGAGATGTCAGGCTTATCAGGTACCAAATCCCCACTAGGGTCCCCAAGATCATTGTTTGCATGAAAATTTGGGGTGGTCTCTGAAGGGGCTTGGCAGGTTTAGAGATCTCTTCTCTTCATAAAAGAATCAGGGAAGTCAGATGTTGTGATCTTTATATGTCTAGCTAGTGTGTGCTAAGAGGAAGGATGGTCCAGTGGTTAGAGTGCTATCCTGGGACTTCCCTGCTCCGCCACAGACTTCCTATGTGGCCTCAGGCGAGTCACTTCATCTCTCTGTGCTCAGTTCCCCATTGTACAATAGGGATAATAGCACTGTCCTACCTCACAGGGCTGTTGTGAGGATGGATCTATT